>NC_139479.1:47560164-47977664 GCF_008360975.1 Lichenostomus cassidix | reverse complement strand
GATCTTTTAAGGCAGATTGTCTACATGGAAATAAACCTGCATTTGCCACAAATCAAAAGTTTCTTCTTTAGAAAACTCCACCTGCTAGATAAATAGACCTGCATACATTTTTGGCTCACTTGCACTACATGTTCTATAATAGGTTGTGCAATAGGATTTAATTTGACTATATGGATTCAAATATTTGTTACTGACCACTCTGGGGAGACAAAAATGAAAAAGGTTTGGTGGCTTACAAGATATGTAAGGAATAAAAACAGAAGCTGAAGCATGTTAGAAATGCAGAAGGTATATTATTAAAAAATAATAGAATACAAATACTGAGGAATATCTTTGTTATGTACAATGTTACTGGCTACGTATCTTAGCTTCATTTTGTATTTATGAATATATTTTCAGTAGAAGGATAAATAGGTGAAAATAGTTCACTACCATATGATTTGTTTTATCCTTAGGCATTGCCTGGGGTTACTGGTACAGCCCTGGCTCTCAGTACCGAAAAGTGAAATGTGCAACAATGAAAATTTTATTAAAACGTATGTTAACCCATTACAGTATGTTCACTTCCAATTCTTTGTAAGAATGTGTGATGTATCATTTTGTGTGTGTCATTTTTTAAAAAAGATATGAGTCAAGTAGAGGAGCAAATTTAATGGGAGAATTTTATGGGAAACATTATACAAATGGCAGAGTGTGCGATTCCTATTATTAAAATAATTTGTCATTGTATGAAAAAATGGTATAAATTTCAAGAAAGAGTCTTCTTTAGTTATCTGCCCTTTTTTAATGACAGCAGCTTTTGTGCAGTAAAGGCAGACACGTTTTCAAGCAAAGCCCATTTCAGACCAGAATTTCTGAGAGCCCTATTAATGTTTCATGCTAATCAAGGAGAGTGGGAAATAGAGCTGACAGGTGCTTTCTACTCTGCTTATTCCTGTCTTCCTGCATTAGACATTACTAGCTAAAAAAGAGCCAATATAGTTCCTTTCCAGTACGTGTGGTGGCAAGGGCAGGAATAAAATGCTCCTTTTATAAGTTTATAGTTGTTTTTGTTATAGCCTTCACTGGTAACATCCACAAATGTATAGATGTAGCAATTATTAATAAAAATTTATTTTACTTCAAACCATGACCTGAATCGGACCCTGAAATTTCCCCCCAATGCACTTTGGAAACTCCAGTGCGCTTGTAGCACATTGGAGATAAACTGTGGTCCACCTGGGATCCTTGTTTTTTTGGAAGTATTTCCATCTGAGCCAGAAAGAAACACGTACCTTTACTCTAGGACAAGTCCCTTTGATTAAGGAATGTCAAGTTGAGGAACAAAAGTAAACTCTTCAAGAGGCAGGCTTGAAGACAAAGCATGAAAGCTGCAGTGGGCATTGCTGGGAGCTGCCCTTTGACACCCTCCCCCATCCCAGGAACCTGACTTGTACCTCAGTGTCAGTCAGGCGGAGCAGCAGCACTCTGAAATAAGCACTGAAATCCCAGATATAACTCCAGGAGAGAGTGACGTGCCTTTGAAAGCCTACTGAGAAGTCCCATCTGGCTGAGTTTAGGTACACAAGTTAGGCAGGCTGGAGGCTCTCAAAGGCACGTGTCTCCTGTGTGAAAAGTTTCGGTGTTTCCTTCGGGAAGCTGGCTTCAATAGGCTCTTAAATGCCGATGGAAGTCAGGTGCCCAAGTGAGGAAGGACAGACTGTAGAGTATGACAACAAAATGGCTGAAATCAGCAGGCTGGGATTTGCTCAGTGGTATTTGTACTGCACACACACAGGGAATTTCATAATTACAGCAGCTAGCAATCCTTACCTTAGCTTTGCTGGAATAGTCAGGAAAAGAAGAAACCAAGCCCACTGTTCCAGTATATTGCTTTTCTGTATGCAAAGCAGACATCATTAAACCATCCCAATTGTGCATGGCACTTTGCGGAGCTGTTTTCAAATGCAAATTATAATATATACAATAATTCCGAAAATATTGATTTAGTTAGGTATCTCTATAGTCCTTTAGAGTATTGATAAAAAAGCTGCATTTGCTTAATTTAGATTACTTTATATCATAAAATTTAATTGAGGTGCATCCCTAATCAGGAACATTTTACACTGATTTAACTCTTGCTTACTGATTTTGGTCACTAGTAATTTACTGCTTTAAGTTGAACTAATAAATACATTCATACACATTTGAATATGTATGAATCCAGCTTAAGTTTATATTAAGAATCAGAATCAGCTGAATTCATTTAAACCAGGGTAACCTTTCCCCATGACATTGACAGGAATTTATTAAAAAATTGTAATTATAACAGGAAAACAATTACCACTTTTGTCTGTCAAGACAGAAGCCAATACTGCTTATTTGTTTGTTTTAGGGAGAATGCCAGCACATTTCTATCATATTTAATTTGCTGTTAAGAAGAATGATTTCTACAGTGAATCATGTCTACATTCAGACTCATAATCAGTATGCAGAAATACTAATAGAACAATCAAGTTGAATTACTTACAGTAATGTTTTCTCAATGTCATTAGAATCCTCTTGAATAATGAGGGTCAAGCACATGTAGTACCAAAATACTTGTGCCTATATTGTCTTGTTTCCTATGTCAAATATCGTATATTTTTTTTCCATAAAATAAAAAATAAACCTTAATAAAGCTTTTGCTTCCATTGGAAGCAAATATCTATTAACATAAATTTGCATATAAGTGAACAATTTCTCTCTACATATGCTTTGCCAAGTTGCCACTGTCTACATGCCTCAGATAGGAATAAGAATGTTCCTTACAAGATAGGAAAAAATGTTATTATTTTGTAAAGAAGTTGTCACAGGAATAATTCATCAGACATACAAAGAATGGAATTCTTTAATAGCAAGGATCTCATATTTTTATCAACAATAATTGTTTATAAACTTATTTTCATCACACACCTATCTTCAATTTTTGTTTCAAGGACTGATGCAATGAAACTCAGGAGGGTTTCCTTTCTGACTTTGAGACTTTCTCATTATGGTGGAGGACCTGGGTGCCTTTAGCCATTTTGTCATCTGAGCTTAAGTCTCTAAAACCTATGGACAGCATCACATAAGTGAAAATCCTCTTCTTCATCCCTTGGATAACACAACTTCCATTGCCAAAAGCATTGTGAGCACTACCTGCCCTAGAATTCCCTTTGCAGATGTCTCAACCTGGTTTAGATCTGGCCTCTAAGCTTAGGGAAGGGTATATGAGCGAGATTCATTGTTCTCATTGTCTTTTCCACCTGGGAAATGTTCACCACAAAACACAAATATTTAGAGTTATATGGTGAATCTACAAGACTATAGTAGCTGTTCCTGTCACAGATTGGTCCAGCATAAAGTGACTCCTGAAGGTTGCCTCCACAAGCCGCTCTTTTTTTTTCCAAGTCACTTTTCTTTCCTTCAGTGGAAAAGGGACCAGATGAAAGATATTTTCCTTGGGACTGATAATGGTTTCAAAGCTCATGGATGACTCTAAAGTAGGGATTTTCTTTTTTTCATCTTGCAGCTCTGAAAAGCAGATCATAGTGTGCTAAAGCATTGAAACTCTCTGCTGTAAATTATTATGAAAACGTATCTGCTTAATCCTAAACCATTTAAAATTAAATATTTTCTTTCTGTTCTTATATCTGGAACAGTAATTTAAAGACTGAGATTGAATATGTGCATGTATGCATTAGTGTGTTAATTTCTTTGCTATCAGTGCAGAAATTAAGATTTTAATGTGTTCTTCTGAAAGCTATATTGGGAGCCCTCCCAAAACACAGGAATAAATTGAGAATATCAGGTTTTCAATACAAATCTTGGGATGGTCCTATTGAGTACCTCCTAGCAAATACTAAGTGCTGTTTAAGTTTCACCTACTTTAAACAGGTATTGCTTTCACCAAAGCAGAAAAATGGCTGCTTTCATCAGGGTTTGAGACCTTGATGGAGATAAGTGCATGAGCAAATAGTAAACTGCATATGCACATCCAGATTCCAAAGCCCATAAGCCCATTGCCATTAAATCTCAATTTCTTAATTTACTCTACATTTACATTTATGCAACCAAGCCTTTGCATCCCTGCAAATTTGCTGTGCCTGAGACAGTCCCACTGGGACTGTGAAGGGAAACCCATAGAAGGCTTCACATTGACATTTCAAAGGCTTCTGCATCTGTACTCTATATCTATGAATAGATATCCCTTGCTCAAAAATTAGTTGCTCCTTCCCCCTCCTCACCCTTCCTTCTCTGAAAGAATTCATATGTTTATGCATGAAAACCTTTTGCAAAAATATTATTCCTTTTTGTTCCCTCAAGAAAGCTTAACAAAGGCCATTTGGCCCATTGTGGCATAAATGGTATAAATACCTTATGTTTACAAAATTTATATAAAATTCCGAGAAAAAAATTGCCTTCCTCAGGAGATTACAAAGTCAAAATAAAAAGCCATATCCAGGATAAGAAAAATGTAGGTAGAGTTTGTGTTAGGTTTTCATTAACTGTACTTTGGCTTCTGAGTCTTATAGTCACCTTTCAAAATAACACCCTTAGAGCCTGATTCTTTTTGCTCCCTTTAGATTTTAACATTGAGGGGGAAAAAGGATGAGTTGGACCCTAGAAGAAATCAGTTGTCTCGTTAGAGAGCATCTGGGCAAACTTGCTACCTCTGAGCTCAGCCTACAGGAGGACAATGCTCAGCCATAGCAAAGGAGCCTAAAAGTAAGGCAGTTTGTCCCTCTTGGGTTAAAGTGAGCAAGGCACTACAGATTTCCATCTATGGTGATATGCTCTGACAAACACTTTACATTTAATTAGTAGGACCAAATTCTCCTTTAATTTATGCAAGTGAAGCTCTATTGGTTTCAACAGAGTTAGCTCTTCTGTAATTGAGAGAAGAATTTGGCCCAGCATCTGTAATAAATCATTAATGAGCATGTAGTAAGATAAGTTTTAATGATTAATTAACAATGTATTTTTTGGAGAAAAGTATTCTTAACATGCCCTTAATGTATCAAGTGATAATTACAATATTAAAAGCCTAGTGATTAAAGCAATTAATTATATGCTTAATTTATTTACTAATTAAGCTTTAATATATGTATAGTTAAGTAATTGCTAATGAGTATTTCACATTTGCTAAACAGGTCTGGCAGTAATTACATGGGAAACACTATAAAATGATTCTTCTAGTGATTATATGAAAAAACACAACTTACTTTGGGTGGGTTTTTTTCTTTCTTTTTGCTGGATTTTTTTCCCCTAAATGAATCTCTTGGCTCATGTTTTTCTCCTTGGTGAGTGAAATGTTTACTAGGATGCAAGTTTCATAGGTCTGAAAGGTCAGCATTTCTGCATGCATATGATGAAATATGCTTCTGAAGCACAACTCAGTCATGCCTACATGAAAACAGTGATCTTACCCCCTTGTGCACACAGAGCTAAATCCTACAGTTTTCTTAGCCTCTATTCAGACCTTAGGCAAAATTCTGGCTGAGGTTAATGGGAGTTTGTTATGTTAGGACCACAGCTCTTTGTTCTTTAGCTATGCAAGAGCTTTTGGCTCCTGAGCTGGACTCTTATATCCTTAATTCTCATACAATGCAGGAGAGAGATATGCATTTCTCAGTCAGATGTGGGTTCCTTAAATCAGTAGCTGTTGTTGCAGTCCTTGCTTTAAGTCCTATATTTTGCGCAGACAAAACTCCACAATCACTTTTAGACATACCTGACTACACTCAGTGAATTCTTGAGGTCTTTATTAATTTAAATTCCTATTGAACTCTAAGTGAAACACAGAGTCTTCTGGTCCTTGCCCAAGCTGCATCACAAACTACAGATGTACAGATAGTCCCTCTTTTCCCACCTCTTTGCCTGTGCTGCTCACCACTTTGCCTTCAGCGAGATATTATCCCAGTGCAGAGTCTGAGATGCTTAAAAATACAAATAGCAGTGGCATACTGCATGTAGCATGGCTTGGTGGGAAGATACTACAAAACATGGAGAAGTGTTCAAGAAAGGGTTAGTGTTATGGCGGTAATTATTTCTTATTCCATCAGGAAATAAGAGAGCAAGACACCTACATATTTGATTTATCAGGGCAGAGCCTGGTAATGGGACAATCCCCAGCCTAGCTACCAACCCCTAGCTTTTGCAGCATGGAGATCTGGAGATATTTAGGCAGTTTTCCTCCCTTTCCTAATCCCATACTTGCTTTCTGCACTTCAAGCTTATCTATATTTCTGCAAAACCCCAGCTGCTTCCTCTGCCTTTTTCTAAGTTTGGAGTCTGGGGACACCATCCCCCCACTCTTGTCTCTGGATACATCTTCTCAGTGCTCTAATTTGTATCTAGCAGGTGAAAGTGCGTGTTGACCCAGAGCACATTCCTGGGAGAGCAAAATTAAATAGGTTCAGTAGGTCTGGGATGCACATAAACAGGTCTTAATGTAGTGTGTATTCTCATCCCATGCATTAATGAAGTCGGAGATGGACTGAATCTCACCAAAGCATGGGTTCTCTGTGAATTCCTTATGCTGTCACCAGGTCAGAAATGGACTGGAGTGACATCTGGACCCATGGGACTACACCCCAAACACAGGTCTTAGCCTTGGCTTGCATAGAAACCTCATTTTTGCCAAACCACATCTACCTAACTGGGAGCATGTGACAAATCCCTTACAATCTGTGGTAAAATTCCACAATCATTGCCAAGGAGAGATTAAATTACATTTATATGGCATACACCCTTACTCAGCTATATGAGAATGGATTCTTTTGCTAAAATTGGTGTTTGGATTTTTTTTTTTGTATTTATTTAAGAGATAGCAAACAAGGGATAAGGGCATAAATTGAAGATGGGGAGTTACCAGGCAAAGACTTAAGAATTGAAAAATCACATATCTATTTTTATAAGACCATTATGAAGGAATTTCAGCCAAATGTCCTCCCAGATGAATCAAGCCAGTAGCTGAGTGGCTTCAGCACCCACTGACACCAGGGAGAGTTACTTGAACACCAAGTATCTCCTAAGGCTGACAGATGTTACCTTGAACAATCTATGTGGGCATGTTCTAGAGAATCAAAGACATGTTGTCTTCCACATGGGAACAACTGCTGTCAGGCAGTGACCTGACATGGTCGAGCAATCAAAATTCTTCCACTTAACTTCATGGGTCCCATGATAAGTTTGGGGTAATTTGAGGGTTCACAGAAGGGAGATTATCAGCATTAGCAATCTATTCACATTGCAGTAGTGACAGTGCTTCACTGATTGTCAGTGGTCAGGAAAGATTTATTTCTTGTTTGTTCCATACTTAGGGTAGGGGGCTCATCTTCTCCTGAAATACTCAAGACTGACAATGAGAGCTGTGGATTTCTATGCATGTCTTAATTAGGTTAAAAACAACCTGTAGGATCAAACCTCACCTAAAATATCAGAAAACCTTTTTTCTGACTCATTTCATGGTAAAATCTTAATCAACAAAACCGAGATGAGACTATTCCACAAGTGCTCCTCTCCACTGGCACAGCAGCATCCCTTCTCTGTCTACACAATGTGCTGGGCCTCCACCCAGAAATATCTCTATCTCCTATGGAAGATGGATAGAAAGGGTGAGAGTCCTCACTTCATTTCCAAACCACTGCACGAAGCTGAATCAGTGCTGACAGGTTTAACATGGTAGGACCATAGCACTTCTTCCTCTCCTGTGGTCTGTAAATCTTTGCAGGTGAGGGGTTTGCAGCTGGACTGCTGAATGCTTTGTCCCTAGCTGACTTTTGAAGAAAAGGCATGTGATGGTCTGGATCGCAGGCTGACAGAATTGTGATCCATGGTTCAAATTGTTCCAAAGAAGAGTTTAATTTTGGTTAGAGTACGGTGCTCTTAGCATCAAGTCGTGGGTTTGATCCCCATGTGGCCCATTCTTATGCAAGTTTCTTTAAGGTTTCATTTAATTTACTGCTGGTCTTTTCTAAGCAAAGTGCAGAGAGGAAATAAACTGCTGAGAGTAGAGTACCAAATTGTGATGTCCAGAAAGCTTGATATTTTCCTTACGAAATCCTTGCTTTTATCTCACCAGGAGTTTTTTTGTCAGTAAGGTCTTTGAAATGGTCACTAGGAACTGGAGAGTTTGGAGCACAGAAAATGGAAAGTTAAACCACCTGTTCCACATGGCCTTCTTCATCCAATCAACCTAAAAAGTTCTGCAAATTTTTATAACACACTCATAGGATTGTTTGGTACTAGAATATTAAATGGAGGTCTCTTTTGGATAATATTTTACTCTCTGTCCCATGAAATGTACTGGCCAACTGTGAGTTCTACGGAAACTTTAGAGAGGGAAATTTCAGGAATAGGAAAATATGTTGGGCAATGTTCTGAGGCAGCTTTAGATTCCTTCTGCAAAGACTGCAAAGAAACTAGGTTTGCACAGCTCAACTTTTTTATGCTTTTGTTCCATCTCAAGTTCATACTGAGCACGCCTTTGTGCTTTTAACCCACATGTAACTCCCAGAGCTATGTGCAGTGCAATGGTTATTAGCAGAATGTGTCAGAAATTACTACAGAGGCTAAATAAATTTAGCACCTATGCTGTTAAATAACACAGGTCAGGCATTGTTCTTTCTCTCTGGGGCCAAGTGTCATGGCAAGACTTGCATCTCCCTATTTAAACTTTCTAACAAAACAGGGAGGCCATCTTCACACCTCATTGTGGGAAAGTTCTATAGTGATTTCTGTCTCTTGAGCAATACCCAGGCATTATTCAGCACAGCTCTAATCAACATAGAACAAAGCTATGCCAAGCTGAGTGCTAATGGTTAAACAGACACTCAAAAGACAGGTCAGGGCTTGAAGCTGTGCCTTATTGCTCTTATATTTCCCAGTATAGGTGTAGCAACAACTATGTTGTGGTGGAAGATACATTGGAAGAATATGTGCAGTGAGAACTGTACATTCATTGCATCTAATTACTCACATAACTTTCAGAAATGAGCTCCCGAGGCAAAATGTATTCTACTTCATTGTCTGCTGTTTTATGCTACCTACGTAAAGAACTCTGTTGTGAAAATCTCACTGATTTAAACAATGCACATTCCCTACAGATGTCTGTCTCATCTGAGGTGTTCACCAGCTCTTTCCAGATACCAGTCTGAAAAATTATGTCGAAACACACCTTTAGTAAAGTGGTGGTGATGGTGATGTTTACCCACAGAGGAGAAATAGGAAAAATAAGTCAGAATGGTGAGAATTGTCTGGCTTAAGACCCAAGACCTCCACCTGGTCAAAAGTCAAACCAAAGTGACCTTTCGCTTGCACATCAATGACATAAGAGTTTGGCATTGGGTCCTGAGGTGACCTTGCAATTTTTGGAATTCAACCCAAAATGACTTCTGATTAAAGTGGCTTAGTAAACTGAGAGATATGCCTTCATTTAAACAGTTGGACATGAGACACAAAACATGTCCAACCCTGTTCCTGATTTAGTGTTACACACAGCTTTTTGAGACACTTTCCCAAATGTGTGTAGTGTGGCTAACAGGCTAGAGCATCAATACTCCTAGAGCAGCTGTGATGTGTGGCTTTATTGGAACAGATCTCTTTGAGTCGAATACTGGTTGGGATGTTACTGGAGCTCATTCTGTGTCCTCCATAAGGCACTTTGGAAGCATGGGTCACTCATTCAATATGTAATGCAAATATCTATGAATTTCTTGAAAATGCCTTTTGTTTATTCTGCCTTCTCTTGCCATCATTAAGTGGCTTTACACATATGGAATATGAGAGAGAGAAATCATGGAAATAAAAAGCTATACTTAAGATGATATTTCCACTTTTTTTTCCTCTGAGTTATGTATTTTTGTTCTCTCCACTAGTTTTAACAGCTCATTAATTCATCAGGGAAGGCTTTAATGCTTGCATTTTCAATGCTTTATTAATTTTAATTTTCACTTTATAATGGATTCATTTAAAGGCTTAATGCTCACGCCCAACTTTTTTATTGTTGTCTTGATTTAAATGTGTTAGCTTAACAGCCTCTGCTTTACTTCTTGTAGGAGAAGGAAACATTCAAAGTTACCAAATATTTTACTTACAGTGACTGGTTTACCACTTATTGCTGGCTTCAGAAAGGGTCACTGCCAGCACTGTTTTTCCCAAAGGCAAGATAGTTGTTCTCTCATTGAGTAGAGCCAGCTTTTTTCCCCTCTCTCTCTTTTTCACTGCCAATTCCACTACTGATCTTGTGCAATAAAATGTGCTTGTCAACGAAAATGTCAACCAAGTTTAAAAAGAATAGTCTGAGTAAAACTAAAAAGTAAATTATTTAAGTAGAGTTGTAGTTGAAACTTGAAAGAATTTTGTTTGGTGGTTTTCTTTACATCATTCTGCCAATGGAGGAGGAACTCTGAATTTCTAACTAGTGAAGCCCTGTCATAAGTGGGGCTGACAGTTCACATTGAAAATTCTGTTTTCTTCTTTCCCAGGAAAGCAAGTCAAAGTTAAACCAACAAACTATTGTTGGCAAGTGCCTTACCTTTGTTCTGTGCTTCCTTATAAATTAACCACTTCTGTTTTCTAGGTTGCCTGTAAATGGAATTCCTAGAATTTAAGGTCTCATATTTAGTATATTATTTTAAAATGCTACTGCATCCTTTTAGACAGTGACTGGATTTAGAGCATGTTAGAATCTCTATCAGGGCTTGCTCACAAATGGGAATGAATAAAAAGGGAATAGACTGTAAATTTTGGTTAGTATATTATGAATTCTATTAGAAATTGGACCACCAGCTCCTAAACTTTGCAATGGTAAAATATCAGTGAAATTAAGACATTTCTATGACACACATCAATAGTGTGTCTGATCTATCAGTATGATGACACACTGAATTTTGTACTTTACTGCATACAAAATTTCACTGAAATGGACAAGACTGGACATTTGCACATTAGAGTTAGAATGTATCTAAATGTAAAAAAGAGTGGAATTTACTGTAGAATTGCTCTTAATAACATTGTGTGCTTGGAAGACTCTATAACCATACTTTTTTTTTCTATATATCTATATATACATAACCTCTATTCTCTACTAATTGACTTATCACTATATACTACAGTATATACATGGCCAGTTCATTAAGGTTAATTTGTTCAAAAATATTAGAAGCATTAATTTCTGGCTTATAGCTAATGTCTGCTCCCAGCCAGTGTCTTGTTTCATCATTAGTGTCAGCTAAATTATAACTCACACCCAACTGTTTTTACACTATCTAATAGAATCAATTGATGCAATGGTTGACAAGATGCTGTTTTGCATTTTGTCATCTCACTAATGCACATGGCTTAAAGGCATTGGCATCCATAATGTGGGGCAGTTTTGTAGGAGGCACAGAATAGGCTGAAGCTGCAAGGGCCATTTTCATAAAATATTAATGAAATTGAAAAATACACTGGGGTTGAAGGCTTGTCTGCTAAATGTAAGGTAAAATCTATTCTGTTCTGCCTTCTGATGACTGTAATTAGCAGCCCTAATTAAAAATTCAAACCTTGTGTATATTTGAAAGCATGAATCTTAGCTCTCATAGTGTTTATTTCCTTTACAAAGTATTTTATTTTACAACACTAATTGAACAGGATCCTTCCTAGCCTGACAGCCGCAGCTGGCTGGAGCCAGTTTATGTATCCAGTCTCTCTAGACTACTTCCTTTTGTAAGCAATAAAACATCTTTAAAAAACATGTATATGCTCTCTATGAGCCATTAACTCTGTGTCACCCAGTGTGGAACTGGCCATCCGCACACATGCATTGTTGTTTCCTTCACTTAAAAGTGACCTCTTTGAAAAGGCAGCTTTTTTCTGATCTTCAATATTTAATGTGGATTTACTTACATTAAATGACCACCTTTCTTAAGGACACTTGGCCCAATTCTGACATTATTTATGAACAGCATATGCTGTGCAAAACAACGGAAGGAATCACCATTAGTTCCAGTAGAAAAATCTACTTTTTATCATCACTTTGTGTAGTTATTTTGAATTCATGGTCAAGATACTAGGGGCCCACTAGGGAATATACGACTGCAAACTAAGTCCAAATTGATTATATGCATGTTACACTCTGAAATCCAATGTACAGTGAAGAAGAACATGTGAATGGGTTAAGTCTTCACTGTTGGATTTCCTTTTTTCACTGTTTTCCACAGTAATGGCTCTGAACTGTACCATTTCCTATTTTCTTTTCCATACCCTGTTAAGAAAACACCAGAATTTCAATGTCTCATATAATGTCCATAATAATAAGGAATATTTTCCTTCAGAACCTTGTATTTTTTAATGGGTGGACTTTTTAACTCCTCATGTCAGACCAACGAGGCCATGAGAGGAGGGGACAAGGTAGATTTCCAGAAAAATATATTGGAATATATTCTGAAATATCGGAAGATATGCTGTGGCTTTAACTGAGTTCTTCACAGTTTGTGTGAGAAAATGAAATTTGATGATGCATCCTCTCTGTGACAAAGGGTCTGATCTTGCAATTCTTACTCAGGCAAAATTGACTTCAATGACAGTTTAGTCTGAGTAAGGAATTCTGGATCAAGTTTAAAGATTAGCAGGAAAATAAAAACAGTCAGAAGAAACCCAGAATACCTCAGTTATGAAGAAACTGTGACCCACATGCCAATAATTAAGGTTTTAAAGCTACAAATATCATTTTTTGGTATTTATCACCAATCTGTAGTGAAGAAATGAGAGTTTAACTTGAAGTATGTCTGTTTCTAAGTGTTAGAAAATCATTTAGACATTGTCAGCACTGTCAGTATTTAAGCTTCTGAAAACTATTTCCACTCTGCGTTGTAATACAACTAAAACTTTCTTAACAGTTTTCACAAAATGCTTTGAAATTTTTAAATTAAATTCTGTTACTGAAAGTTACGTTTGGGTAGTTTATCTTTCATGTCCATGCTTTCACAATCTGTATCCAATGAGCATGCAATCAAGAAGTTATTTAAACGTCATTCCCACTGAGCAACCTCCACAAATGTTTCAGCTCAGGAAAACAGCATGTGTCAATGAAATTTCATTTTGCTGAGAAACATTCAGACAAGTTCTGTAAGATTATTCTAAAAATCATTGTGGGATACAGAAAGAGGCTAGAGAGATGACACAACCCATGTTTATTACTCTCTGTTCCTCCCTGTGATAGGATGTCTTCCCCTTTCAAGCATTCACAGTTTTGGGCACATCCATTATTGGTGCTGGGATATTATCCAGGCATTTGAATAAATGATTCAGACATATCACCTCTTTATCAGAATGAGAATGGGATTTCCAGTCTCTTCCACCTTCCATGCCCTATTTTCCACAAGCAAGGCCAGAGAGAAGATGCAAGCTATTTTATCTGTCTGACAGAGCATGGTGTGGGGCACCCCACAGGTAAATCTGGAGGCATCCAGATGCCTTTTCAGCACACTGGTCCTTAGTACTCATGTTTGTTGCTTTCTTTCCTTTCTTTCTCTTACTGTCTTGAATTCAAAAATGCCTAAAGGAACTAAAACGAAACAAACCACACTGTGCGTTTTCACTGGAGTTTCACAGGGAGGTTTTCTCCATCCTTTCTAAGATTCTTGGGGAAAAACCCATACTTGGGTATTTGGGCAAGAATCCTGTCACCTCCTAAAAGCTAAACCTACATCCAGAGATTAACCCCTCACCTCCTAGAGCTAAACATAAAGTTTCTAGATCACTTTAGATCTAATAATGGGCATCTAGTTTAAAGTAGTCAGCAAGTGTCCCCTAGTAGTCCAAGGGGAGTCTCCTGGCAGTGCACCTTTACTGAGCACTTAGCATTGCTGAGCTAACAATCCTTCCAAGAGTGGTCACTCTTTCTACCAAGGTAAACCATGACTTCTAGATGATCCCAGGCAGGTGTGATGTATCAACCTGAATGTCACTTCTTTGGATGATAGCCACAGCTTTTTCCTCTCATGACAGCTGAATAGCCCACTAATCCTTCAAATACTTCTCCACTTGTAGAGGGGCTGTTCCTATAAATATCCCCATGACTTCTCGTCTTGCAGCCCCTGAAAATCACAAAAAAAACCCCCAACAGTCCAAAATCAAGAACAGACCAGCAAGTAGATAAACTGGGTAAACTGTGAGGTTTTTACTAGTTTATTTAAATTTGAAAATTATAAATTGTTAACTGGAATTGAGCACAGAACTATCTTGAGTTTTTTTGAAACCAGGACAGAAGAATATCTATCAGTTTTGTCTATTATTTGGAATGTGGGTTGCTCCAGTACAGAAGAGTATATAAGCACCCAAGAAACATGAATTCATTAGTTTAAAGAAAGTACAGAGCTGTATAAGTTAAAGGACATGGCAATGTTATGAGTTAGGTGATATGTTTATTATTTTTTTAGTAAGTTAGGTTCAGAAGCCATTGGCTGGGTTTGACATACCACTTTTAACAGGCAGGGTAAAAAGATTACAGTCCAAGTTGCCCAGAGCTTGCTATTTGTGGTCTTCATGTGATTATTTACTGATTTTTGGAAGAGGCAGCTGCCTCTGCAGAATTCTGTTTCAATTTTTTATACACATTTTTCTTGAAAATGTTATTATGCACTTTATTGTTTAATTTTATTTTAAGGTATAACTGAGCTCCCTATATTATAGTAATTTTTGAGGAACTATTAGTGGGTTAAAAAATTCCCACACTACTCTTTTTCCCATAGAGATTTTTGAATCACATTAATAGTACTGCAGTTAATGTTAAAACCTATAATAAATACAGAATAATATATTTTTTATAAAGTCAGAATAAGGGACATGTTGAAAAACACTGGTGCAGGGCATCCAAGGATAAACTGGTTAAATGCTGTAGTTTAAAGTGATGAAGCTAAACATTTTTTTCTAAAGCACAAATACCACTTGCTCTCATGACTCAGCATTGCTCACCTGTCCTGTTGGCAGTAGAGTGGCCTAATATTTCCTTTGGTGGAATTCACATAAGTTTTGTTTAAAAGAGTAAAAGAGTGACCTTTTTTTTTTTCTGTTGTCATGAGGGAAAACTAGAGCAGAAGACAGTAAAATTTAGTAGGTTTTAAATTATGGTTCAGGGATTAAAGCAATTACTTTTAAAGAGTCATAAACTGATATGTTGCTGAATTTGTCTCTTTCCTCCCTCAAGCTGTCATACCCCAGGCAATTGCCTTCTCATCACATATATCATTACTTCTCATCTCTCCGACCAATGAGAGCATCTCCCAGGCAGAGACCCACTCAAAATGAGGAAAGATTTTAGGGCATTTCCAGTCCATTCTACTTTTTCAGTTCTTCCTCGTAACAGGTCTGTGGCTTGTATTGCTGTTTCACAACCAGCAGTTACACATTACACTTGCTAAGCATGTTTTGCACTCAGTCTTGTAGAGGAATAGCTCTAAGGATGAGCAATAGGGAGAAGGACTTGACCTGTTGGCCTAAGCAACTTAGCAAGGTCATCAATTCAGTGTTGACATCTGCCTCCAATCCACAGATGGTGCTGCTCTAAGGATTTTTGGGAACCTCTTAATGCAGGGGGAGGAGGGAAGCAAGCTCTCATTACCCACAGGTGGAAAGGGAAATAGTCTTATACACTCTTGTTATAATTCATACTCATGTCAGAGAGGTGAATGGATCATTTTCTCCTATATAAACCATAGATCTGGAACTGGTAGGATAGCAGAAAGACCTTATCATTCTGTTCTGAGTCACACACTGTGTTTTCTTATTTTATCTTAAATTCTATACAGACCAGTCTACTCATATATGCACATACAGAACCATACAGAGAGCATTATAGAAACAAGACTAATTCTGTGACATAACAAAAATCCTTGGGAAAGCTTTATTGTCTAGTCTGGTAATGTAATCATAGAGAGTGCTGTCTATAGCACTGGTTTACCATGCAATATGTGAGGAAACTGGAAAAGCCTATGGGAAATGTTTTCATATTTCAGATGGAGAAGAAGTATTTACCAGGTGGATTTTTTTCTAAAGATAATGATGCCTGATTCAGACTTTGTCAGATAGCTGAAGGAACTGTTCAGAAGTGGTTCTGGTCAGCCTGCTCTGATGATAACACACTGTGCTCCAGGCGTACACAAGTACAGCGCTTACATTAGGAGAAATAGGCGGCTGAAAACTTAGCACATAGGTGAGGAACGCATCTACTCATAATCTCTAGCTATAAGGTTTTGTAATTGAGCCATTCTATATGTATCTTTTCCATTGGTTATGTGTTTTCTGATTGTAGGTTATGTTTTCAGACTCTTTTACAGTTTCAGGGCATGTTTAAACAACAGTCATCTTATTTAAAATATTAAAAATAAATCGTATTTACAAAACCTTTTTTTTTCTCCTCTCCTCTCCTCTCCTCTCCTCTCCTCTCCTCTCCTCTCCTCTCCTCTCCTCTCCAGCTCAAAACAACCATACCTCTTCAAAGTCACAATTTCATACACAAATATTTGTATCCATAGACGAGGGGCATGAGATCCTCAAAAATCTGATTATGAGTGTGGAGTTCAAATAAAAGATCCGTTTTATGATTGCTTTTGAAACAACATCAAAATTATGTCTGTTACATTCTCTCAGCTCATGAACAAAAACTGAAGCAAATAAAGAGCAACAGCAGTAAAAATTACCAGCACACTCTGCTTTGGAGTGCATATAGCATGGGTAAGAATTTTAAATGAAGCCTAATGCAAGGCTAGAGAGGCTCTGGGTGGTATATTAGCCTTTTCACATTCACTCCATATAGCATGTATTCCTACAGAACTCTCCTTCCCTCCCTCTAGGGTTTACTCTTTCTCCCACTACCCTTTTCTTTCTCTTCTCCACCTCCTTCTGCCATTTATGGATTTTGATTGACGAGAGTTAAATGGGATGCAGCCAGCCTCTAAAGCAACAGCTGGGGCTGGCAGTCCTTCCATGTTGACATATAGGGATACCTTCAAATTCACCATTCTGTGATAAATCAGCATCCCAGCCGCCTGATATGT
Source organism: Lichenostomus cassidix (assembly GCF_008360975.1). Classification (NCBI taxonomy): domain Eukaryota; kingdom Metazoa; phylum Chordata; class Aves; order Passeriformes; family Meliphagidae; genus Lichenostomus; species Lichenostomus cassidix. The sequence continues at coordinate 47,960,622 of NC_139479.1, read as the reverse complement.
GAGTGATAGGATGACGCCACATGTCTGTTTTGACCCAGAAGCTGCTCTAAGATTGTGTGTTTCCTTCTGCTGCCCCCAGCTCCCTACAGATTTTCAAGATGTCTGTCTGTCATTTGCATAGGTGCAGATCAGGGTGGCCTGGCTCCTGTGGGCAGAGGCAGCCGTGGCACAGAGCAGCTGGCCACATCTGGGACTGTAGCCCTCCGGGTGATCAGCACGGCCCTGGCCCCCTGCTGTAGGTTATGAATAACCCTCGCTGAAGTCCACGGGAGTTATTTGCATCCCACGAGGAGGAAACAGGGCCAAACCTCTCTAAAATGACCAGAGGGAGACCTGGAAATTTCCTGACACCGCAGGCAGAGAGGCACAGTGGGGAGAAATGGAGTTGTGCATGTTCCCCTGGGCTGGTATTTTTAAACTGCTTTTTGCATCTCTCAGTAGATCTCTATGAAGTAATAAAATGTAAAGTACTATCTATTGATTTCAAATCCACTTACAACTTGGTGAGAACTTGGGAAATGGAATTAGTGTACAGACTATTTTCTCACAGATTTTTAAAAGGTGTCTTTGGTTTCCCAGAGAAACACGCACACACACCTTTCAGAACACATAGGCATGCCAGTGTATTTTCAACTTTAAAATTTTTTTGCAAGTTAAAGTTTTGCCTACAGGTATTTTAGTAAAATCATCCGTCTTGAAAAAGTGCTAAATAAGACCAGTTTGATAGATAGCTAGGGCAGGAATCCTTTGGAAAAAACTCACCTAGTAAATATTTTGGGTCAAAGAATTTAAGTGCTCTGGCTGTAGATTTTTAAAAACTAGTGTATCCACTGAGGTGTGCAGTCTGAAAGTCCACTGCACCTTCAGGAAAGAAACCTCCAGTTAATAGGTATTCACTGTCCAGGAAGTCTAACTCCAGTCCCACGGAAAACTTCCTCCACACATTAGGGAGTCTGACTGTATCTTTTATATTCTTGCAGAAGAATTCACTTTGCAGAATGGGTTTAACTCAAAGTTGCTAGGAGTGCAGTAAGAAAATCACATCATACTAGAAGCCAGGGGACCCCATCCAGGTTTAGCTATCACCTTCAGGCTGGTGAGGGTACTGCCCTACATGTCTTAACTGCACTCAAGAGCAGTCTGTAAATTACAGTTCATATTTTCCAAAAGATTAAAGGTGTGTATACTTTTGTCTTGGTTTTGTAAAGTACAAGGAAATGTGTGGCTCCTGACTCACCATATGTATGTAACACATCCATCAAAAGCAGCATCTGTGTTTGAATGATCAGGAAGAAAATCAAATCTGTTGTCAGAGCCTGGAGGTCCTTGAAAGAGCTTATGGAAATCAAATGAATGTTATTGAATGCCCATTCCAATTAATATATTTATTTTACAACTTCCAATTTTAAAACCAACACACATCTGGAGAGCCAGATTCAGTGGTCTGCCTTGGCTGCACTGCACTGTTTGGGTGATGTAAAACATCTGTGAACTTGAACAGACTGGGCTTGTTGGGGTAGGCTCCCTGTCGGGTTTACAGCTGCTTCTCATTGCCAGAGCAGTGCAGAAAGTCTAAACAGACAGGTCTATCCCTTCCTGCTGCTGTGAGACACAGGGCAGGGCAGGTGAGAATCAGAGCCACTGGCAGGAAGCAAACTATTTCTAGTTGGAAAGCATATATATGAGTGGTGTAAGAAAAAGTTATCTTTATTGTGTGCAATTTTAGGAAGGGGAAAGCAAGCGAGTAAAACTTATCTGGAGTATTTTTTCCAGTTTTAAATAAAATCAGGCACAGTTTCCTCTGCTGTTACATAGACAGTTAAAAGGAAATGTGATGGATCACGATGGGAATTAGCACCAGAGTGTATTAATGACATTATGTTTTTACTCTTGACTGCATCTAGGAGCAGTTCCTAAGGAATTTTAATATATTTGTTGTTCCCAGGAATGTCTTGTTAGTAGGTCCCTATGTTTTATGAATGGAGACACGCAGACCAAATGTCTGCTGACAGGCAAGGACAGAAGGTGAATGTGGGGAAAAGTCACGAGCCATTCCATGGCAAAGGACAAACATGTTAGTACATGCATTAAAAATGAAGTAGCAGAGCACTGTGTCAGTATACATATTTTAGTTTTAGTGTGAGTACATGTTTCAAACTGCGCCATTCTTTCCTTGGCTTTCTTACATCCGGTAGCTGCTGCTCCATAAATAGCTCCTGACCTTACCAAAATTTAGTTGCAGTCTTCTCACTGCAGGCATTAGGTCACTCATTGTTAATGAGCGTATTAGATAATAGATGTTAACTCCAGCACACTGCAGCGTTTCAGCAGAGTGCATTCCCCAGCAATGAACACAAAGTGTCACTGTGACCACACACTAATAATTCCAAGAAATATAGAAACTTTTGCCTAATTTTAAATTTATTTACTTGTCATATGTGCGCTCATTTGGAACTTTCAGCATTAATTATCTTTGCTCCAAGTTGGGCCAGTCTGGAATTCTAATTATCTTAATTTTTGCAATTCATATTTCTGAGGTCTTAGTGTACTTTGGAATTGAAGTCTAGGCTGTACATAATCAAGGCAGAAAAGAGACAGGTGGCAATATTGTACATTTCAATTGCCTTGTCTGATGTGGGGCTTTTGTAGAATAATGAACATTGGAGAAACAAATTGGTCTGTCAGAGTCAATAACAACCCAATGCCCTGAGCTGCTGGTCACTAATGCTTCCTGTACTTAATCAATGTGCTGCAGGAGATGTTCTGTTCAAAACAGTTAAAGATGAGCAGAAGCAGCAGATTTGGCAGCAGGACTGAGAGAGTGAGTGAAAACATCCACAGGGTTGGAGTTTCCTTGTGCTGGGGAAGACACAAGCCAACTATAAACAAAGTGTTTAAAGGAAAACCTGCAAAGAAGCAAAGACTCCCACTGTCTTGTTGTTAGAGGAGGAAGAGGAGGTCAGGTCTTTCCTCCAAAATGAGTAAACAGAAGATGATATGCAGAAGAAAGCATATCAGGAAAAGAAGACATTATAATCTCCACAATTAAACCTTAAAACAAATAACATGAGAACTAAGAAGTTGAGAAAAATCAATTTATTTTCCTCCAGTCATGATCAGAAAGCCTGAGTTACCAATGCAGTTGTTGCTGGTAGTAATGTTCAAGGCAACAAATCGTCATTGGAACCAAACTATAAGGAAAGCAAAACAAATAGGGAAAGTCTTGCGATGATATAGCTTTTGAATCATGTCCATAAGTAGCTTCTGAAACAATCAAGTAAGCAAACAGAAAACAATTTCTGAGCAGGAAAAGGATAAAAGGTGATTTATGCCTAACACACAAGATCAACAATAATTTCAATGGGTCTTATGACATAAATCTGGGCAGCTGAAGGGTACTTAGGATTGTGCACTCAGGAAAAAACAGAAGACAGCAAGAATAGATAAAACCCCCCTTTTCTTACTAATAACTAAAACTCAAAGCAGCAAATGACACCTGTGTGTTATTGGCCAGAAATACAGTCCCAGTGGCTGGAGCAGACCATTAAGGAAGTTTTTTTCTGCACCTTGCCTGGATAGCATGTTGGAGGCTTCCAGATCTCTTGAAAAAGGACAATACATAAGTCTACATGAACTTATTCCTAGGAGTTTGGAAGCACATATATGCAAGCTACACTTTGACTTGCCTGACAGTGGGAAATATAAAACTATCACAGAACTGAAATGGACCAGTCCTTGTCTTGAAAATCTGGCAACAATGGGAAATAAAAAGAGTTGGAGCAAGGAAAGCTTGACAGGAGTTAACACTCACAGAGAACGTCATAAAGATGTTCAGGATGGGACTGTGATAAATTTATCAGTCTGAAGGTCAGTTGTTTCTAGTCTAAGCTAGACATTTATGCACTCAAAAGTTGACTGAAATAAAGAGGCCTTTCCAAATGTTAGTACAACCCTGGTAATTTGCACAGATTTTGAAGGATGGAAGGCGCTTATCTTTCTCCACTGAGAGCCAATGTTGGGTCAGCCCAATCCCATCTTTTCTGGATACTGAGAAAGTTCTTCTCTGACTTCCTCCAGTTTTCTTTTAAACTGGAGTTTTTGCCTTCTTTCATATCAGAGAGATTGTATGGGTAAAGATGACATTTGATGATAAATTGCAGAAATAGTCTAGTGTTTCCCTAAGAAAAGAATAAAGATAGTGACAATTGGGTAAATAATTCTTCATATGCTGATAATTTTTAAAACTTGTAAATAATTCCTATGAGGTTTTTTTTTCATTGGAGCAGGACTGGGAGAGTAGATGAGAAGACTGGATCCATGGGTCAGAGTTCGACAGATATTTTGTGTTCAGGCTAAAATATTTATCCTGTTAAAAAATGTTGGGACAAGATCAGATTTTAAAATTACTCTCTCAAGACAGGTTTGTCTTCCAACAAATTTAAAGTGCAGGAAAATAGAAGTTCTTGTGAAAGATCTACAGATTTAACTCTAAATATATTTCCATCCCATTATAAAAACCTGAGAAATAAATACTTACTTTTAGCAGTCATTCCTTAAGTATGCCTATTGTTAGTTGGTTTGATAAACAAAGAAGAAATCATCCAAACTAACCAAACAAATTGGAAAATACTAAGGCCAGCTCCTCTTCGCCCCGGAGAATCACAGTTATTCACAATTAATATGCCAACTTACATACCTCTGAACAAACATTAAAATCCAATTCTTTCATCAGTGGTGGAATAGCAGCAGCTACAACTGACACAAGAGCAGAAAGAACTGTTGCAGATTCCCAGGACAGAGAATGAAATTAAGGAAACAGTATTTGTGTTGAAAGCGGGAAAGCCTACACCCCCGATGGATTTGCTGTAGAATTTTTAAATACATTTGAAAGTGAAATCATAGCAGGCTTACAGGACTATGTCACCAAGCTTTTGAGAGAGGATCGCTCCCATATCCCATAGGGAAGTAACCGCCTTTCTGCTTCTCAAACCGGATTACGATCCTCTGGAGGGGATATCCTTTCGATAATTAAGGTTACAACCACAGCCCCATTTAATGGCTGATTTTGATCTTCCATATGAAACTTCCATAGGACTACTCAATAAAGTTCAACAAAGTAACCAGAGAATCTGCTCCAGTCTTACAGAAATATTCATTAATATATCTTATTTCTAACCATGATTACAAAAACACAGACAAACAATTTTTTTGTCCACAAATGGTTAACAAATTTCTCTTAAACTATTTAAATGCACTATTCTCAAGAAACAACTATATTTAATTACCAGATACTATCCCACAAAAGGAAGAAGCAAGGACATTTTGTCCAAGTTTCAATAGGTTTAAACTTTAACAAATATCCTTCAAATGGAAAATAACAACAACAAAACAGGAAAATTACATTTAGCCAGGCAAAATGTTTCCCCACTAACTTGAGCAATGATAACAAAAAGATGGAATTTACATTCTGTATTAACTCAGGTAAAATAAACAGTGAGCAGAAATCTTACAATACCCGGTAAACCTTCTTCTTAGCCATTTCAAAAATTAGGCAGAACCATATGCTCCCTTACCTAGCCTCAAAACAATTGTGGTGGGATTTTTTTTACAAAAAGACAAGATTTAGCAGTTTATTTCTAATAATTATGGACTGCACCTCAGGCTGACAAGCCTCATTTACAAGCACATCTCCATTTAAATTAAAGGATCTACCTCCTATTTTTGGTGGCTGTAAGAAAATAGGACCTCACATCTTTATGTCATTGACAAGAATTTTCTGGTGCCGTAGAAACACAAGTGTGAACAGGAAAAATTTTTGAGAGTTTACCAAAGCCTAACCTGCCAGCACATGCATAATGTCCTGAAGCATTTTAAAGCAGGCCAGAGAGTATCTCCTATTTGTCCACTTATTAGCAGCCCTCTTCTCCCTGAGGCCCTTGGAGGCAACCTCTATTAATTGTGGAATGATTTTGACATGATGACTCTCAAGGATATTTGTAATGAAAGAATATTTAAGCCCTTCGAGAGATTAGTGAAATGTAAGCCATACACCAAAACAACACGTTTATAGATATTTACAAATAAGACATTATCTGTGGGAGATAAATTGAGGAAATTTTGTACCCCTGAGTTCATTGCCTTCAAATACTAGCTTTTAATTATGGATAAAGATCATGAAAAGAATCTGCACTTGACATGCTTTTAGGATAAATAAATTCAGGGGAGAGAAAAGCTAAGATCAAGTGCAAAAACGATCTGGATCAAGAATTCTCTGATGAAGAATGGATTGCGATATGAAATCAAACAAAAACAATCACCATTAGTGTAAGATACCAAATGTTTGTATTTAAAGTTATTCATAGAATACGTATGACTACAGAAAGTATGCATAAAGTAAATTGTGACAACGATGATACATGTATATAATGTAATTTTGAAAAGCAGTTTCAGTGTGTGTGATAGGACTCAAAGCATTCAGCAACTCTGACACAAGGTTGCAGAATTTGCCAGAGCTATTCTACAAATTTATATGTTCCTTATATTAGCTTGCCTCATCATCTATCTGACCTCTTTTCAGACAGATGCAAAATCAGGTTTGTGGACATCGTGTTGCTTACTGCTAGGGTATTTATTATGAAGTGTACATCAAACACTTGGTTTGGGGGCTGGAAGGGGGATGGGAGAGTTGAGGTGGGGTAGTCAAAGATGGCAGAAACATTTGATCTGGAAAAAAATAGCTAGTGAAGAAGTTAGAATCCCTAAAGTATGTTGATAAAATATGGAACGTTACAATAAATAGACTGGAATTAAAACAGAGAAGCCAATCTATAGACCACATTATCATCTATGTTTATAATAAGAAAAGCAAAATAACTGTTAAATAAAATAAACTCACATGTGTTTTAAGTTATCTTTGTTATGGAAATACTTTCTACAGCCAACTAAAAGCATATAGCTTTTCACCATACTAAACTCAATTTTCTGTATTTGCACCTAAAAAAGTCTTGGTCCTCATTGTTCCAGACATGCAGAAATAACGATAAGATGTGAGAGATGTGGTTTAATTTGTCTGTGACTTTATTAACTGAACTCACCTGGGAATCATTCAGCAATAACATGCTCAGCGCAGGTCATCATTTCTTCTTCACTTGTTTCCACACATTTGGGGAGAGCTGTCACTCATAGCAGGGACACCACTGCCCTTCCCTGCAAGGAAGGTTAAGAGTTGCAAAGAGGGTGCTGCCTATTTGCTGCAAAAGCCTCTCTTCTTTAGCTTCTTTAGCAGGCAGCTGCTCTTTGATTTGCTTCTAACTCTGGTTTATCAAGGAAGGAGATGCCCTTGGGAACAAACACAGACACTGGTCACTGGTCACCAGGAAACACCAGCAATTAGCTGGGCTGCCCTGTCCAGATTCCCAGATAGCTAATCATTCTCACAACAGCCAGAGAAATGAGTGAGCAGGTGGAGCCCCGTCCCCTGGATTCCTTGTGTATCCCATGGATTGTCATTTCTTTTTAGGAGTTCATAAGAGCTCTTCCCATCCCTGAACACATCCAAGCTCCTCACAGTTCTTGGACCTCTGAGGTCTTGCTCACTGTTCAAACCTTTTGGTCTGATAGCACACATCCCCCACCACTCATAAAAACATTCTCACTCACAGCACTACCTTTCAACTTCTTTCTCCCTTTCCCAGTCCCTTTTTATACAAAGTGCACTGGAAATACCTTCTGGCATACAAACCTCCTTTCAGGGGAATCCTATTGAACTGGTTAATGGATTATCCAACATTCAAGACCCACCTCCCATCACTTAATTTGCCTTTAATAATAAGTAAGTTCTGGCAAGGAATGAGGAGTTTGCAGTATCACCAGCTGTCTTAGTCAATGCCTGAAATCTTGCCAGTTTATAGAGAATGAGCAGAGATACCTGCTCTGTCTCTAAACTGAACATAGTAGCTGAAGGATGGAGTGAAGGACTATTACTTTCACTGACAGGTCTTCCTACTGGCAGGTGTGTTGTACACATTGGGTTGCAAATGTTCTCAAATCTACCTTTCCTGGAAATAAAACTAGGCTAAAGTACTTCACAGAAACATTGGCATCCACAAAAGAGTAAGTCCCAGATCCCATTTACTCAATATCTCATGAGGAAAGGATTAATAACACCACTTTGATCTCCAGGTCACGGGTAGCACAGACTGTTTATGCTGCATGTCCACAAGTGCCTCAGTTTACCAGCTGCTACCTGAGACTTTAACCGCAGCTTCTCTGGCACTCCCCTTTTTTCAGTTTTAGTGCTCAACTTTGAGAGCTTAGCTGGATCATTTTTATTTTCCCAATAAATTTCCAAGGCTCAATATCCCAATTTCCAGTTTCATGTCTTTAACCATAGATGTCTATTACCGTCCAAGATGTTGAAATGTTCTGTGGCATTCTGCTGCTCCAGAAAGGCAAAGAACTTCTTGTGCCACATCCATGAACTCTAAGAGGATTCACTCATTACTGTGGGATGTTTCCAATGTATGAGGTAACTCTACAGGCAGCTGTTTCAGCAAGCCCCTAAACTTCAATTTGCATTACCTTCATGTGTTGTATGAATCTTCATCATTGCTTTGTACAGCCATAGCTTGGTTTGACCAAGCATGGATATCTCATGAGGTCTGGGCAATTTTGTTTGCACTTATCCAGCAACATTGCTTGTAAAAAACAACTTTTGCTCACCCCCCAGCCCAGATAAAAACAAGCTGTTACCTATTGGGATGTGCATCTTGCCATATGAGCATTCCATGTAAGAAAAGATCTCTCTGTGGTCTCTTTTCCCTCTCCCTCTCCTTCTCCCTTTAACTGGATCCTAGGTATTGAAATGGTAGCATTTTTCTACCCAAGCTGTCTTTTGCTCCTTTTCTCTTTTCATGACCTTCACAACTGGCATGGGGCTACTCCCCAGAAGCTGTTAGTCCCAGAGTACAGACTATAAGGGCTGAAATATTTCTAGCTTTTCCAACCCGCACAGGAAAAAGAAAAAAAGAGTCCCATTACATTCTGCATTTAAGCTTCCTTTTGTCTGTGCATGTGGAAAGGTTTATCTTGATCTGCTCCAGGCCTGGTTTTTTTTCTGCACCCATTTTCCTGAACACATACCTTACCCTGAGCCAGAAGAAAAACAAACAAAATATTCAGCTGAACTATCAACCATGCTGCTTCCGTTCCTTCTTGCCCATCTCCAAGGAAAGTTTCCATTTAATTTCTTTCTTTGAGCCCTACTGCTACTGGGCCACAGCCACCAAAACACACAGAGGGCCTCAACAGGTCCCCAGTATATCTTTAGGGGATTCTGAAGCTTGATGTAAGAAACATTTGCATCTGTATGCAGCTAGTAAGTTCCTCTTCTGGCTCCTTGTTGGTAGCTGTTGTATTTACTATCTCCCAGGTGAGTTGAGCGAAATAGTTGTTTGCCATCTTCTCCTCTTCCCTTCACCTATTCCTCAGCAAGATGTCAGGTCAGGCACAATATCCCTTTCTTCTCATTTTTTCAAATAAACCCTCTCCCCCCACAGCATTTCTGCTCCCACTGAAACTAACTGGAGATTGGCCATTTATCCAAGCCAACAGGGAATGTGAAAACCAAGAGCAAAGCCTAATGAAGCTTGGAGAGAACAACCATGTTGTGCCTAATTGCATTCAGGATTTTTCAAGCATTTTCCTTCCTAACTCACATTGCAAGAGCAAATTCATTGGAGGCATGCTCTGCTAATGCTCCAGTTACAGCTTACACACAGGTTTCCATCTAGTGCTGCCTTCTGACCTGGACATTTGTGATGGAGAGAGCAAACACTCATGCTGGCTTAACAGCAGCCACTTGCAAAGCTCATGGAAATGGGAAACTTTCTACTGCTGCCTGTGCAGTTTGGATGAAGTCCCAGAGCAGACATTTACAACTGACATAGCATTGCTCACAATTTACTCTCCTCCTTGGTAGGGGTCTGGGATCTCTTTTTCCCGGAAAGATTGCAGGGAAACATGGTTTTCTTCCTCCTCTGAGATATTTAGGTATGTTTAACTAAGAGATTGGCTAGAAATCTGCCAGCACAAAAATATGACTAAAATGCTGCACTTGTCTAACAAGAATACCAGAGAGCTCTGAAGAAATGCTAGGGGTCTGCCAATATCTATTTATGTTGAAGGTGCCCATGGCATTCATAATGTACAATAAATAAGAGCAGTCGTTCCAAAACACTATAATAACATGTTCACAACTTAAAAGTAAATACTAGGCAAAATTATGTGCTGCATTAGTACTCTCATGCAAAGTTATTTGTAATTTGTGCCATAATCAAAATTCTTTATTAAATATATAATGGCTTTTTATAAGATGACCCTCCAAATACAAAATGTTTGTGTTGATCTACTTGAATTGTTTTGCTGTGAAATAAAAATATTAAGAACTCATTTCCAAAGGATAAGAAATAGGAGGCAGCTATCCCTCTTTTCCTTTTTTTTTTCTTAAATAATGCTTAATGCCTGGTACATGAATTAAATAGATAAGGCTGCAAGCAGCTGCTCCCCACCAAAACACTTCACAGTTACACGATAAAATGTAGGTGATAACATTGCAGTGCTGTAAAACAAGGTTGTAGAAACGTGGGCATGTACTGATGACAATTTTGCCTTTAAATCTTCTTTGCTAATATTTATAGGCATGAAATCTTAAAGCACCTTTAATGTGCCTATAATCCTGCCCATTTGACAGCTTTTACATAATTTTATAGGGAAAGGTGACCCGATCATCCCAGGCTGTTGACAGTGCAGCTGAAATAGCCCTCCAATAAATGAAGCAGGATTATCCAGACACTATGGCAAACAACAGCTCATAATATGCATCAAGAAATTTCCATAGCACATCGGATCTTTGTCTTCAATGACACATGGATCATGACGGGATTTCAAGAACACATTTCCCTAGACACTTGATAAGTTTAACGTAAAAGTATAGCATAAAAGGCTCCCTTCAGATAGGTTCTGTTTTCCATATTAGAAAGAAATTGCTTTCAATCTGGAAAACTAGAGGCATAGTTTTAAGCATGTTAACTTATACTGCTCAGTGCATCTGTGTTCCCTGACACTTTGAATACATTTATGAGTTTATTCAGTTAAAATTATAAAACATTACAAGAAATCTTTTTTTTGCTGTGGTAAAAGTCGCTATTGACAATAAACAAGCCTTGATGAAGGCTGTGATAAAGCTATGCAGAAGTTTTTTTGAATCTCTTATGCTGCTCTATAAAACACCTTACACAAAATGCAAGCTATATGCCTCCTAGGTTTGCATGATAATGTCAAGAAAAGGTTTTGATGCCTGCTGCCAATTCATACCAAAGGCACCATGTGCTATAAATTTAGTTTATATTGGGGTAATTATCAGTGACATGGCCAGATTGTATTAATACTTCTGCTCCTATTGCTTAGCCTAGGTACTTTACAATTTGAATGCCACAAAATATCAATACTGATGTTTTATGGCATCATGCCAGAGCAGCCTGAGGACAAGCAAAGTAGAATTGGTTGACAGTTTTTGTTCGAGCATGGAGTTTGTTTGGTCTCATAAGACATTTATGAGGTCAATTGGATGTCATTTAGAATATCAGGAGAGAAACATATTTAAACTACACACCATGTCCCACTAGGAACACAGAACTCTGTGAGCAAATACTAAAAAGGCATTGTGAGTGCTGCAGAGATAAGAAAGAAAAAAGACTGGGCTAAGGGTGAAAAGAAAGGGATCTTCCCCAGAGTAATAACTGTCCCTTTGACAATCCACAAAAACAAATTAGGCAAAAAGAAAAACAAAACCACATGCAAATACAGAAAAGCTTTGAAACCAGCAAACGTTAATTTCCCCTTAAAATAAAGTTTGTACTGATGATATAGATGCTTACTTAAGACTTAACAGGGGACTAAAATTCTGAAACACCTAGGGAAAAACTCTCAGTATGTGTTTTCCAGGCTTTTCCTTGGTATGGGAACAGCAATGATCAGTGATAAAATGGAAAAAATAAAACAACAGCATATCCCTGTAATGAGTATAATTATGGCATAATTAGACCACCAATTACTAGACTAGAATTTTCTATCATTTACCTGACATTTGTCCTCCTGAAAAAGTATTGTATTGTTCTGTGTCTCAGTTTTTTCATCTGTTAAAAATTAAGGTGCGTGGTATTTAAGTACATTGTGAGTACTTTGATGATTCTGGGTTCATAAGAGACAAATATAATAACATATTAAATTTTATCATTCACTGTTATAAAAAGACAGCAGTCAAATTCTATTGCTGATTTTTAAAGATCATCTAGTTCCAAGTCTTCTGCCATGTGCAGGGACACATGCTCAAAGTCCCATCCATCCTGACCTTGAATATTTTCAATAATGGGGCTTCCACAACTTCTCTGGGCAACTTGTTCCAGCACCTCACTATGCTTATAAAAGATATCCAGGATTTGTGGAGGGTTTTTTGTTTTGGTTTTTTTGATTTTTAAATTAAATATGTTTAAGAGCTGTCTACCTCACTTGGGTTGACCTCTTAAAATCAACACCAACATGGATCAATAGAAAACAAAATCACCACATATAAATTGCATGTTATAACATAAGATTTAGGGGATTTTCAGCTGTAAACCTGAAAAAAATTGTAATGCATTATGGCTGATGATCTAGCGGCCACCTTACCTAGCTACTTTCTCTATTGTCACACCTACTGGGGAATCCAAACCTTATTCATTTCTTCAGACATGATTCTGTGGCTTTCTGCAGTACTTTATAGAATATATATAAATGTGCTAAACAGGGCTCAGCAGACAACCTGCAAGTTTACTACCCATGGGTGATATTCACCCCACCCAAATTTTGTTTGCCAAGGTTAGGTTGATGTAACAGGGTCCGGAGGGGCTGCACAGGGTGGCTCCCGCCCGTACCTGGGTCTCTGGTCCGTGTAATCCCACCAGATCTGGGGCGGCCGGCCGCCGAGGTTCCTCGGCATGGCGTGAGTCTCTAAACCACATCAATTCAGCAGGAATATAGTGAGACGAAGGAAAAAACTGGACTCCATCTCTGTTCTGGCAGGGAGGTTTATTTGGGATATGGGGAAAAGGGAGTTGCAGGGGAGGAGAAGCGAGCCGGAAAGGCAGGGACAGGGTAAGGGCTGCCAGCTCAGACAGGAGACCACTCTCTGATCCAAGCTCTGGCTTTTAGGGGGAAGGAGAGGGGGCGGGGGCTGGCTCTCTCTGAGCCAGTCCCAGGAGGACAAAGGGAAGATTGGCAGGAGGATTACACACCAATAGGTTTTCAGGTACAGCAGAGCATATTTTAAAATGAACCAATAGTACACCGAGCTGGGAAACAGAGAGAGCACATGGAATCCTAAAACCCCCCATTGCTACATTAGGTGTCTGATCTCCCTCACTCTCCTTCTATAAGGGTAAAAGGTACTCACAGACTATGACTTTCCCCAGCCACCTAAGGTGGGTGTTCTAGAAGCGCCAAGCATTGACTACAAGTGATCCCATAAACACTGCACCCCCTGACTGTGGAGATGACTTCAGTAAATCTTTTTACAGAATTACAATGGTATTGCTTGTTGGGGCATTTTTCTGGGATATAGAAAAATAAAGAGATTTGAGGTCAGGTGTTTAATTTCACTGTCCTAACCTGCTGTGCATTTAGATTCTGTCTATTGCCCAGTGATCTCCACCAAAAGGGATGACCCACTGAAATAAAATATTTCTATGGGATATAGATTCATATTTTTGCTCTTCCTTATTTGAAGAACAGACTTGAACACAGGTCTTCCTCTTGTCCAATGACTGCAAAAAGCACCAGGTTCTGTCGCACCCAAAAAATCCCCCCCAAAACATTCCACAAAAAAACCCAAACAAACAAACAAACAAACAAACAAAACAACAAAAAAACCCAACAAAACAAACAAAAAAACCAGTTTCAGAAAATCATAATTCTCCCGACACTGTAAAGGGAAAAACTTTACATTTTCAGAAAATCACACAATGAAAATTATTTTCCCTTGCAGTTCTGCTTAGCACTCTAGAGCAATACATAAGGTATTTCAGTGTTCAGATGCCAGGGGAATATAGATTCCTACCTGACCTAGCTGTTAATAATTTTAATAATAATTAAATAAGCTACACTAACAAACATCACAATGGTGATCCTACAAGATCTGGTAATGCCTTTATACCGAAGACTTTGCTGAAGGAATAAAAGTCTTGAAATTACTATGAAAACTGACTTTTTATAATCAATCATAATTTTATGTTCTTCTTGTTCATTCATGTTTCATATTTAGAAAAAAATAATGATGTTTTATAACAGATTCAGAAACTCTAAGAGTTTTAATAGACTGGTAATTTGATCTGTTTATCTCTGGAAGTGGATAGTGTTGAAAGAGCACAGAGAAGTCCTAAAATATACTGGAAAAAAAATTATTGTAGTTGTCTTCAGATGTTGAGATATTTGTGTTGCTAGCACATTTGGTCATGGTATGGGGAACCGGTATGTAGGATCATTTCCATGAAGTCCACCAAAAAAAGAAGGTTTTCCAGATATAATTTTTGTCCATATCCATATATCACAGAACTACTATTATATTGCCTTCAGTGTTCTCAGAACTTAAAGTAGCATTAATATTACTGTAATGACAAATTAAGACGTATTTCAGGGTATTTGCAATCATTTAACCTTTCCTAAAAATTCTTTGCTGCTCTCTTATGTGTTCATGACTGTTAGATAATAGTCAGTAATTTAGCAAAGCAGTAGAGAAAAGGGGGACAGCATACTATTATATAAGAAAATAGATTAGGGTTATGGTTGTTGTTTTTCTCTTAATAATGGGTGTGATGTTGAAAGTATTCAAGCAAGTGGATGGGTCAGCAGTCTCACCTTTTGCATGGAGAGTAAGGAGTTAAGTCAGTTAGGCAAATCATTGCCATTATATTTTAGGTACTACTTTTCCATAGTAGAGAAAGTACTCTGGACACTATTTCAGAAGAACTGGAACTAAGACAAGACAAATCCAGAATGCTTCATCTATTGAGGTGGTTAAAGGGAAAGAGTCTCTATCATCACCAAAAAATGGGGACTCAGAGTTCAGAGCACAGGACTGTCTTTCTAATCCATCTTTGCACAGTTCCAGAAGAATGTGCCCCTTGATTGCATTTAACTGCCCTAAACTAGGTATCCTTACAAGTAGGACAAGCCGTGTAAGATCACCCCTCCAGACTTCTTCTACAGTCCACAAAAGGAAACAAACACCTCTGGCGGATACTTCGTGATATCCATTTTTGATGCTTATGTTATGGAAAGATGAATTCCTCTCTGAACATGAGACACAGGCTGTCACTACGCTAAGGCACTGGCTGCTCTTCTGATGAGTGTGTGCAGTGCCTGGAACAAGAGAGCTCCCATCCCTGGCTATGCCTAGCATGGAGAGATGCTGCTCCAATGGAAACATTACAGTCCTGAAAGTGCTAAGATTGGACTCCAGTGCCTTGTTAGGTTTTGTAGCAGCAAGTCCTCTGAGAAACTAGGAGATGACAATTTTGGATTGTGTTAATAAAGGCACTTTATTCTTTGAGGCTGTCTAAGAACTGCTGGTAGGGCAAAATGGAATTTACCGAGACTCCATGATTAACATGCCTAATCTTGAAAATAAGGATGATATCACATATTTATTTAACAGCCCTTTCATCACTTTAGTGATGATAGTGTGAAACAAAAAGGCTGGAGAAGACGTCACAGTGCAAAAATAATTATAATTAGGAACTGAGGGGTAGTAAATAAATCATCTTCTATATTGCTTTCTTCTTTTCTCTTTCATTTTGGGTATGTTTTCGCGCACTGGTTCCAGGATTCATTTGCATTCCAAGTGTTCTTATTAAAGCTGCACCATTTATTCTACAATATATACAAGATTTTCTATTTTTAAAATTTTATTTCAAGGCATGAGCTTGGCATACAAAGTCAAATCCCAGGAGTGAGTTCCTTCTTTTCCCTTTTAAAAATAATAGTAAAAAATTTTTCATCTGAACAGTTTTAGGTTACATGATGTGAAAAACAGAAGATGGTACTTTCATCCACTTGCTCCTGTTTTCTTCCCCATTCTGTAACACAGCATCTGCATAAAAGAAAATGAAAAAAGAAAAAAATATGAAAGCTTCCTCTTTTTTCCTCCTGTTTTAGACATTTAAAGTTCATATAAATATATCAGTGAACACAAGAAAATTCAGTATCCAATATCCAGTATAGTAATTACATTCACTGGTCTAAACCCTATGCACACATGTAATACAGCACTGACCTGATATATCATAGAGTGCCAGTTAAACTGTGATAGTTTATTTGTTGAAAGTCTACATGCTGAAAAGAAATTTTAACCATTAATATTTGGAAAGGTTGCTCTTTGTAGCAGTAAGTTACATAACAACACAAGTACACTTTCCACCAAACAGGAACTTCATTTAAAAAAACTCATTCAGATTTCCTTGTTAGAACATGACTACATTGCAAGTTAAGCTCCATCTGGAGTTAAAAGCCTATGATTTTCAAGTATTTAAATGAATGTTAACTTTTACTTACAGCCTGGAGTAATTTTACTACAAATAGATTGCATGAATTTCCTTGGAATACAACAATTTAATCAGACACAACCTCCCACACAATCAGGAAAGGAGGAACGTGCGAGCAGAAGTTGTCGCTATTTGTTCTACGAGTAGCAAGAGAAAATCCCAGAGTGCCCATACAGATTCAGCTGTCCCTGATAGCTGCTACCACTATTCCACCTTTAGAGACAGATAACTCCATGTGCAAGAGCTCACTTCATTAGCAGCTGCAGAACAGTAGCACATTTGTGTCCATTGGGCTTCCATTACCACAATATCCAAGTACTTCATAAATAAGAAGAAATACATTTTCCAAAAAACTGCAAAACTGGGAAGTATTATCTTCTTTTTTAAAAAAATAAAAGTGGTCAACTGGAGCTCACAGTGATCAAACACCTGCATTTGTGAGGTAGCAACTCTTTTCCATTCTTATCAACTTCACCCTGGATTTTTTTTCCTTTACAGTCCTACAGGTTAGACCCCAGCAAATAAGTTATCCCTGATTTTTGTGAAGGTCTGTAGCAAAATTTGAATGATAAGCAAGATTTACACAGTTCTAGCTAATTATTTCATAGAAGAGCATTTGTCACTATGCAGAGAATGAAAAAAAGTTTGGTGTTATTTGCAGGAAGAACCATATGTGTTACCATGAAACACCACATACAATGACATGTGTGTGAGTGAACAACTATATTTTAGTATTGACAATTATTCCTTAAATTTTTGTTGGGCATATTGCTTAAAAAAAAAAAAAAAAACTTGCTGATACCATACTTTGGGTTACTTGGGGAAAAAAAAAGATGAAATTGAACTCTGCTTGCAGTGAAAGTGCTTAAATCTCTATTCAATTGCAGAAACTATGTACCAGGGCCAGACTTCTTTTCTTCTATCAATGGAAACATATCAACATATCAGTGATATTGTTTTCATATTTCAAAGGTTTTGATAGTGAAAATATGAAACCTTTTGTTTTGATTCATACTCAGTTGATAGTCTCCATTTAATTTTATTACACTTAAACTAAATTTTAAAAATTATCCTTCAAAGCAAATGCCCGCACGAAAATTAAATGCAAATAACAGTCTATGTTGGTTTATGGTATGCACAGTTTTCCTTGGGTTTAAATAATATTTTTATTCAAGTGAGTATCCCCAGCCATAGAGGAGTCTAAGTACTTTTACCATAGCTCAATGTTCAACAGAATGAACAGACAGGAGTTGGTAGTTCGTGTAGCCGCAAATTTGTGAACAATCATAAGATCTTATCCTGTACTTGATCTAATCTCAAGTACTGAAAAGACTGAACACTCACTTTTTCCCCTTAGTTTCTCCTTGATTCCCAAATAACACAGGCAAGGACTCAATTCACAGTTGTGACCTATAAGTTTGTAAAATTGCCACTTCCAGTTTCTTGTTCTGAAAAATTAGTAGTGTGGCCAACAGCAATGTGCTGCTGACCAGTTGGAGGTGGTATTAAATCAAATCAAAGGACATTGCTAATTTTAAACATGTGTCATAGCCTTGCTGTAAGATAGATAGAACAACATTCACTTCAGAGAGTGGAAAATGTAGGAAATTGTTCAAACAAATCCCTTTGGAAATGTGGTACCAGGCTGAATGGCAGCAGAAAGAGCAGTGGGAAACTCCTTGTACCAAATACTGTGTTCAAATTGCTAGATTCTTATTCCTCTTACATCCCTTTTCACACACTGTGAAGTTATGTTCCTGAGGGATATCATAACCTGTTCTTTCAGGAGTTACTTAAAATTAAGTGAACAGTTTAAAGTTACCACTGAGCCTTCCTTTACAGTCAGTAGAAATGGAAAGCACCAACTCATCTCCCTACCTTCAATACCCATCCTGGGGTGGGTTGAATCACACTCTGGTTATGCTTCTCCCTCTGCTGATTAGAAACTGAGCCTTGGAGAGCACTTGAGGTGAGAGCCCTGACTTTTACTTAGCTAATTTTCAGTAAATTAAGTAAGTCCCACTCTTGCGTTAATTATGCTCCTAGCTGCAGGGAAAAGGGAAAGGAAAGAGAAAAGGTAGTTCTGATATAAACTGGATCAAGTCTACATGCTAAAAGTTAATATCCAAACGCAGCAAGGGCAGCAAAAGTTTTTGGAGCACTGCAACTGAATATGCTAATTCTATATGTAGCCCTAGCAGGTTTAATCTGAACTGGTTAAAAGAGTGCAAGGCTGATTGTAATGACCATGAAGCTGAGATGCATGGGAGCATTTTCTCTTCAAGGAGTACATAATTTTTTTTCTTTTACTACAATCTCATTCAATTCAATTACAGAAAACATCTGAGGCTGTTTTTCACAAGCTTCAAAATGAAGATGAAAGTCAATGGGGGCATTGCTCTCCAAAAAAAGAGAAAATATCCACAAAACAGAAAGTGTAAGAATTTTAGTGCCAATTTTAAGGAGACATCTTTCTTTCTTTCTTTTGCCCTCTAATGTATATGTTTTCCTATAGATTGCCATAATATTTTTTTTTTTCCTGCAAACTGAACTATATCCTCCAATTCCTTTAGATCCTTTCATAAATCCCAAAAGTCAACTATACAGCTGAACATGAATTTCCTCTCTGGTGTTCTCCTCTCCTTTGCCGGAACCTAACCTTTTCTGCCTCTTTTATTTTCCTGACTTCAACTGTAGCTTTTTCCAGAGCAGTAAGTGTCTTGTTATGCCTTTGCAGAGCATATGTGGATTATGCCTGCTACACTATTCTTTATTCTGGGTTCAAAAATATGTTGTTGAGTACATGTTTTTTTAATGAAGCGTGAAGCATTAGTTTTAAGCAGTGTCATTCAGGAAATTAAGACAAAATTGCCATTGAATTTTTTTGGCACTAGGGTTGAAGTCTCCACAAAAAAATATAACCTGCAGTTGTCTGTAAGAAGTGGAAATGGCTGTGGTTATAGGAGCAAAACACGAGACCCAAATATTTTCTTGCCCTCTTTCCAGCCTTCTGGGATTTTAGCAGTATGAGACTTCAAAGGGATAAGTGGCTTATATAATCAAAGATAAGAACACAAAGGAAGGACTGTGAAATGCCCAATTGTCTCCTTAAGAATGCATTATGATCAAGTGAAATCAAGGAACAAAATTAAAAGGAATAAATATGGTCAGCAAGAAACCTTAGATAAATAATAATAATACAGTTAGGAGAGAGAATTAGACATAATTGCTGTATTAGCGCATTGCTAATGAAGCTGGAATGAAACCAGGTGGAAGAGATCTATTTGTTGCCCATTGGCTCCTGCAGACTGGAGTTAGTAATATGGAAAAATACTGAAGACAGAGGAAAATTTAATGAAAGTAGACTGACCTGCCAAATCAGCAGTAATATAATGTTTTTCATATAAGAAAGTGTATGACATTACCCTAACATTAGTGTAAGTATTATAGAAATAATATAAGAGCCCACTTTTGCATATTTAAATGACAGGTGGGTTTTTTTTCTTTTTTTCTTTTTTTTTTTTTTTTTAATAGTTAATTGGTTTGGTTTGGTTTGGTTGTTTAATTAATAATATTTTCCTGGATAAAGAGCATGAACAAAAAAAATAGCAATCAATACTCTGGTACTGACAGAATTATTCTTTTCTTCTGCAATATATTTTTATTCTGCAGAATATATTCTATTCTGTTCATAGATACATCTATAGACCTTTGTTAACCTTTATTAACAGCTAAGAAGTGGACTAAGGAATTTGACCAAACATACTGTGGGCAGGGTATTTTCTTGTTTGTTATGGTTCAAAC
Organism: Lichenostomus cassidix; assembly: GCF_008360975.1. Taxonomy (NCBI): domain Eukaryota; kingdom Metazoa; phylum Chordata; class Aves; order Passeriformes; family Meliphagidae; genus Lichenostomus; species Lichenostomus cassidix. Next base: position 47,940,184 of record NC_139479.1, on the reverse strand, counting down.
TAGCCTTTTCTGCTCTCTTCCTCTTTGTTTCCTTGTCCCCTTCTTTCTAAAAAATCTTTTTCCCATAGCTGCTAAGCGTGTGGTTAAAGGGAAAAAAAATCCTATTCCCTAACTGATTTTCATTTAGTGCACCAGGAGCCTTAAGCCACTTTGTGTGCAGATTTCCAGTTTCAATTAGAATGGGTTTGCAGACATCAGATGATGTGAAAAATTATCTCATTTGAATCACATGAAACCAAACCACTATGACACTGCTGATGAGGAAAACAGTGGTCTCATCTTTCCTGTGGTGTGCCATCTCTATTAGACTTTGTAAACTGCGGCAGTTTGAAATCTTTAACCAGCCATTACTAATAAGCATATGTTAATTGTAGCAGAGATCATAAGCAGGTCAATTAGGAGGCAAAGACTGGAACAGAATGAAACATTCAGCTGGAGGGAGAATTCAGGGCAGGTGTCGGCCAGCATGCGCTGCCCTGGCAGGAGCTCTAAGCATCTTGGGTAGAACTCATTTAACGTTTTGATTTGCTGAATTTGCATTTCAGATTTCCATTCCTAATAGACAATATAGTCAGTCTTTGTTAATGAGGACTCTGATTACATGTGCCATTATAATTGGGAATTAGCAGGCCAGCCTTGTTTTGGAGATTAAATCCAAAGTAAATTGGATTAAAGACAATGCTGCTGAAATCCCTTTCTTTTTTGTTTTCTCAAGCCAAAGGTGAGGAAGACTCCATTTGTTTTGTACATATGGCTCTTACCTTGATTAGCAGGTCTTGTGGTTTGTTTATGCTTTTTGAACAAAGCATCTATTAGTGGCTCCAATATTAAAAGCAAGTATGTTTACTTAAATGATCCCCACAATGTGCCTAGCTTTATTATTGTGCACAATGAATGGAATGCCAGGGAAGAATTAAGAGCATTCTGCAACATTATTTCTTATTATAAAGTAAATATCCCTAAATGTTTACTGGCCAAGGGTATATCCTTGTGCTTACCACTGACTTTAACACTTTGTGCCTGAGTTTATCCCATCTTCGTTTACACCAGTTTGACTCTGTTGACTTCAGTTGAGTTACTCCACTCTTCAAATCACTAGTTCAATATGTTACATAGTACCATTGGTAGGTATTTTAATATTTGTTCAGTAAATTCAGAATCAGGAAAGCAGGGTGAATTATTTCTTTTTATGTGATCTCAGGTATTAGCAGAGAGCAAGACAAGTTCTGTCATTGACTAGGTACTAAGTATGATACCATATGAATAGCTGCAGACATATCCAGTTGCTTATCTTTCATGAATGTTGTTCTTTGGTTCATACATTTAAGTAAAATATAGTTTGAATTGCTTCACAGTTCCAAAATAATTTAGTTGTATAAGCTAGTTATACTCCATTTTTCGTTAATAAATTTGCAGAGCAAGTTTTTACTTGCAACTGAATATTGACAATAGGTTTGCCCCGCAACTGCAGGAAAAACAGTCCAGCAATTAGAGGACAGCTTATTCCTTGTCATTGCCTTTTTCATCTGACAAGAAGAAATAATTCTTCATGTGTAGGTCATCAAAGGTATAAGGCAGAAAAAACTACCACCACAGTAAATCTAGTGAATCAGCAATGTTCTTGCTCTTTCAGGAAACTAAGGAATGTCAGCCCAATGTTTTTGGGGTTTAATTCTTGCTGAATTCATAATCTCTGAAAATATCTTTCTGTCCATTACTTCCTTTGGACAAGCTCCTATTTAGAGTTAGTCAGGTGTTGCCCTGGTAACTCAACAAGTCTTTGGATATGCATGAATGCATTAAGTATCAAAGTTAAGTTGTATTAGTACATGAGGAATTGTTGAGCATCCTCATTGCCTTTTTGATGCTTAGTTATCAGACTATAAGACAAGTGTGCAAAAATAAAATATGAAGAACTAGTTTTTCTTTTTTGTTTTGTCTTGTTTTTTTAATTCTCTTTTAGGTTTACAGAAGATTGGGGCATATTAGTTATTCAAGCAAAACAGCTTTGCTGGAGTCTGATTATAGAAGGCATTTCCAGGCTGTGGTAAATGAACTGTCTGGCATAAATGTTTTGGCAGCCTAAGCTCCAGAGCATAATAAAATACTGAAGTTTAAATGTCTTCTGTCTTTTCTATCTGTGAGTTCTTTAGAACAGAAAATATTATTTATCCCAGGAAAAGACACGGTGAATCACAGTGATACGCAAATAATCACCTACTGTACCATTCACCTTCACCTATTCCCTGTCACTCTGAACATACTCATTTAGCATTTACTCCACCTTCTCCACCCCTTCCCTTTACCTAAAAGAGAGAAAGGGAAAGGGAAAGTGAAAGTGCACAAGAAAATTTGTCCAAGGAAATACCAGTGAGAACAGTGACCCTGTGCTGGTTATGCTCAGCACTTTCATCACAGCGTTACTACCCCTGCATTGCCAGTGTTAGTCTCCCACAGTGTGTTTCAGATGCTAAGTCCTATTTTTTCAGTGCCACCAATAAAATAGACTTAGCCATTAAACTGATGACAGGTGAAAGATTGGACAAATTAATGTCATTTGTTTATGTTTGGATGTACATATCATATGCACAAATATGTGTTTGAATATGACTGTATGTGCACATTTTCATGTGTAGAGACAAAACATGCAATGGAAGAGTAGAGATTTTTAAAGAAACGTTTAACAAATTAGCCTTAGATACACGTAATATTCATAACACTTTGCTTAGCATTTGTAAGACATGACTGCTTAGAATTAGAAATGTTGACATTGTAGCAAAAGGAGCTTGTAAAACAGTCCTCCTCAAAGAGGAGTGATTATGTAGGACAACCCTCTGGAAAACAAAGGAATTGTGACAGTACAAAAAGAGCCTCATACATGGTAGAAAGCCAGGACTGCAGCAAAATCTAGTGCAAAATCTAAGTACATATTAATTACTATTGCACAACAACTTTAAAAAGGCTTGTGTAATTAACCTCAAACTCTTCCTCACCTCAGTTTTGTCCTCTAGGCAGAGGCTTTTTCAGGAAGTTCAGCAAAAGGTAGATGATTCAACAACATTTTCACAGTGAAAGAGCCTTTAAACCTGAACTGTGAAAGACTTACTCTCAGAAGATTGTTATTAATTATTGTCCAATATTTGCAAGAGCCCTTTTAGCTAAACATAGGGATACACATGTTCTGTCCCAAATAATTTGCAAGTTAAGGTAGCAGTGTTGCTGAAAGCATGACTCTCACCATTCTGCTGAGAAAAGCACCTGCATTATTATCCTTACAGGTCCTTATAGGAATGTGAGCACTTCCTAGCTTTTATAAAGAGTACACCTTTCAACAGAGATCTCAGTATTTAATTAGAGGCAGAGTATGAACATGAGGGGTTTTGCTACTGAAGTTACTGAGACGTTTTGCAATGATTTAATCCTTTTTTCTTCCAGAGCTTCTCCTTTCTGTTCATTGGGTTTTTTACCTTTTGGGCTGGATCTGCATGGATGAGACAATAACATAAGTGTGATATGACCTGGGTGGTGGTGGGCTGCAAGGTCTGGAAGCAAAGAGAAAAGACATAAGTAAAGGCAAGCTAAGGGAGACCAGACAAATGACCAGGGGAGACTAGGAGAAAATGGCAAGAAGGTTGAAAGATATCCCTGAATGGCTGATATTGGTGTGTGCAGAGGGCACTTTTCCTTTGTGATGTTACTGCTTGCACTGATTTTGGTTGGGATAGAGTTAATCCTGCTATACAATGCAAAGGCAGGGGAACAGGGAAAGAAAGTGGGGAAGGCTGCAAGACCTCACAGTTCCCCTGGGTTCTATATTGACACCAGAGCTATCCAGGGGTGACTGTGAGCCAGTTCCTTTTTAAAAGTCGGAAATGTCAATACTGTTAAGACAATGCCCCACAGTGATTTGGTTCCTGCTTGAAAAGTGAGAGAGCTGCACTCAGAATTTCCTCCTCTCGGGGCATTGCATTGACCCATGAAATCTGATTAGGAGGACTTACCTCCAGGTGGCCTTGATGGTAGAAACTGAATGTAGTTTCTGGTAATACCCAAGACACTCGAAAGTCCAAAAAAGGGGAACATCTACTTGTCTGCCTATCTCATAGCACTAAGCTAGTAAGAAGGATCTTAGAATTCATATTTAGAAGAATAAAGCATTTCTTTTCTGGATAGCCTCTTTTGCAGTGTATATTGCTGCACAATTTAAAGAAGACATACACTTTTATTGTTAATGTGTTTAATATTTGCAATTTATTTCACCAAGTGTAAGCTTGGTCATGGTTACCAAGCTCTTCCAGAGCAAAGTCCCAAAAGGATTTTCATATTCTGGAATAAGTGGGACTTGTTCAGTCCTGACACAGGGAGTTAAGTACAACACTGGTATTAGTGCTGCTGCTCTCAGGGTTGAAGACAGGCCAACAAAAGAATGAATATTATTGGGTAAGATCTCATTTTTTCAGAGTACCCGAGGGTGTAGATAATTTGGAAAGAAGAGGAACAAAAGAATTAAAAAGGAAGTTATCAGTACAGAAAATTGAACCTCAGTCAGATTCAATCAACCAAGCAATAGGTTTCCTCACCTCTTGATACAGATTGGCTACCCCAACGCTTGGGTCTCTTGAGGCTTCACCATTTAAATTAGTAACTTAGTCTAGCAGGTCATGCACATGCAATGACCAAGGTTTTCAGAAGGGAATTTGGATTTGCAGTCTCATCACTCCAGACAAACTTTGTCTGATTTCCACCTTGTTCCTTGACACTGTTAATCCCACTAAGGGGCCACTTCCCCAGAAGTTGGCTCAACAGGTTTCACTTCTCTAGAGGTAGCTTGGTATGGTTGTATATGGTTCTGGGAGACAGGAGCAAAAGGAGATATCTGTTATTAAGTGGATAATTGATTGTATACTCTTTCACACAGGGAAAACATATGTTTGTGATCACAGGGTATTATGTTGTATTTGTACACTGTCCCAACCTCTAGGTTTTCCCCAGACCACTCTGTCTAAATATAACTATCATTGCAAAGACATTGTAATTAGGTGTTCTTAAGGGTTTTTGTAAGCTAAGTCAAGTTTCCTTAGATTGCAATACTAGACCAACATACTTCTTGCCATGCTTTATAAATATATGTATATACTTGAAGGTTTTGCCCTATACCTTTGTTTAGCAAGCCCTGTCATAGTTCATCACCTTATCCTGGTGGTTAAGTATTATTTTTTCCATAACATTGGATTTCCTTCCTTTCACCTCCTTAATTTATACATATCTCAGTCCATGGTAGGTATTCATACAGAACAAATGATTTATCCAAATACACATCACATATATGACTATATATCTGCATTGATGTTCATACACCTCAAAGAAAAATCTTGGTATTTATGTTTACACTCAGAATATTGAAATATACATTTTTATGTTTCAATATTCCCTTTTATCTTAGTGTCACTCTCCTCAACAATAAAATAAAAGAATTCACAGCAAACACCTGCAGGCAGGGACTGACAAGCAGCAGCACCAAAGGGCTTTCCAGAGCCACCTCCTGTTACTACGAACCATTCACAGAATCAGAGGCTGAGTGCTAGTAACACTTTAGGTCTCCGTTGCTATCCACTCCACTCGGTGCAGGAGAGCCCCGAAGCTCCAGGTTGAAGCTCAGGGGACATGTAACAACTGAGGTTCTGGGTCAGGACCCAAAGCTTCCCAGAGTCAGCATATTTTGTATGTTAGCTATCCTGATGACTCAGCTTGCTAGTTCCTTTGCAAAGGTAGTTCACGCATGACACTGATGATTCCTTGTTTGAGACCTCCTGGATGAAGAAAGAAAATAAGGAAGAGCTTGGAAAAGAGCAGCATAATGAGAGCTCCGCCTTTTAAACCTCGCTTTCTGTTAAGTCTCCCATGGAAAGTGCATATACATTTCTGCACTAGGCACACAATACACTGCGCTGTATTCAAAGCTGTTGCCAGGTTTTCTATTTAAGTGTTTTAATCAAAGAACATTGAGTCGGCACTGGAATCAAAGGGATGAATGCATCTTTTTTTCATGTGAAAATAAAAGAAGAGCTTTAACTGAGGGGAAAAGTTGCAGAATATGTGTTCATGTGTATGTGTGTATTTGTATATATGTGTGTATGTGTGTGTGTAGGGGTAGCAGAGGGTATGACATAGCATATGAAGTCAATAGTGTAGTTGTTATTATTTATACATGAGTAAAGATTACAAATGCAGGCAATAGCTCAGATCTCTCACCCCCTGGATCTGTGAAACCTGTCACTCAGTCTCCTGCGGTGTGTCTTCCTGTCTCCGAGCCATTGGACCACCTGCTGCCATGACTCTCATCTATTGCATCGCCCGAAGGCCTCGATGATAACAGCATTGATTCCAATGTACATCTAATTACTTCTCATAATCTATTCATTTCACAATAGTGTAGTGAAACATCTGTCACATCATAAACTCTTTAGTATCCTTATCAAACCACCAAAACATACTCTGCTGCCAATTGGCAGCTACCTTGCTTTCTCTTCTTATTAATATGATGCAAACATATCTATGTTTTTTTGGTTGCTTCAGATGAATTTCCCTCATGACCAGTGAAAAAGAATTGGGCAAACTGCAATTGTAACATCTACTCACAACTTAGTGAGGTACTATTATTGGTGTCGTACAAATATCAGCAAAAATGTCTTTGTTTCTTCCAGACATAAAGGCTCTAAATAGGGTCTTTAACATTTATAGCACAGTAATAGATGGCTCCCTTCCTTGGCTCAGTGTGACTGATTCATTTACTAAAATAAGCATCTCAGGGATTATTACATTTGAGTAGTATATTGCATGGAAAAGCCTTTTACCTTTATAGTTTTTACTTCACCTGTGGGTAAATAATGCCCACACTTCCTCTTTCTTCATGTAAGAAATCAAGAGCAAGGAGACCCATTAGCACATATTTTTATTATCAAACTATAGAGAATCTATCTATCCCAATAGGAACATGAATATACAGTCGCTTCTAATAAAGAGGGCTGATTAGTCCACTGGAAGGAACCTCTGATATTCAGGCAATATCACAGAAAATAGATTCTGAATAGTGAGGTGTTTGTTTGCCATTTCATACTGAATTATGATGAACAACAAATCCCAGGTGAAAGGAGTGATGTATTAGCTGCTCATTCTCTTTCATGGTCAATGCTAGCACAAACTGGTGCATGTTCTTGTTTTTTAAATCTGCGATGGAAATTAAATTAGGTTTGGTTTGATAGCTGTAGAAAGGGGAGTCTTTTGCAGCTGCAGAGTGGATACAGCACAAGAAGATGTTTTGAAACTTCCTCACAACACATTTCAGACCAGATTTTGAAGGATTTACTTTTCCATGGCCTTTCAGTTGCTGGTGAGGAAGCTAATTTGGATTCTCTGACAAGGCTGTAGTATGCTGCTAGTCACTGCAGTTACTTTTATTATCTGAACATCTGGCAGTAAGGAAGTGGACTGCCAGTGCCAATTCAAGCCACATTTTGTTAGTTCCTGACCTTGCTGGGATTCGCAAGAGTGACCTAAAAATAAAGGAGTCCATATCTCATTAGGAGCCCCCAGGACAGCCAGTTCTCTTTTAGACATTTGTCAATATATAATGAAATCCAATATATAATGCAGCCTGAATATTTATCTGCCTCTATTTTCATCACTTGTGAATTTTCTGGTTTGGAATAGATAAAAAACTTGTACACACTTATTTCAAGTCTGTGTTTTTACATCCAAAGTCACTACTCTGGCACAATAGGAAGCATGCAGAGATTTTAGTACTCTTGACATACCTTCGAATAGGTATATGTCCAATGCATAAATCACTTAAAAGTGAATGTCTGACCTATTCAGTTCTTGATGCTGTTTTATATGAGGGTTTTTACATTAGAGATTATTCCTCTTCATTAGGGTAAAGAAAGAAGCATCTAAAGAAAAAAGCTTTCAGAAAAGATAAGCAGTCACAGAGCAGGTCACTGCCAGGTCCAGACTGATCTCCTAATACTCCATACCAAGAACCAAAACTAGTTTTATTATGACCATTGAAAAATTCAATTTTCACCATTTTCTACCTCACTCACATGGAGCTGCAGCCATAGTTTTTAGTGAAATGGCCAGAGGAGAGGGTTGTGTATTTACTCAGCAGTGTGGAGTACAGCCACTGGGTCTAATGGCATCTTTGGATCAGGTTGTCCCACGTGTCTCCTACATGGGTGACATTTGCTGTTCATGCTTAGCCCGCTGTGGTTTCACCATGGGCCAAAATAGCCATATGGACTGAGCAGAGAACATGAGCCTGAGAAAAGAATGTTACCATTTTCTCAGTTATACTACATCTGTGTAAGGAGACTTCCTTGGCTTCTCTGGTACCTAGGCATTTATATGCCAGGTGGACAATAAGCTAATATAAAAGAAGTTAATCTGAAAAGAAAACAAAGATATGTAATGTTTTCCCATAATCTTATGCTCAGAATATTCATGAATCCTTTGCAAGACAATACTTGTCAGACCAAGAGAATAAAAAATTAAGAATAAAGTAAGACTGAGCTATAGTTTTGATATTTGAAAGATCAATTTGCAGAAAGTAGAGTTAATTTACTTCTAATTTTTGAGATTTTTTTCACAAGCTTTATAGCTAAGGTTGATTTTTTTTCTTTTGAAATGTAAACTGAGTTCTCATGCTGCCACATGAAGGTCGGGCATTAGGAATTTTTTAAGAGTTTCAAGAAAATAGCAGTCAAATCACTTGTAAAAGACAAAATGTCATATTTGTAGCAAATATTTTTTTCCCATTACCTCATTTAAGTTAGGCATTGCAGTTACCAAAGACTAGTGCCAAAGTAGACATATGACCATTAACAGGAACTGAAAATTTGAAGCAGAAAGTTTGCAAATAAGTTATTTCTCAATTATTTTATTTTTTAATTATATGTACAGGGAGCTAAGATTAGGATCTATGAGACTATGGAAAGAATCTGCAATGGGTGTTACACTTGAGACCTGTCCCAAAAAAATTGGATGAAAGGTAGTTTGGGTTGATACCTGTATTAAAACTGGAATTTGGGGAAAAACAAACAAAGCAAAACAAAACAAAACAAAAAACCCCCTCACCCTGATACAAGGAAAATTTAATTTCCTACTTATATATGGGGAAAAAATTTCAAAAATTAATCTAGATTAAACTTTAAAATTTTGTTCATCATAAGCAAACAGAGATCTTTTAGGATATACAATGGCACTGCAGAGGATATAAATATTTGCTTGTTATTTTCTAAATTGAAGGTCAATTTTTAAGTAAAATGAAAAATTTCAAACCAAAAAGATCAAATATTTTTTTTCAAAGTATCCAAATAGCATTTTAAAACATTATCAAAATGTAATCCTTATTTCTCTTCTGAAACCATAAACTTGACCCAGATTTTTTAATACTTCAAGTCCTTCCCAAAGGGAATTTTTCAACAAATTCACTGTCCATCAAAAATAAGTAGATAAATAAATGAATAGAAATGGCTCAGTGTTATTTCAATATAAAACTTTGAATTAGGGAGACTTAGAGACCACATAACAGAAAAGCAAGTTGTCAAATATGTCTTACAGCAGAATAGCACAGTGAGTTAACCTTGGATAAGGTTCAAATTCCCACCCAGCTGCTCACTTACTACCTCTCCCCAAGAGGCGAAAACAGGATTAAAAAATCTGGGGGCTGAGATAAATACAGGCAGAACAGTTACCAATTACAATCATGGGCAAAACACACTTGACTTGGAGAAAAGGAATTTCTAGCCATTTAAAATAGATTTGGGTAGTGAGGAGCAAAGCCAAAAAACAGCACACCACCTCTCTCCCACTCCCTTTTTTCTCATGTTTAGTTTTACTCCTTTGTTCCCAGCTCCTGTATCCCCTTCCCTGATAGGGCATGAGGGCTGCAATCAGTCCATAATAGCATCTCTCTGCTGCTCCTTCCTCCACATGCTTTTCCCCTGCTCCAGCATGGGTCCTCTCTAGGGGCTACATTCCTTCAAGATCTGCTCCAGCATGGGGTCCGTAGGGGTTGCCTTCCTTCAGGATAAACTTGATTCACCATGTGAGCTCTTCCACAGGTCCCAGTTCCTTGAAAAAATATTCACCTGCTCCAACAGAGGCTTCCCAACTGCTCTGGAGGGAAGTAGCTGTTCTGGTGTTGTCTCCTACATGGACTGCAGGGAAATATTTGCTGTGACATCAGGAGCACCTCGCCCCCCCCATACTACTTCAACTGAGAAAAACCCAAGTGTTTACGCTGCTCTTACTCACTTATTTCACTCTTTCTCTGCCTGTGTGGCATTTTTTCCCGTTTTTAAATATAGATTTTCTCTGAGGTGCCCCCACTGTTGCCTGGGGCGTCAGCTGTGCCCTGTGGTGGGTTGCCCTTGCCACCTACACCCAGTACAAATCAGATGAAGTTCCTGAGTGCCAAATATTTTGTATTTTAGGTTCTTTCCTTTTAGCTGCAAGCTCCAATGAGTATGGCAATTTTTATATGGCCACAGATTTAATGCAATAAGAACACACTACGATTAAAAACCCTAAAATTTCCTACAGGTTGCATTGTTTCTAAATCAGTGATGCTGGACAGAAAAAGGTATCACTTTTGTGGTTTGTTTCAAATATTTCCAGCAGAGACTAAGTGAACACAGACATTATATACACATCTAAATCAGAAGAGCTCTGCTGAAGCCATCTGAGTTATGCTGATCCACCACAGCCATGGAGTTCAGGTACACAGAGAACAAAAAATACCCAACTCTTGTTGCACAACCTCATGGGCATGATACCATGGCACCATCAACACTGCAGTTCATACATGTACAGCTCTGGCAGCTACAGGGGAAGGGGGTGAGGAGGCAGACAGGCAGCTAAAACAAGCATTTAATGGCTTTCTGTTGTTTTGGATGTAACTACTCAGAACCAACTCTAGAAAGCTGACATTACTCATGTTCCAGTGTCTCACTCTTCAGAGACTTCCACTTAGAGCTCAGCATCTTCATAACGAGAACAATTTGCATACCTTAGATGTAGAATTAATTTCTGAACCGTTGCAATAGTGGGACCAGTGCATAGTATAAAACACATTTTTGCTGCTGCCAAGACCGGAGTGTGCAAGTTTTTCATGTGCTGGTTGAGTAGCACTTCAAGGATCTACAAGGTAGAGATGGTTGAATAGGGACAGCTAAATCCCACTGGGTCCCAGGCACATAGCAGAATTTGAATACTGAAAGTGTGCATAGTATGGAGGACACTGTCAGCTGCAGAATGACCAGGAGAAAACAGAAGGTGCTAAGTATGACTAATCAAAAAATCTAGAGCCATCTATATTTATAGAGTTTATCTTCAAAGGCAGATGTTTAAAAAACTAAAAACTGCATGGGGATTTATGTATCTAATATATATCTCATTGATACATCTATTTATGTCTCTATGAGAAAACCTGAGACTTGTGTTAAGAAGATTATCTGTAACCTGAAAAACTTGCAGCTAACTTCTAAAAATTATAAAAAACAATGTCATGGGGCAGGATAATTAATTACTCTTGCATATTCCTGCTTCACAAAAAGTACAATCAAACTTTATATCAACTCCAGATAATTTTGAGTGCCCCTCTGTGTTGACCAAGAATCACAGAAAATCCATGAATAGCAACAAATATTCCCAGAGATCAAACCAACTCTCTATATATTTTATGCTTAACTCTATCAAACTAGTCTCTGAAGTGGAATGTGGATTTTCCACCTTGGCCTCTTTTCTGACATCTACACTGGGCGCCTAAGACCACTTGGATCAAACTTATCAGTAAGGCTCATAAATTTGCATGGGAAGAATCTGTTCACCTGTGGATTTCATTCAAGTAGATTGCTATGGTTCCTCACATTCTTTTCTATTGGTTTTTGTTTGTTTGTTTCCATTTTTTTGTCATGTTTTGGGCTCACTTCTCCTTTTAGTTGAAGTGGTTATTGGCCCGAATCACACAAACTAAAATTCATTAGCGGAGGACTAGATTGCAGTCTTGGTAGCACTTTAGTGTACATTTCCCTGGTGTTTAAGGCAATGGAATTAAATACAGAGAAGACCTTCACAATCACAGAAACATTGATATTGCTAATGTTTTCTTACACAGTTGAATGCAAGAAGGGAAGAACCAGTCATCTGCTAGCATGGCACCACAAATACTGTCCATTTTATTTTAAAATGTTAGAAAAAAGATTTTGTCGAAACTTGTGGTTTCCTCATCTTCTGACACAGTACAAAATGTAACAATGGATAAAAAGTCTAATTTCACTTATTACACATATAGTCTTATGATGCTTCTTAGACAAGATTTTATAGCCACATCTAAAATAGCAGATGGCTTGTTAATGCTGCCTTTAGGTATTTAGCTTCAGGTGTGTTTGACCTATATAGTCATAATTAGGTGCTCTGAAGCATCTCCTGGAAGAACCTGCTTTTTACTACTACCCAGGCAGAAAACCCAGGCTTCTATCTTAGAATGCTAAACAAGATCTGATGTGACATCCTTAAGTCCTTCTTTTCTTAGTACTGCATAAGTTCAATTTGGCTCACAAAAGAAGCCTGTCCACACTTTTTGGAAATCTTTAGGTCTTTTCCAGCCCATATAAACCTGCAGAAGTAACATTCCTGCATAATCCTATCATGTTCCAGCCAATAAATACATATGCTGCACAGTATTGAAACAGTCTTAACATGAATAGGGACATCTTCAACTGCAGTTGAAGACTACAGTCAGAATGGCCAAGCATATTTAATCTGTGTACACAAGCAAATAATCTCCAAAATTCAGCTAAGGCTCCCCCATCCCTCAGTACTCCTGAATATTCACTGCTGCGCTGTCACAAGGGCCAATGTTCAGCTCCTGCATAGGGTACACATTTACAGATTTGCAAGTGTGTTTGAACTCAAATTAGCTATGTTCAGGCTTATACTCCAGGCTCAAGCCATTGGAAGGAGCCTTCACATTGCCACTTTAGCATATTTCCGTGATCAAGCTAATAGCATCAGTCCTTTAGAAAGTGGTAGGTGTGCTGCCTTATTGGGACTAAGTTTGAAGAAAATCTAGGACAAAACCAGTTTCATTCATCTCTTCCATTTCTATCTGCTTAGTTTCAATGGCAGCTGATATATTAAAATTAGATAAATAGATTAATATAATATTTTTTAAGGAAAAGTATTCAACACTTCACTTTGGCTTGTGCTGAAGTTTCATTTCACTAGGTATTTTGGCGAACACACACTGCAGTCAAATTTTCCCTAGGAATATCTTATTTCACATGATTTCCAATGAGCTGTTAAACTGTGATGGCAATGAAAAGAGAGAAAACAAACCTTTCAAAGGAAAAATTCACATAACTCGATACTCAAGCACCTCAGTTGGATGTTTCTGATAGCCCTCTTGAATGCCTTCTTTGTTGTGCTTTGACAAACAATAAAATTCCTTGATGGTTCTTCATTTTTCTGCTGTATGAGAATCTAAGGGAGGTAGTGCTGTGGAGCAAGTGTGGGTTCAGGGGTACAGTCCTCTCTGGTGCAGCTCAGTGCAGAAAGGATCACAGAACCATAAAAATACAGAATCATTGAGGTCAGAAGGAACCTTTGGAGACCACCTAGTCAAACTCCCCCCTGCTCAAGGATGGACAACAAGAGTAGATTGCCCAGGAACATATTTTAGTTTTTGACATCTTGAAAATGGTAACACCACAACCTCAGGGGGCAACCTGATCACCCCTTAAAGTTGAATGGGAATTCCTGTGTTTCATTTTGAGGCCACTGCCTCTTGTGTTGTCACTAGGCACCACTGAAAATAGTCTGGCTCCATCTTCGCTTCGTCTCACCAGATCCTCCTGAAGCCAATTTTCTGCAGGCTGAACAGTCCAACTATTTCAGCCTCTCCTAGCATGGGAGTTGCTGTAGTTCCTTAGTCACCTGCACAGCCCACTGCTGGACTCACTTCAATATGTCCATGCCTCCATTGTACTGTCATTCCCAGAGCAAGACCCAGCAGCCCAGATGTGCTTCACCAGCGCGGAGCAGAGAAGGAGCACCTCCTGGCAATTCTCTTTCTGAAGCAGCCTGGGAGGCTGTTGCCTGTCTTTCCTGCACACAAATTTTGCTGGTTCATGGTCATTTCTGTGTCCACCAGAACACCAGCCTTTGCAGTCTTTCTCTGCAAAACTGCTGCCCAGCTGGCTGGGCCCCAGACTATATTGTTGCATGGTCATGCTCCTCTTCCCGAAAACAGGCAGTGTCCATTACCTGCTAACTGTCTGCTTGCTGAGATGCAATTTTTTTAATTGCTCCCTGAACTTTCAGACTTATCAGTATTCATGGTCAACAAACTATGGCTCTGATGACTGGCAGAGTGTCCATGAGGAGATATTTGTGCTGTACATTAATTTAGGTTGCAAAAGTTTCAGGTTTTTATGTACATCTAAATCACTGTCACTTTATCCAAAGTTATTGTATTAACACACTCTTTAGAAACTATGACATCTCTGCACATATTTTCAGACTGAAATGGTATGACCTGCTGTTTCAAAAGGTACTTCAGAGCTCTGAGTTAAACAGGAAAATATCCCCTATTGTCTGAAAGCATTTTTCTTCTTCTCTGCAATAAGCTGATTTCACCATGCAGTGCAAACTAGACTTGTAAAGGGTTAAGAAACTACACAGCCTTACAAATCTGTTAGTTGGGTTTTGCTGTCTGAAAGGTAACAAAGATATAAATTCAACATATGTACATGTATGCATGCTTCTGACGCAGCATTTATGTTCTCATAATCATATTTATATTAATTCAAGGTCATACATGCTTCACAGTGTTGGAAACATGTGCAGCACTTCGCAGGTTTCTCTCCCCCACACTCCCTTCCCTCTTTGTAATACACACACTTTGTAATACCACAGAGGGGAATTACTGGCTTGGTGCTAGCAATTCCTTTCAGAGAATTGCACTGTCTTGTGTGCCACAGTGGAAAATACATCAAGATAATTCCCTCATCACTGCCTACCCACCCACCCGCTCCCTGTAGTCTGAGATGAACTGTCTAGTCACATATTCTAATGCTGCTTCTGGTAAAGTGTTTGATTTTTTTTTTCCTCTCTCTCAGTGAAAAGCTTTTCTGGAGTCTATATTTACTCTATTTCTTTTTTTGGTACATGCACATTACCTGTGAGAGGTTCTTTGTATATTGCCATTACTGATGCCATAAGAAATTCCAGATGCAAAGAGTATTTAAAGTGGATTCGTGTGTGAGGGATTTTGTAGGGGTCTTTTTTTTTAGAAGTTCCTTGCTACTTTCTACTTAGCTCAGCATCACAATGATTTAAGAGAAATGTACTCATGTATAGGGTGTGTTCTGTGGGATGGGAGCTAAGAAAAAAATTAACCAACGAATGAAAATCTTTTGTTCCTAATGACAGAATATAATGGAAACCTAATCTCCTACTGCATATTATCATCAGGCAAATTAGTTACACATATAATAAGGTTTTGCTGTATAAATTATAAATGAAATAAACAATTCTGTCACCATGGTGTGCAATGAATACACCACATGTTATATGTAAATATATTAGTCATTTGCCTTTTGTTTATGTGTCACAGGAATCCATTTCCTTCATTGTGTAGTTCCAATTCCCTACGGGTTCTTACTAAAGTCATCTCAACCCTTCCTGTACAAGCTTTTTAAAGCAGAATTACTTTCCCTTTTTTTTTTCCCCCGTTTTTCAGCCCAGTTTTAATAATGGCTGCTTTTGTGCCAGTTTCATTTAGTGCTTCAAACTGTAATTTTATCTGAGTGAGAGGAAGAAATAATAGGAAAAGGAGAAAGGGTCTACATGATATATCAGCACAATACCAAAAATATATTGAAACCATTTTTTTATTTTCTTTTTTCCTCAAAAATTAAAATATGTCCCATAAAGCAAATATGTATATTTTTTGCTCTTTACAGACTTTCCATTCTTTAAAGAGATAATATGTTTTTAAAGAATGCATTGTTAAGTCTTTCTTTTCAAGGGGTGACATTTTTATTTTCCAGTCATTACACTATATGCAAGAATAATGTAAATTTGGGCTTTTTCACTGGGCACTGCCCACCAGCCTGAAAGCCCTTTGAAACCAACACAGGACACAGCTACTCCCAGTGACCGATGGCTTTAACATACACATTCCAATCAATAATACGGAGTTTTATATTCAATCACATTCAGTTCACACTCATCAAGGATTATCTTTTGTGCTCCCACAGGCTTTTCCTGCTCTCCACAGGGAGACAGACTTGAATTTAATATACCTCATTATATTTGGGATGGCTGTGGATGCTAATGGAAAGGCAACACTTAGCACAAAAGCGGACTAAACTTTCATGATCAAGACCAGCTGAAAAGCATATTTGTCACTGCTAACTTCATTTCTCACACAGTGTCAGACAACACTTTCTTCAGGGTGAATGATTGTACTTTGACAATATTTACAAAGCCAATTATATCTTTATTTTGAGAACTATTCCAAAAGCTATTGGAAGATATTTTTTTCAACTTGTATTTTCATAAGAAGCAGAGGCAAGTAAGGATGCTGCTTTTTGCAGCTTACTTGCAGCTATATCTCTGGGGAGGGTATTTTTCTTTTTCTTTTTTTCTTTTTTTTTTTTTTAACTGGAGCAGACAGTGGTTAGCAATGGAATACAAAAAAGCAATTCTACTGCCTCATAAGCCACAAAGTGGACTATGGAATTAACGTATGAGATGTTATTTCTAATTTATTTATCAGCTCTCTCTATAGTACAAGTACTCTCCAAAACACTTATGTATTTGAAGTCTCATAGTGAGATACCAGATAATGGGAAATGGTTTGCTGTGAGAAGTGATCTACTTGAGTGCATAGAAGCAGCTTCTTTCTATCAAATATTTCACCGGTAATGTTTTACTGTTTCTCCTAGATGGCATGCCATAGAGTGTAATAAATTTCAGTTTGTTTATATTCTGTGTCTGTATTTGCACTTGGGTGATTATATTTGAAATCATGAAAGATCCTCGTTTTTAAAAAAAAAACTTTAGCATAAGCTTCTCATTAATCCTGTCCTGTTTGTCTGTTATTAATAGGCCACTGTACAATGTATTCTGCTGCAAAACTCCACCAGGCATGACTAATTCAGATAATTAATTTGCTAGAACATTAACACCATCAAATGAGCCTGCTAAACCGGTAAATTTAAAGTAAATTAAACTTAATTTGCAGGTTATTGCAATTAAGTCTGCCTTGTCTTTCTGAGGGATTTCTACATCCTCAGTATTTAAGAGGCAATCATAATGCATGCAAGTGGGCGGGCTTTTTCTCTAATTAACACGAGTCTAATCTGCTTTTCAATTAGGGTGGATGTTTATAATGTGCTGGTGACAGTGTTGCAATTCAGTACAGCATAACAGGAGTGCATGGCATAATTATAGCTGAAAAGAAAAGCTCATGCAGGGCCTGTTTAGGGGTTAATGAGACATTGGCAGCTTCCAGCTGAGGAGATTGAGCCAGTTTAGTGCAGCTTCAAGAGGAAACCACCCATAGGGGTTTCCTTTGAAGTGTCAAAAGGTCCCCTTGTTCTGGGTGGCTTATGTTTCATTTGTCTGAGTGGCATATCAAAAATTGATGAGCTGCCAGCAGCAGTCCTCATGACATTAATTCACCAATTGTGTTTCTAATAGTTTCATCCTTAAATACATTTGGATGATGATAATACTATGAAAAATCAAGGTTCTGAAAACAATGAGAAGGTCTGTGCAGTTCCAAGAAGTGTATACAAACTGCACAAATGCATCAGCTGCAAATGTTAATGATGCAGATGACCTACACTGCTCGTTACGAGCAGGAAGAAGACAAAGATGTATTGTACATCTGTCCTCTGAACAGCATTAGAGCTGTGACAGGGATGTGACATTTATTGTTAGCTAGGTTCTTGAAAAGCATAAAATGGGTCACATTCATCCCTGAAGTAACTTCGCTGTCTTCAGAGCAGCAATACCAAAAACGCTTTTGGTCTTTCATAGTAATAGTAGAGGAAAGAAAGCAAAAAAGGGGAGTTTTAAAGAGCACCAGGCATCTCTAATACAGATACTGTTTCACCACTCCACTTAGGCTGTGAAGGTCCCAGTCTGAGCACTACAGTCCCAAGCTGAGGTACTGGAGGTTCTCAAAACTTTTGTACAAAAATGAATGTTCATGGGCAGACTGTGCTTCTTGTCAAAAGCAGTGATAAAGGTAATATCAAGGAATGTTAATTACATGGACAAGTAAAAGTTGTTAATGTACAGGAGCTGGGGCTTGATGATCCTGATGTATTTCTTGCAACTCAGCATATCCTGATTCTATGACTCCATGATTTACATAAATTTAAAATCCTGGAAAAAGGAGAAAGGGCTACAAGTGTAAGTCTTTCTGGCTACATTAGTCATAGAATTCATGATTTACAGGGTTTTTTTCTACAGAACTACAATCACAGCATAGAAGAATTCCATGTTAGACTAGGGTGCTTTAGTTTCTGCATTAGGTAATTTTCAATATATGGTGTGAGCCAAGTACCATGCTACTTTCCTTTTTAAGCCAGGGAGCTGTATTAAATTTTATTTTTCATGTGGTAAACGGGAAAAAAAGCATTCTGGTCTTGCCACTTTTAAATGTATTGCTTGAACTGTTGTAACTTTCTGAAAATTTTGTATGGAGATTGTTACACACAAGGAAGATTCAGTCCATCTCAGTGGAGATTATTAGACCTGCATCCAGACTAATTTCAGGCAGTATTGGATAGCCAAGTGGAAGCACTGTTGCCTTGTACTCCCACATACCTACTGTAGATGTCATTCAACCCACCAAAAGAACCTCCCAAACCATTATGTGGAAATGCTCTTTCTCTGCCTTGTCTATAAAAAAAGTTTAGTCTGATTGGGCATCTAACTCATGTGCTTGCATTTAGCCAGGCAGAATAAAGGTCATCTGTATGGGGAGGGGACACATGCACCATTCTTTAGAAAAGTGGGATGATCTCTGCTTCAGAGCTCTTCTGCTTGTGAGAGAACAAGACTCTTTAATGCTTCCTTATAAGGAATGGATGCATAAGGGCTAAAGTGAGAGTGTATGGAAGGTTTTTGGCTACTGCAGGGAGGAAGAGCTGTTCCTTTCTATAATCTGGGACAAGTCAAATGGCTGAACAAGCTGAGGAGTGGAGAAATAGTGCCTCCAGTGGGAGATGATTGTATGTTAATTTGGTACTGTACCATAGTACTGTAAACATATATTGTGTATAGATCAGTAAGACTAAATCCTTGTTGAGATTTTTTTTTGCTTCCTGCCTGGACTTTTGACTGAGACTTGTGGTGTCGTCAGTAAATGGGGTTTACTAAGATAAAAATACTACTACTGGTGACAGAAGTGTCTTCTAAATTACTGAAACATTCTCATCTGAGAAGGACTTTACCAATTCAGCAGAGAAGTTCAAGAGTATATGAGAGATTGTTGGGTTTAAGGTCTGTGACTGATGGACCAAATGTGAAAGCAGGAAGTCCCTCTGTCAGGGGGCCAAACAGTCTCCTTTCAGAGTCTTTCTGTCAGACTTTTCTGACCACCAAATTCAAGATAACCCAGGTACAGTTGAACCTGCTGTTATTCACTAGCATAGAAAGGAGTGTGAGTCCATCAAGGAGCACTGAAAAAATCCCATATAATTAATATTTAAAAAAATTAAATGCAAATGGCTTACAGTGCAAATGTTTCTGTCTTATGCTGAAGGAAAATAGCTAAACAAAATATGGATTATATTACATAGACAGTATTGGCTGCAAAAACATAGCATGACTTTCAGTCTAAATTTTACATTACCAGCTGTAATAATGGAAAGAAAGATTATTTGCCAAGTAGCTATATTACGTAGAGAAGTATATGTTGCTACACCTGCACTGAGGAATAAGGTTCATCTTTTTTCATTTGTCCAGATATCAAAAGATTTTCAACCATTTGTAAACAAAGATCATGACAAATATGAGTGTAAACCCAAAAAAAAGGCACACAACCTAAATCAGTTTTTGAAGACAGAGGGACAATCCCATGGAGAGCAACAAATAAAGACCATATAATGAGTGTATGACCTCTTGCTCTTCCCTTATCAGAGATATGAAAAACTGGAACACCACAGATCTGTGGAATATAAGGCCTATAATGCCTCTGGTCTGCAGATCACTCAGCTCTGAAAAAGGGACTACCCTTAGAAACACCACACTATCTGCCACTTCTGCTGAGCTCAGTACACTTAGAAACACAAAATCCCTTCAGAATCTTGAAGACCAAGTTAGTGACTTCACTGGGTGCACTTTTAATGCTACTGGGACAATGACAGTGGAGATTAATGCAATAGCTGCCAGTTAACTGACACTGGTGAAATCTTTATCCTCTTTTTAACAGCGTACCAATAACATTTAAGGGGCTATTAGATAACCCAAGTTTTAAATAGTGTATGGGGTATAACATAGCAGGTTCACAGAAAAAAGATGCATTAGGAAGATTAAAGTAGGCATTCCTCTCCCAGATGTCTACCTGGCTCTCCTCTGGGATCACAGCAACACAGTCGTGCCAGGTCTAGTGTTGATTTTCAGACTGTTCTCTGTGGGAGCCTTCCAGCATTCCTGTTTTATGATTGAGGCAAAAGAGCAGAAACTATGAGAAGATTCTTTTTTACACAGATCTGTAGTATTAGTTGAAAACATGATGGAGTGTTATTTTTTAGCTGGCTGAGTTTTTCAGGGAGTTTAGCTCTTGGAAAAGATCAACTGTACAAGAATTAACACTTTAAAATTATGACTGAGGAAGAGAGAATACATGCTCTTGTTATACTTTATGTGCATATCAGTGCATAAATTAACCAACACTCTTCACACTACCTGGTTTCAAAACATTTGCTTTTGGGCTATGGGGAAGTTTTGATCAAGCTTTGACATGAACATACAGTTCCTAAGAAGCAATAGATAAAAACCAAATACTGTTATTTTTTAAGTGTAATAAATGTCCTTGAAAGTAGCAGTGTAAGTAAAGGGTCAGTGTCGATATGTCAGCTGGGCAATATCTTGGGCCTTCAGAGATGATCCTGTCGCATATGAAATCCTTTTCCTGATGTCTTGTGGTAACATATGATTGAAGCAGGATTATCTGGAGTTGAAAAGTGTTTCATAGAAGCCTACATTGGCCCTGAAGGAGAGCTCACAGGCTCCCCTCTGCATTCCTCAGTTGATTTAGTCTGAATAAGGAAGGGAATGACCAGGATAAAACTAGCCAGTAAGACAAATGGAATTGATAAACTGGTGGGTAGTCAGAAAATAGGGACAATTGCCATGGCCATATACTCACAGTTTTTTGTGAGGGTTGAATCCAAAGGCTCAGTGGATACCTTTATAGCAGAAGATTTATAAATATTTTAATAAATTCACTAAAAGGGAAAACTACTTCATTAGAAGAACCATTTTTTGTGTGGTACCACAGTGTGCACAAAGTGTGACAAAGATCTGATTAAATGCTGGGGTATGTTGCTGTGAAATTGGGGAGTGTTCTGGTAAAGTAACAGCCATAATAGAATATTGCTGTAGCTGGGCAGAAAAATAAATGATTATGCCTTTGAAAATGACAGACGAACTTTCCCAGAGCTTTGTGGTTGTATGCTGATTAGAGAAAACAGCTCTGCAAGGCAGATCCATGGCTGCTATGCTCTCCTCCCCAGTAACTTGCTTTTTAGGTGCTATAGAAAGTGTAATATTGCATGACTTAATGTGTGGCTATCTTCACAAATGTGGTGAACGAAGCTCCATCAAGATGCCCTGTGTATTGTTCAAGTAAGGGTTTTTTTAATCTAAAAATTATTGCTTTTGCAGAGTCAAATTACATAAACCTTGAGGAATAAAGATATATATAGATATGCATAGATGACTGAGTTTGTTTTCTTAACACAGTGAAATAATGTTTGAAGTAAAGAAATGGAGAGTAACTATAAATACCTTGGTCTGTTATGTGCCAGGAGGGGAAAGCATTAGGAAGGAGAGTAAAAGTACATTTCACTCCAGTAAAGTCCAGTAGCTGGGCCAGAGTGCTTTGAAAATGCTTTTACTGGAAACATCATCTAGAATTTGTGTGGATGATGTTTATTGCATTCTTAAAAATACACAGCTCCATGACTGCTGAGAGGCAAACTGCTGAGGCTAACAGCTACAAATGCAATTTATGAAACACATGGCATTGTGATTTGACCAAGAGAGTTTTATCCAGAACCAAAATCTGAAGATCACAGTTACTGTAAAAATTAAAGAGCAACCCCATACAGCAAATAGAGATGTATCTATCCAATAAGTTGAGGAAATATGGGGAAACCAAAATGCATCAGTGGTTTCTTGTTCAGAGGGAATCATTAAAGACCACTTAACATTGTTAAGGGAGAAATGTGCTGTTTTCACAGCAAGAGTTATTACTGGTTTTTATCTGAAAATAGTTTTAGATTACTTATGTTCGTGTTTTCCTGTAATGAGTTTCCAGCCATTGGGTCATAGTCTTCTGCTCAAGGAGGTGATGATTTTTCACCTGCCTCTGAAAACAACAACAAAGCCCCCCCACCCCAAATATCAGTCTGATTTTACAGATACCTGAATAATTAATTCCTATATTAATTTAAGGTTATTAAATTCTAAATTTGTGTTTGCTGTTAATTATTTGTTTTATTATAGAGATATATTGATGCAGTTTTATTAGTTGGAAGTTTGTGACCTGGAAAATAATATAATATTCTACCATATCATGTACATGAAGCATATACAGATACTAGTTCATGGTCCAAGCATGATTTAAATGAAATTAGCTCAGCCAAGAATTTCAGAAAACCCTCTTTTTGTACTTTACTTCTTTATAAAGTATACTTTCACAGATTCACCTAAATTTCATGAGTTTTCTCAAAAGCAGAGGTGAAAAAAATTCCAAACTGTAGTGTAAATATTGAAAGCATTTCTACTGATAGCTGTCTAGTAGGCACAGAAGAGGAAACATCAAAACTCAAGAACAGGAGACTCAGCTAGATCTTGGTCCATTTTTTAGATCCAAAAAAAACCCATGCATATGAGAATTACTTAATTAGGCTAAAAATCAAGTATAGTCTTGAGGTTATGTGACAGGATTATGTACCAGTATCTGTATGTAACATGGCATTCTAAAAACCAACACAGCACCCTAAAGTTGCTCCTTATGCTAATAACCCAGTACCAAACATGCAATAGATTTCAACACACCAAGATTAGACCCTCTGAAACATCACTGCAGTTTCAAGTTTCGAAGCCCTCTAGAGAACGAAGTTTTCACTACGAAGTTCTGTGAAGCTCTGCTGGTCTGTCTAACACTCCTTTTCCCACCATTTCTCAGAGCAGTGTCAGTCAAAACCCTTGTGTTCCTTCCCTATTTTGTACCTGGCAGAACCCACAGACTGAGTAGTCTTCTGTCTGTGTGTCTTAAGATACCCCATATCGAAAGTATTTCAATATTGTGTCTGATAGGTCATATTTTAGAGGAAATATAAGTGGAAATACAAGAAGCAAACACTATTTATTGACTAACCCAGTTATTACAGTTGTTAGAGTATGAAAAAATGTAAGGCTGCCTGGAAAGTTAAACTTCTCTATGCTTAACATGTCTGTTTCTGTCTCCATTGGCAAACTCAGATCTGACTGTTATATTGTTGCAAAAATATATATGCTCTATCACTTCCAGTAGTTTAGGAATCAATATATGGATTCATTAAATGTGAAGGAGGGGTAACAAATTACAACATGAGCTAGGCAGGTAAGAGAAGTCCTGATTGTCTCTGCTCTTATCAAAGAATTGACTAGTGAAAAATGAGGAAGACATCTACCCTGCACATCCAAATCAGCTCAGTGCATTTTGTAGAACAAGTTTTTCCTCACATAGTTCATGTAATTCTTTTGAAAGAGATGAATTGTGTAACTTCTGCAACTGACGAAGCTTCAGTTGATTATACTGATAATACTAAGCACTATCAATGAAACCTGCTCCTAGGGTTATATAGGATTTTTATAACATAATAATTTCAGAAATAATCCCCTGTTCTCACAGAAAGACTAGGTGGTATGTACCAGATTGGTTTATTCTACCCAGATTTTATAGACACAATACAAACCACTGTAAATGTAAAAGCTTGATACAGTCATTATATTATGTCATAATTCTCACTTAACTTTTTCACCGTTATTGGTATTTGTATTCTGGTCCTGCTTAGAGTTCATAGTCAGAATAAAACCCAGTTGTGCCAGTTAGCATACAGGATTATAATGTGCAAATACTCTCCTCCCCATCCACTGCATTTGGAGGGTGCTGTTATACCCCAGCTTGAGCTGATCAAAATACTGTCAGTAGTTTCAACTAGTGCCAAATTTCCTTCTAATATCAAGACTTTATAAAGCATCTAGACCTAGACATGGACACAGGAAGGTCCAAGATATCCAAGTGCAACCCTGTGAATGCAGTCCCCTTTCTGCATACATAACCACTACTCAGACAGGAAGTACCCCATATGCACTGAGCCCTGTAGGTGCTCAATTTGTTATGTTAAAACCTACCTTCTGACTAGAAATGTCTAGAAAAGGGACATTACACTTAGGAAAGATGTAACAAATCTGGGAGGAGCATTTCCTATGACTAAGGGCGCAGGGTGTCATGCTTTTAAAGAAATGTTCAAAAACTTCCCTCCTTGTGGCTGTTATTTGCTATTTTGTCTAGGAATTGGAGGAAAGGAGATGGGGAGAGTGAAGAGCAGCAAGAGCTGTAATCACCACAGCACATCTTCACCTGGCATGGGTCCACTTCTGACTTCCACATGTGTGTGGAAACCTCAAGCTCCCAATGGTTCTAATGTACAGAGACAGAGAGGCTGTCAGTTCATCCTCATTTATTCTGAGTGTTATCTGGGTTTTGTTACTTCCAAAAAAACTAATTTTGTCACTGAGAGGAGGACTGTAGTTGACCTAAGGCAAATTCTTAAATTGTAATTACTTTTACTCAAAGTACATAAACCAGGAAAAAGGAGAACATATGACACAGAGCATATGCTAGATACAAAAGCATTGTCATAATTTTTCATATAACTTGAACTACCTCAGAGTCACAAGTCTTTTATACAGAGTTATCAATATATGGGGGAATGTCCAGATAATCTAACTGGTGTTCAATTTCTTACACACCTTTCATAACAAACACTTTTTTTTTTTACCTGTTTGTAGGGTTTTTATATTTATTAAGAGATATTTAGTCTTTTTTTCAAGAAAAAGCATAAAATATTATTCTTCAGGAAAGAGAGAATTTTGAAGTAAGGAGCAATTCTAGGATAGGTTTTTCTGTAAAAATCACATTCATAGAGCTTTTTTCTTGCAGAAAACTGATGGGGACAAGTAATGTTGAATAAGATTGTGCACAGATTCAAGCCCTCAGTTACAGGATTAATCTATTTGTAGGCTGAAGATGGGGAATTTTCTAGTGCTCCCATTGGAGTTCTGTACAAAGCAATTTGCTTAAAAAGGAATTGATATATTCTGGAAAACTTTGAGACTAGTTAAAAGCACTTTGTCTGGGTGTCATGTAGCTTTTGTTTTTTCTTCTATCATTTTTATCATTAGGGACATGAGAATATTACTGTTGCATGAGGGCATATTTTCTTCTTAAGAATTTATCTGTCTTTCACCCTAAATTAATTCATGGCATCATGGTAATTCCCACAGAAACCAGCTGTGATGTAACAAGTAGAAGATTTGAGTTCTAGAGGAAAATAAGACTGAGGATGGCACATACAAATGCACAAAATTCTTTACAAAATTGTTTCTGTTTACATAAAAGGAAGATGGTGTAAAGAGAAAGTCACTTGGGTTAATGACACAAGTTCAGTGTCCTGTATTATTTCTTATTCCAGAAGTTTTGTGTTTCTTATTTGCCCAACAATGTACAAAATTTGTTGAGGGAATGAGTCACATTAAATTTCATTACTACCTTTGATAATTCTGGCTATGTAAGGTATGAGGTGAAGTATTTGTAAAAATTAAAATGGCCTTGTGCAAGTGATCAACTGGTCTCTCAATACAGTGTGTTTAGAAATATATGATATTATATCATATAAGTATTCTGCAGCCTCATTAATTTTAACTTCTGTGTTTTGACTAGAAAATACCTACGCATTTTATGTAGATTTATGGAATATTAAAGAGGCCACTTACTGAAACCTGAAATGAAGCACTAAAATTAAAACCATGACCATTCTCTACCCCCTGTGATCGACAGACTCCTCAAGTGGTGATGATGCAAGCTGTATCATTCCTTCAACATAGACTACAGATAAACTCGAGTGACTATTTGTCTTAGACACCTCACACTTCAACAGAATTAATTTGTGTCAGAGCGTCTTTGTATAAAGATGCTCATGTGCTGTCAGGGCTTAGAACAAAATTCAACCAAACCAGTAAGTTTTCAGTTTGGTCCTACATTCTGTCAATTGTTTAATGCTTTATTTGAGCTAGTTGTTATCCTGATCTTTTATAACATATGTCCCTATCTGGATACAGTTAGACTCATGTACCCTTAAGGTGAATTCCAAGGCCTTCTTCAGCTGCAGTGAGAACTGTAATATTCATATATGAATAGACATAATGTACACAGGTACAGAAAAGTATATAAAAGAAAAATCCAGACACGTTTGCACCCTCCTTTGTGCCAACCTAATATGAAGTGTGAGCAGGCCATAACATCTAAAAATATCTCTAGGATATTTTAATGATTATTAGCTTAGGAAGTAATTCATTCTGTTGATACTAATTGCCTCTTTGAAATTACATATTAATGTATCCCAGACCAGGTTTTAAAGGAAAAAGCTGTCCTGCAAAATACAGGGTAATGATGCAGCCACCTTAATATTATGCACAATATTATAGACTTCAATTTTGAATGCATTTTCTCCTTATGAGGGCTTTTTAATGACATATATGAGTCAGTTATCCTCCCCCATCCTCAAAAGCCAAGATAAAGATAGACAAAAAATAATAAATCTCTTTTGCATGATCAGCTGTCAGTTTTCTTTCACATCTTTGATATTTGTTGCACTATTTGACTTACTCAGTTTTACATTTAAAGGAAAACAATGAAACATTTAAATAAACTTTTAAATAGGAAGAAAATTATAGGCTGTATAGGATGAGGCATCTAGTCCAGTTTCTTACTCAAAACAGAACTATTGATCAGGAGCTCTGGTTGCAATATGCTATTTAGTATTTGTCCTAGAATATTTAGGAGTTTGGTTTTGGTTTTGAACACCAAAATGGAACATTAGCCCACTAAAATCATTCAAGACTGATGAGATCATAGGCCATGATTTTATTCAAATTCTTATGGATTTAAGGATTTATTCAAATAACACCTTTCCCTAAATATATTTTAAAGATCACCTTCCTATATAGGTTTTTTCCTTTTGAATTCATCAGGCAAAAGAAAAAAAAAAATTGTGAACTTAACACTGTACAATTAAAACCAGTGAAATTTCCTACTTCAAGTGCAGAAACCCCAACCAGTTCAGCCACATTGCAAGCAAACTTTGGAAAGCTATTGATTAAAAGAAGATAAAAACCCCAGGAAATAATCTAAAAAATAATTTCAGTAAGAGTAGAATCACATTAAACTACTTTTTTAATCAAAGCCCATTAAAAAAGAAAAAAAGAAGCTATCCACACAACTCTCTAATCTTATCAATCAAGCTGCTTTATTAATATCAGCCTTCATCAGCAGAGAAGAGGAAGTTAGTTCTGCTATTCAATTTTGAGCTGGCAGTTACAGTCATTTTAGTTGCTTCTGACAAGGAGGACAAATGAAGAAAGAAAACGATCCGATGAATTGCATCAGGAAGCAGAGCTTTTGGTTTGTATTTTAGGGCTGCAAGGCAGCTGGATAATTACAGATGTATGGGGAAGGAGGCTGTCCAGAGCAGCTCTTATCCAGACTCTGGCAGTCCTTCCTTTGCTGGCATGTTGACTGAACTTCTTTTTCCATCTTTTTCCATCACACTGTCCACTTTGCAGGCAGGACATCTCCCACACTGCCATGTCCAGCCCTGTTGCCAGAAACCTCCTTAGGTTGCATTGGCAGAATTTTCCATATGCACTAATCCTTTTGAAAATTCTCATTTCTAATAAATATTCATTGCTGTAGATGGAAAGTAGTCAGTCTTGATGCTCAAAGTTTCAAGTTCCTTTTACTTCAAATGTTCCTGAAATCAAGGCTCTTACTTTCCTCTGTTCCGCTTCTTTTTACTACTCTCCTAAAGCCATGAACTCAGTAGGACATTCCTGACATTCCCCGACCTTTTTCTTCCTCAGTGTTGTAATCCCTTCATTGTGAGAATGTACCTTTCCCAAATCCCTCCAAAGCTTGTTGCACCAACTTCCAAGACAACCCCAGTGTGTCCCCACCTGTGGCTCACTGGGTCCTCTGACTACCATAACTTCTGGCTCTCTGAGCTCCTCTCCTCCTGCCTGCTTGCAGACTCGTCAGCATGTCTGCACTGCTGAAGAAGAGCAGGCTAGGCACTCATCTGTGGATCAGTTTGGGACCCAGTGGTTTCAGATTTGTTATGGTCTTGATTCTTAGAGCATAAACTAAAACTGAGTAGTGGCAGTGGTTCTGATCTTGAGCTTGCCCATGTGCCCTCACTCTCATCTTTAACAGCACAAATGCAACCCCAGTATCCCCATGTCTACATCCAAAATCCAGCCCCAGCATCACACAGGTTCTGAGCACCCCTGACCCAGACAGGGAGGTGTGTTGGAGAGTACAGTGGTTCCCTCCTGCAGAAACAGAGGCTTGGAGGGGCAGGCGAAGGGGAGAAGAGTGCATGCCTTGATATTACCCTGACATATGGTCAGGGCTCAGCACGAATGAACACCAGCTGGGAGCTGGAGAGCATTCCCAGCATGGTGGTGTTGGATCCACATGCCAGTCTGAATCAGGGATATTTCTCAGTCTGCATACCCATAAATGCATGCATGCATGCAACGGGGTGGGTGGCTGTGTACAGAAGTTTATACAAACATATATTCTCTTAACAGCTTACCCTGGTTGGCCACAAGTATCCAGAGAGATAAATAGTGAAATGACAACAGAATATGCTTAAGTTCTCTCATCTGAAAGCTACTGTTTTCGCAAAGTATGAATTTGCAGGTGATATTTATGCCTTATATATGACCTAGATGTATTCAGATCCTCCAGATAGGTTACCTTTTGCGGATGCTAATTGGTTTAGGTCCTTCAAAAAAACAGGAAATTGTTCTAAACTTGCATCTTTATCTAACTTAACCCAATCGCAACACTCTAGTAAGTTCCTGATCAACTCAGTTTCTAGAAAGTAAGTTTTCACTATGTTGTTTAGATTTGCAGCTTTTTCATTCTTTTATTCTTCCCTCCTGGCTTTTTTTTTGGTTTTTTTTTTTGGTTTTTTTTTTGTTTGTTTGGGGTTTTTTGTTTTTGTTTTTTGGTTTTTGGTTTTGTTTTTTTGTTTTGTTTTGTTTTTTTGCAACAGGTTGGATAAATAAAATTAATAAAAATATATTAATATAGCCTTTGAAAATTCTGGATAAACTGAGGGAAATAAGGACAAGAAACAGGCTGGGTGAAAATTAAATTCCTACTATGGAGAAAACTCACAGAGTAAGAGCAATCTTATATTTAATTAAGAAACAGACAAATGTTTTTTCACTGAAACCTTACAACCAAAACACATTTCAACTGGGACCAGAAAATTGCTACATCTGTATGTAAAAGAAGCAGCACAATTTAAATCTGAAACTCAGTAAATTACAAATTCTAAATGTCTTACATAACTCTATTACGAGGAAGGCTTCATTTCTGCTAAAAACCCTTGAGTAGTAATATCTGTTAGCTCTTCTTGCTCTTAGCAAATTCTCTTTTAATGGTTTAAATAAATATTACATAAATTACAGAGGCATTTTTCTGCTTTCGATAATCAGAATTTGAAATTAACACTGGTTGTAAAAAATTATTTTATACATGAATGTTTACAAGGTAAAATGTGTGGATTCAGAAAGCTGCAGAATTTGCATCATTCATCTGATAGCTGGGGGCTTAATTCCACAATGAATTAAAACCTGTGCCCAACCTAACGTCTGTGGCCAGTCCCCCTGTCCCCAGCTGGTATGGCCACATGTCTAAACTCATGAATTTTTGGGGGAACCAGAGCCCAGGAGGCACATCAAATATGAGCCCCATTCTCTGATGGGATAAACTGGGCAGCAAAAGCCTTCCAAGTGTTTTCATGAATCTCTACTGCATGTGTCTGGTTTTTGTACACTTCTGTTTAGAGCAATAAAGATTAAAATCCAAGCTAAAGGAAATGGTGGGTAATCTGTGGCAGGTATTTATATTAGCCAGAACTCATCAACTGCAACACAATGCACAGATTTTTTTCTAGGCCAAATAAATATGTCCTCAGGCAAATAATCTGTCCACTTAATAATTCAGTTACTGTACATATGGAGTCCCATTTTCTGTGACGAAATGGAACAGGTTTCTGTTAAAATGAATGCTCTTTTCTATCTCTTCAAATTAGCAGACTGACTCTGCAGTCTCTATTCTGGAAACATTTCCACTGACAAAACCAGGAATTGGGTCTAAGGAGTACCAACACTATTTAAGATTTTAACAGGAGGGCTAGGGGCTGGTGTTTGAAGGTAACTATCTGCTTCAAATAGACAAAACCTCATTCAAAGGAGGACTTAGGGTCAAATTTGCAGTCCAAAAATTCCAGATGGCAACTGGCCTTCCAGATTCTTTTTTTTTTTTTTACTGACCATTTTCCCTGTTTTCAAAGAGTGCTCTGGCTACTGCCATGCTATTTAGAATGAAAAATCACATTAGTATGAAAAATTCACATTTCCTATCATGTGTGACCCAAATCAGGAGGCAGATAACTGAATCTAGTGGGCATGCTCAGAGTTTGCACACAGGACACCTAAAAAATCACATAATCACAGAATAACCCAGTTTCTAGGGGACTTCCAAAGATAATTTGGCCCAAATTTTCATGAGAAAGGGAGCCTAGATGACATTGTCTAGCAACTTGTCCCGTTGCATCTTGAAAACCTCCAGGACTCCATCACATCCCTGAGGAGATTGTTCCAGCAACTGACTGGTCTCACTGTAAACATTTCTTTCTTATGTCAAGATGAAATTTTTAGCAGTGCATTTTGTACCCAGTGCCCCTTGTCTCCTCCATGTGGTTCCCTGTGAAGCGAGAGATACTCTGTTCTCTGCAACCATCCTTTAAGCACTGGAATATTGGGATTAAGTTCCCACAGAGAAAAGACCAATCCTTTTCTCTCCCTCTCTCTCTCTCTCTTTTCTCTCTCTTAATTTTTCTGATAACTGACATATTATCATACTAGTGCAGGAAGCTCATTCAGAGATTGGTATTTCCCAGAGCTGCCATAAAGGATTTGAAATCACAGCTTTTCTTTCTCTGGTTACGTCCTTTATCCCTCCTAGCAGTTATTCTGGAAATCCATTTCTGTTTTGGAATTTACTATCTGACTCAAGGCTGTATCAGTCCTTTCTGTGACGTTCCCAGATCTTAAGGAAAGATATTTGGAAAAGAAGAAGGGAATGGTGGGTTGCTTAACCAGAGAGCCAGGAGGTTTGTGCAGCCCTGACACTGCAGTCTAGAGGACAGGGAAGGTTTTCGACATATCCTGTATGCACTGTTAGCCTGACAGGAGTGGTTTTCTGGGCATTAGGAGCTGTTGAATGGAAATCCCATCAAAGTGAGCAATATTTCACTCTCTGAGTAACTGCCACAATGTTGTCACAGGGAGGGCATGGATCTTACCTCTCACTGGTATTTTGACTGAGGTTTCAATTTAAACTGTTCTTGAAGTGTGTTTGGAGATGAATTAAATGTGATCAGTACATTTTCTGAGTCATCAGAGACCCCATGAAGTGTTTGCATCCCAAAGAAATAGCTGGGCTCCTACTAAGCAAAAGAGGAAAAGGAATCAGAACACACACTTCAACCAAAATGATGGTATCTCCATAAATAAGTGAAAATACAGTTCCTACATAAATTAGATTCCTGTTCCTGTGATATATCAATTCACCTGAGTAAAACAGTAAGGCATTGCATTTTGGGTACTTTTTGCACTGAGGCATTTAGGATTCACTTACGGAACACAGGCAGTACTTCTGATCAAGTTTCAAAACCTAGCAATCCCTGAATAGTTTTGCCTGAGCTCTGGCAAGCCAGCACATGGAAGGATGCCCAGGAGGTGGGTTAAGCCAGCAGGAATGAAAGTTCTGAGGCAGTACCAGCACTGTCTAAAGCAAAGGGAGTGGATTGTTGGCATTTGAACCAGTCATTGTTTGCTCATGTTTAGTTTGCATGCAATTGTAGTGCCATTGTGACTGCACCTTGGCATGAGAGAAATTAATGCAGGTGCTTTAAACATTTCACATTTTTCTAAGTCACCAGAATTATGGTGACTTCATACCTTAAATATTAATCACAAAACCTAAGGGTCAAATCCTTGATCATATTTTGACAGACATGTTAGAGTCTATTAGAAGTGTTTGCCTGCATGCTATGTACTGTGGATTGCTGCAGGTCTGTAAAAAGCATTGCTATATGGGAAAACTTGCTGGTTTTATGTCTGAGATGTGTGGGATTGGTCACAGGGTGAGTTCAGAATATCTCAAATCTCCTCTTACAACCTGATTCCGTTTGTCTTTTAGGCTTCCTTCTGTTCTTGCTGTGTGATCCTTTCTTGCCCCCACTGCAGAGTTCTGTGGGCTTCTACTATAGCCTGTTCCCTCATTAAGGACTGGGACAATTCTGTATTTCCTGCCCTTTTGTCTACATATATTTAATTAAAATTCACCAAATATTCAATAACTCTTAAAATTGTTCTTGATTATTTCTGCTGGGCTGAGAAAGTGGTTGAACATTGTGGCACATTATAAACATGTAGGGAAAAGGGTTTGAGACCCCTTCAGAGGGCACTTGGCTTTTTATTCTGCCTGCAAGGTACACCAATGCATCTTCGGTTAGAAGTGTTAAAAAGAAAAAGCAGATGAAAGCAACAGACTTTTTTGTCAAGCTGTGACAGAAATCAAATGCAAATAGAGCTCAGTTCAAGACTGTTTGTTAAGTGTCACGTCAGTGAGTATTAAATGCAGCACATGTCGTTTTACAATGAGCATACTGTATATGAATTTTATTGATTTTTTTTCAAAGAGGATACATCGAATAATGTACTCTTCCTTACCAGTGCCAGCTTACAAGTGTGTCTTCATACTTGTGTATGCACATTCATTAGGCTCCTAAATGCTGCTGCCTTACTTAGCACATCTTGTTTTGTGGAGGCTGGGATTTGATTCAAGCTGTAGAAAGACCTACACAAATGATTCTCTCCCTCTGAGAAAAGTGGGACAGAGTAATTTAGACTTCCCAGCATGAAGCTGTCAATGAGCAGCTTCTCAAAATGATTCACAATTAGTGCACCAGGCTTACACTAGGAACAGGTCCTCGACTGATTTCCTTTCCACAAAGGAGTGAGTCTGGGGCTTCATTTTGCTATTAGGAATGTCACAGATGTATAAAAAAAATCATCAGAGCTGGTTAACTCTGGTGCACTTATGTTGAAGTCTTTGTACTATACTATGTGAAAAACAAATTTGATTTCTCCATATTCATTCAAGCTTCATATTTTCCAATTAATATTTAGAAAAACGTGTGTTAGCATTAAATTTCATATGAAAGGCAACAACAGCAGTATCAGACTTATCTCCATGCACTAAAATAGAGTCCTTAATGATTCAGCAAAGGGGGCACTGCTCCATGGGAGATACTATATCTGTCCGCTGCATTCACCTGGGTGCAGTTGCATCCCTGTTTGAGCTGGGCTTGGTTTCATGTGTGCACTGCCTTCCCATTGTTTGGCGTGAGATCTCTGATTCCACAACCATCTCCTTGCAGTACTCAGATCATCAGAGTGCTTAGAAAAGCATATTAAAATCTGTGGCAGGTAGGCAACTTGAAAATACTATATGTACTGGACCAGAATGGTTAGGTTTAGATGGTTAAATGACAGGCTAAAGCATGTTAAAATTGGCCATAAAGCTAAGTCATGTAATGCATTTATTGGTGATTTTAAGTATCTTACCTGCAGGCTCAGTGACAGACACTCAGGGTCCTATGGAGGCTGCAAGTTACAGAGAGCATTTGTAGTCCAGGCTCTTTTCTCCTGATATTTTCTCCCCTACAGGGGCACAGCAGTGTTACACATGAGCCAAAAGAGAGGCCAAAAATTTGGATAATACTCTGAAATGCTGACTAACCAAAGGATCATACTGAGAAAACTTTTCCTCACATACTGAGTACTATGAAGGTCTAGATTTCTGCTGGAAATTTGCCACTTCTGCCCTCATCCCTCACACAGATATTAGGGCTTCTTCTGAAAGCATTTATTAACTGTTTATGATCTTAAAGAAAGGAGACAGAAATTGTTTCATATGCATTGTTTTTCTACATCCATGTAATCTTAAAGCCCTCAAGCTTTAAATTTCTTTTGTTTAAGAAAAAGTAAGTTACTTAAGCAATATCTAGTGATACACAAATAAGCAAGTTTCATTAGTATTCTCTTAATGGAAACAAAACTAGTGTTAGCTTAACCAAGCTGTGGTCTGAAAAGGGTGCAGAAATTACAGATTCAGCTCCTGGTGTCATGTGATGCTGTTGAGTCTATCTATTTATCCATTCACTATCCATCTATCCTATCTATATTTTAGAGGAAATTGATAGACCATTAGAGAGCAGCTCCTTCCGCCTTGTAGTGATGTCTTTATCAGAATCTCATGGCATCAGTAGATATTTCCTCCCTTCCAAGAAAGAAGGAAAACAACAGTTTCTTCTGTAATGTGATAGAAAACATATGGGAAAGTACCAGTATTTCTGTGAGCTAAGGAGTAATAGGCTGCATAACCCATAATTTTTGGAAGGAAACATTTAAAAAAAAATCGAAAGTTACTTCCATTTAACTGAGTTCTGGGTAAACACATGTCAATTAAATTTAATGTGCTGTTTGTTACTGGTAATTTCACTGGGACTTTTACTGTCATTTTAAAATAGTTATTTGGTTTTACTGAAAAGTTCAAGAAACAATTTTTTTGAAACTGCTTTTTAAGTCAGCCAGAGGTATTTATACCAGGAAGCATGATTTGATACCAAAGCCCATTTACATACAACTTTCATTCAAGTCTCCTGTTGGGAGGAAACAAATTAAAAGACAATGCCTAGAATTCTTGCAAAAAAAAAGGGGGTTTGGGGTATGAAAATCATTAATAAATTCTATTTACTCAAATAAGGAACAGTGTCTCATATGAAGGCATTTTTTTCTTCCTCTCTACTGACACTCCACTCAGAGGAATTTTTTGATCTCTTCTTCATCTTCTCTGTCCTTTGCAGTTATGTCTCTTCACTGTTTCTCTTTGCATTTTCTCTAAAACCTTTTCTTTCCCTGTTTGTCTCCTTTAGGGAGTGCTGTTACTTTTCTATCCTTTTTGGGTTTTTTTCACCTCTTTTATTATTTTCTTCCAGAGTTTTCTTACGCATCCCAAAGCTTAATTCTTGCAATCTCAAATCCTCCTGGCATTGTTTTCCTTACCTTCTCTTGTATTTCTTCCCTATAGACCAAGCTCATTTTTGTATGAGTGGCCTGACTGCAAAGAAGAGCAGTGCTTTGGCAGCTATGTTAAGAAAACACGTGTACTGTATCATAAATAAATATTTTTTAAACAACTGTGGGTCAAAAACAGCATTTAGGATTGGTGGAGAGTAGAAAGTCCATACTCAGCAGTACTTGTAACACATCTAAGAAGACTGAGCTGAAACATTGAGGAGGGTTATGCTTATTTGTGAGTTAGGCTCTGCATGTGTATTCTTTTCTTTGTATCCAGATATTTTAGTGATTTCACACAGATATTAGCTCAAAAATACTCTTCAAACCTAAATCCAAAAGTTAACATTTTGTTTTATCAGCAAACCACCAGAAGGCATGGCAATTTATATTTATTTTCTAAATTAATGTAATTCAAGAAATGTAAGGAAAATATATTTTTGTCACTGTTTTTGTCTTCACTTGTTAGTAAGAGCTATGTTAAAGCAGGGAATCATTAATCCTGATTGTTGCTAATATATGTCCTACAGACATTTGATTCTATTAGTAATTTACAGGAAATAATATGGTTAGTGTAGAAGTCTAATTTAAAAGAAGATTACCCAATAGCATATTGCAGTCTTCCTCAGAGACTGACTTGACAATATTTCCAATGTACATACAGGACTGTATCAACAGTCTAAATGTACAGCAACACAAATTTGCAATGAATCTTGGCCAACAAGTATTCTAGCACTTGAGAAAATGAACTTTGCAACATGTCATGGCTGACATGTCAGGTTTGGAATGTGTCACAAAAAAGAGCATATTCCACTTCCTAGACTTATATATCATAGGACTTTTGAGATTGTCCAGTGATGTTCACATCTTCTGTATGAAGTTAGCAGATGTGATACCAGACCTATTGGAGACCACTGATCTTCCATAAACCCAGTGGTTATGGAAGACACAATCCCACATCAACCCCAGACTCTTGAAGATAGACTAATAGTGAATTTTGGGTCAAGACTCAGGCTGTACATTTAGATCTGCATGTAGCTCTCAGCACAGAAGCTACATTTCACTCCAGTGTGGTCAGTAATGATCTGAAATTAGATGCATTTTTCTCCCTGCAGAGGAAACTCGTGCCATTTTAAGTACCATAAGGTGTGTCAGCTGATCTCCAGATGATCCTCATGAAAAGTAAGGATCTCTTGAAGGTCCTATCTGACAGCTGTCAGACCAACAAGGCATCTAGAGCTCCTTAACACACCTCCAGTGACATTCGATGGAGTCAGTGTAGTCTGGAGGGTTTAGTTAAGGCACCTACCTCCCTTCTCTCTAGAAATTACTGCATCTAACTGAACCTGGGCACATCAACACAAAGCAAAAATAGTTTGTGACCTAAAGAAAGGACACCTAGGCAAACACAGCAAGCAAAAGTGAGAGACAGGAATAGTTGTTCTGTCCTCAGCAGAGGAAGAGTAAAAGGCAATTAGCAGACAGCCAAGTGACGTGATTCATTTCATGGAGGCAGTTCTTGGCAAAGGGAATTTACTGCCTAGTTTTTTTTGCAAGACCTCATCTAGTTCTCCTGCTGCAGCTGAAGACATTAGACAAAATTGATAGGAATTTGGTGTGAAGCAGACAGAAGGCCCACAAGCTTTTTTTCTTTCCAAGATCTACGTCTGTTGAACACAATAGGAGTTTTACCATTGCTCTCCATGGCTTTAAGAAGGTTCTGGGAGATTCCCCAAGAATTTCCACTGGTATTTCAAAAAATTTCTTTGTTCAGATAAAATAAATAATGGTCTGATCACCTTCCTGCAGTCAGAAACCTTTGAACAGAGGTGAAGGATTGCATGACCTGTACAAATCCCCCAGATATCTTCCTGGACTTGTGGATTTGCCATGGCTGCAGCTCTTGCACACCATTTAATATACAACATGCTGTTCAGAGCTACTATCCTTTCTAATTACTTCAGATTAGAGATACTCTTGGTCAGATATGGGGGGAATTGCCTTGTCTTGCTAAAACATCACAAAGTGACAATTGCCCTAACAGTGGCAGGGCAGAGAGATGCTGTTAGTAAATCTCAGGGAAGCTCTTGAGTGGGCACTTGGAAATTCCAGAGGACCACAAATGTGTAAAGGCAAAGTTCTGTTTTCTGGCTACACACCATCATATCTTTTCTATATCTACTAATAAAGACTCCATGTTGCTGATATCTTTCAAAAGGAATCTCGTGAAAAATAGTGTGGCTTTTCACTGTGGGCTTGCCTAAAATATTATGACTACATTTATAGCTAGAGAAAGCAAGGTATCATTAAAGGTGTGGCAACAATTAAGGGGAAAAGAGGACATTTCAAAAAATGTACCTAGTAAAGGAAAAAAATAATGTGCTCTCTTTCATTTATCAATGGCAGAAGTCCTAAACACAGCAGATGTTCAATGTGCAATCATGAATGCAGTAAGCAACTTTAAGAAGCTAATATTGGGTCACTTCATGTTTTCATACTCATAACCAGTTAAATAACCTGACTAACAAATAAAGGGCTACCCTCTGCAAATGACGTTTGGAGAATTCAGGCCTACTGCTTTTGTTTCACTTTTTAAAGCATTTCCTCACTATGCCAGTATTTTATGGTTTCAAAAACAAAGACTGTGTATTTGGAGTAAAAAAGATCAACACACACCGCAGCTCTTGTAGAGGTGAGTGGATACTCAAATCTGCAGCCAGAAATCACCTAGGGTTCACACTATAGAAGCAGGGCTTAGAGAGTATATTTACAGTCAAGGCAGATATGAAGAAAAAAATTGTCTTCTTAAAAAACTACATAATATTTAAATAGCTTTGATAGCAAAGAATCTGTTTTGTACAGTACTATAGAAAGCAGGAGTTCTTTTTTTTATGAGGTGCTGAAACTAGAATATGATTTTTGTTGTGCCAGACTGTAAGAAATAGTTGTGCCAGTTGAATGAAATAAAAAGGCACCAGTTTGTATTAGGAACATTTTCTGAGTGTAGAACCTTCCTGTTAAGGGTAAAGCTGGCAGGATACCAGGATAAATCATTCAAGTGAATGATTCACTGATGTTTATCATCAGTTAATTAGCAAAAACAATGTGATGAGAAGATGCCATTTTCTGTGGTGAAACAACATTCTCAGTTTTGGGTTTGGTTTTTTTTTTCACAGAGCTGTAGAGAATTTCACTTTGGCAACTGATATAATTTTCACTGCTGACACAAAATATCTTTCTTTTCATTTTGCAGTCTTAAAAATAAATTCTTAAATTAAAATTGAACAGTGTTGGGCCTTTATTTTCTAGAGAGATCCCTAAAATCTTTCTTTGAAAACAAAATAAATAATAGGAATTTCTGACTACTGCATACATATGATTTTTTCACTGATCAACCTGTGGGAAAACAACTGTCACTGTTATAATTTTAATATTAGTACAGAAATGGGGTAGTTCCCCAGTAGGTAACACTAACTTTTAGGCTGGACCAGATTCCTCTATCCTGATTCATTTTTATTAGTCTCTCTGTTAATTGTCTTATTTACCTGGCTACCCATTAAGAACCCATTAAAATTATGAACTTCAGCTTAAGAAGCATGGTTCATTTTCATCTGTACTTTTATTTACATATCTGCATTCTACCCATCAATTAATTAAAAAAAAATGCAGCCACATTCACTTACTCATAATAGTTCAAACATTCACAAAATAACCTGTGAAATGAGTTTTTAAGGTCCTCATCCAAGAAATGAGACTCTGAAGAAAGGCCACTTTTCTAAGCACTTTTGTCACCCACATATGACTCAGTAATCTACATGGAAAAATATTTCTGGGAAATCAAATAACCTTAGAACTAAAACTAATAAAGCCATTAAAAGTAGGGCCAATTAAGATTTATGCAAGTGGCATAGGGACTCTAGCCTGGTATTATTAAGTAAATCAGCCTATTAGGATGGGGATTTTTTTCCCATATGATCTGTTTGAAATTCTATATTGTCAAAACCAGCCAGGGTAATGGCAGTATGATGTATTGTGCCATCTCAAATGTGTTTTGGCTCTTGCCTGAAAATAATGACCAGATAAATACATTCCTGGAAATTGACTGGGGTATTGCAATTTCTACTTTGTCAGCTTGAAATACATGTAAAATACTTTTAAAATCCTAAATTTTGTAAATTATCCTCAAGAATTTAATCAAGACACGTTAAAAATAGAAGGTTGCTGAGACTGCAAATATAATGCTAGGGTTTTTTTAATATTCTATATTTAAATGTTAATGCACAAAGAAATCATCATTATAGGAAAAAAAAATTGCAGATATGGACTTACCAGTTGTGTTAGTCATTATAGTCACAAAATCCTTTGTTTTGTAACTGAAATATCTTTAAACTATATAGTTTCTAATGCATTTCTGTTCCACGTATTACATTACCGATATATGAAAAAGTCAATTTGTGAATGCATATTCTTATAAAATAACAAAAAAAATGTTATGATTGATCTGAATTAATTGATTACAGTATGACAGCTTTCTTATTCTTAATTATAAAATACAATTACATTTTTATGCTTTCATACCTGAACATTACAAAAGCTGAGAGAACTATTTCTGTTCTACTTCTGATTAGATCAGCAATGCCACTTCTTCAGGTCTTATCAAATTGGTTTTGATAATAATTACTTGGGAAGTGTTTGATCTCAATGATGAATACTTGATTAGTTTTTCATGAAATCATTCAACCACACCACTCAACACTACTCATGTGAGACCTTGTTGATTTAGCTGTTCGAAAGAACACATTCTTTTTCACTGCAGTTATGGGATGTCAGTCTTTGGGGAAAAGAGGGTGGAAAAAGGGCAAGTTTATGGGTAATGATATTGCAGCAGCAGATATTTAAGGTTTGCTAATTCTCTTCTCAATTATGTTCATTCTCTGCCTCGTCACACTGCCTGCTACATGGCGACAGAATCAATCTTAGCTGTGGAATAAATTTTTCCTTTTTCAAAAAAGGGTTTCATGACACCATTGTCATCTGTGAAACCCTTGGAGGATTTTGCCCTGATGAATAATATTTCATATGTGGAATGTTTATGTGATTTTCACGGAGTGATAACCCCGATACCACCTAACTTTGATGCATTGAGATTGCTGCTTTTCCCTACTAAAGTGCTTTTACACACCACCTCCTACAAATTGTCTTCAGATTTAGAAATAGAAGATTCAACAAAACTTCAACTCTCCATGGAAAAAAGGGTCTTGTAGGGAAATTTATACATTGGGCACAATCTGCTTTAATTATTTAAACAGGAGCTTTTGCTGAATAAGATTTGCAGGCATTTTTCCCTTATCATTTTTATTTTACTTAGAATAATTTATCTAAAGCTGACCGCATATCCATCCATTAAAATTAATATTTTTTAACCAAGCTATTTTTAAGGATTGGTTTGCCCACCCATACTTCTTGAAGTCAATAGCGTTGTCTGCATAAGTTAAAATTGCTCACATAAGGAGACACTCAATGGATTATTCTCCAAATTACAGGGAAAAAAATTCTATAGCTCAGGTACTTATGGTTGAGTATCAGCACAAGAAGACATTTTCAGAACAATGTCCTTACTTGTCAGTCATCAAATAGCAAGGAAAAACCTTTTATCAAAACAGGAGTTAAAGCCAGGCTAATTAAGGAGGAAAATTTCCAAGGAGACAATATTTTCTCTAATTATTTTCTTTTTAAAGTTGCTAATAGAATTATGACAGTTTTAGCAATCAGAAAATACAATGCATTCCAAATGTTTCCTTTGTTAATTATAAGATCTCTGGAAATTGCCTAGATCTTTAAAACTTAATGTTTCACTAATAAGCTTAGATCCCTTTAGGTTGTTGTTTTGGGGGTTTATTTTTTGTTTTGTTTTGGTTTTGTTTATAATATCATCTGTTATTTTGGTGGCAATAAGTTTGCCTTTGAAGATCCAATTTAAGCAGGCTCTTCTCTAGGAGACTCAGACTGCTTAAAAGGAAAATAATGTTCCAGGACTGTAATTATTTTGGTTATTGTGTCATCATGTTAGTGTTGTACTGGAAGAAATGTTCATCTGAACGTTTCATTGTTTTGAGTCAAGTCTAAAGCTGAAAGGGGAGCAGTCAGTGTGCTGAGTGGAAAAGTGGAACATCTCTCTTTAACTGGTGAAGAGCAGTTTGAATGCAGTTACCTCCAGATATAACATGAATTCAGCAGTTTTTATTTAACTGTTGTGCACTGTCAAAATACCTGTCATGCTAGGATATCATCTTTATGTAGTAGTTTTTGGCCAGTATTTCTGAAGAACAGAGCTCCCAGTTAGAAGGTGAAATGAACAGGAAGATTTTCATAGAGGCTGATTACTCTGCAGCTCCCATTGAAAACAAAGGAAGCTACCAGGTGCCAGTTCCTTTGACAAGTCTGTCTCCTTATTCCTTTTAGGAGGAACTGCAGCTGAGATTTTCAAGGGAACTTAAAGGATTTAGGAGCCCAGTTCCCATGCAGGGGCTATACAAGGGGAATACCTAGCCCAGACCTTTGAGAAGCCCAGATCAGGACCTTAGCTCTTAACATCCTGAATCAGAGCAAATATCCATGGCTGAGAAAAGGCCCAACCCTGATGGACTTCAGAACTAAGAAGTAGCTCCTGAATCTTGTACTACAAATAAAACAGGCCCTCCAAGAGCAGAAAAGCAATTACTCCTCACATTTTTCACTGTAATCAATTCATTTCAAATTACAACATGCAGGCTCTTGTTAAAGGCAGATGCACCAGTTACCCATGGAAAATACTAATACTCCTGTTGTCTTCAAATTTGCATGCATAGCAAAAAATGAGGAAATGAGAAAAGACTCTGGAATAGCATAGGGATTCCTACCACATTGTTCCAGTTATGGGTAAAATCCTTACTGACCTCTCACTTAATCCTTCTCTCATTATTCCCTTCAATAAGAAACATGCATTCTGGACAACAATAAAAAAAATCTATAGTGTACTACCATTTCTGTCATTTGCAGCTAATGAATGCTTTTAAGTATTGACTAGCAACTGGTCTAATAATGACAATGACTCCACCGATTCAGAGCAATAAATCCAAAGACTTGGCAGGCTTCTGCTTGTATAATAAGCTCAAACATTCATTCAAGAAGGTTAAGAAAATGGGCAGTAGAGTACTGAATATTAGAGATTCTCATGTTTCTTTCCTTTTGGTAACACCATCTGTCTGGAAAAAAACATTATTTCACATTGTTTAGTGTGTAAATTTAAGTGACAGCTAAGGTAACTCTGAGGATTTTTTCTTTTGCTGTAGCTAAGAGAGTGGGTCAATTACAATGAATATGATTACTGCAAGGCTATGAGAGCCCTCACTAACAGCATCTATTAAGAAAGGTTTGGGGGGGTTAAATGCCTGTGTTCAACATCTACTGTGGACAACAGCTATTACCAGTGGTTCCAGATATTATCAGAAATGTATGTTTGATACTCTTCATAACAAACAGACCTCTCAGTGATTTATCACTAGATGAAAGGCTTAAAAGACTTCAATAAACAATAGTGACATGCTTGTCTTCATCAGTGATATAGGAATAAAGATAATTCATCAGGCATTCCTCATCTGGTTTATATACCTTTATTTTTTCTCATTCAGGGAGAATATATTAATTATTATTTATTTCAATTATTTCATGTACTTGAATTAAAGGAAACAATAATTTCTTGGGTTTCATCAGATCACTGAGCAAATACTGTTAAAAAATCTAAATAAAGTAAGAAGTAATCTTGCTGGATAAAATGAAACAAACAAGCCAGTCAGAAACATTATAAAAGAAATCTGTCCAGTTGATACTTTAGTCCAATCTGTAAATTACCCTCAGGACCAATGCTGCAAACTAGCCTTGGGTAGGATCTCCCTTGAATATCTGTAGGATATTCCCTTTTTGGTTTGTCTGAGGTCTTCTATCAAGCTGCAGAAAAACCTTTCCCACACAAAGGAAGGAAAAAGCACTGTCAGGCCATGTAGACAGCAAGAGCTAAAATGGTCCCAGCAGAGAAGCTCCACCACACAAGGCAAAGGGGCTGGGCACACATTTCCCTACAGTCCTACAATCACAGAATAGTTTGGGTTGGAAGGAACCTTAAAGATCATCTATTCCAACACCCTTGCCATGGGCAGAGACACTTTTCAAAAGACCAGGTAAATGTCTCATGATCCAAGGAGCGTCCAGTGATGCCTGATGGGTTTTTGTCCTTTTTCATTATACTTTTATACTCTCTTTATATCCTTTTTACCCTT
Organism: Lichenostomus cassidix; assembly: GCF_008360975.1. Taxonomy (NCBI): domain Eukaryota; kingdom Metazoa; phylum Chordata; class Aves; order Passeriformes; family Meliphagidae; genus Lichenostomus; species Lichenostomus cassidix. The sequence continues at coordinate 47,896,007 of NC_139479.1, read as the reverse complement.
TCCCTTTCTTGTACTTTTTACTCCCTGTATCTAGCCCATGAGTACTAACCCGTGAAAAGCTGCATGGGGGAAACAGCTCCTGATGAAGCTATTGGCCAAGTTGCCTGTTTCATTGCTGTGTTTCTTTCGTGTATCTTGCATTTACAATTGAATTTTGGCAAACAGAAGCTGCTTAGAGCTGCACGGAAGTGACAGAGGCTTGCAGCTCAGGCCCTGAAACATTCAGGTGGCAGATGCTTCCACAAAATATTTTCCTGCAAGTATTGTAGCATCTGTAGACTATAACTGTATGAAGTGCAGGAAAATGTGGTTAATGCCAGAGTTCCCATGACAGTTTGCATACAGATTTGTGGCTGGAGGTGGATTCATTAATAAAGTCAATACAGAGTTTATGTCAGCTCCACCAAGGCAGATAGCCATAGGAGAATCTGTCTAGCTTAGTACTTCATCTGATGTACTTAATTTGCTGATTTATTTAGTAATAATGAGTGGATTTATTGTGTTTGAAAATGGAAAGTGCTCTGCAGTGTGAAACATCCTGCTGGTAGAGATCTGGGAGCATATTGCAAGGATGATGGCAATGGCAGGAACAGCAGAACATTCATCAGAAAAAAAAAGTAAAGAGCACTTATTCCCACATATTATTTTGTTATTATTTATGTGATCTTACTGACGTGCTTGGTCCTTGAGAGATACTTATTACAGTCAGTGTAGTGAATTTCAATTACATTGCCTCCTGAATCTGATCAGCAGCCTAGTGAGGAGGGAGGACAGAGCTGTGGGTAAAGATTTAAGTGTTTTCTGTCCCCACACTTGTTACTTGATCAAAACTTTATTTCAGTAAAATAGCTAACATAATTTGCTGAGGTAAGTGGGTGTGTATGGTCTGAGGTAAAAATAAAGAGAGAAGCATTAAGTGGGCAGTATTTAAATTCCTCTAACACCACTGTAAATTGCAAAATGGTGTAAGAAAATCCAGTTAAGGGTTCAGCCCACCAACAGCCCAAAACAATGGAGAGTTTGATGTCCTCAGGGTCCATCACACACATGTGCCTCACTCCAAGTACCCAGTAGCAATGGAGACAAATCAGCAATACTCTCGAGCATCTCATGTGTGATGACTAGCAAAACAAGCTCCATGTTCAGAGCAACATCTTAATGTGCATGGCTAAAAGTTCCAGTGTTTGGTTATAGTCTTTTAATACTGCATATTAGAAGGCACCTAAGCAGAGCTTGAGTTTCTATGAAAAATTCAGTGTGAAGCTGGAAATTGACAGCAGTTTTACTGGCAAAGTGCCCAAGGCTTGCAGATGGTACAGCATTCCTCTGTCTTGAGTGGGGAAGTCAAGAAAGCTTGAAATGAGAAGCCTCCAAACAGGAGAAGGTGTTTCTGTGACATTTGCAATTGCAAATACAGATGATTCAAGAGTAAGAGAAATCAGGATCCACACATCTGGTCTTCACATGAATCAGACAGACAATAACTCCAGAAAGACAAGTATGTTGCAGCTAAAATGAACCAGAAACAGAAGCTTTATGATTCATAGCCCTATTTCCAGACCCAAAGCCATTTTTAGCATTTTGATCACAGTCAGCACCTACCAAAAAAACCCAAAAAAGAGCAGTCTAATTTGCTGTTATTTCCTAGGATGAAACAAAAAAAAAAAAATGCAGTTCAAATGGGGGAAAAAAAAATCTTGTTTAAAAAAAGAAAAACAAGATTTTTTTGAGTTTTGACAAAGAACTCTCTGGAAACCCATGCCAGACTGAAGGCTAAACAAGACCCCAGTTTGAATTTAAAGAAAATATTTTTCCTGTTTGGAAAAATTTTGTGTTCATCAAACTAAGCCTTGATTCACAGGGTACAAGCAAAGACAGTTCTGAATTTATTCTGGCATGCACACTGCAGTTCTGGGAGGAAAAGGTGACTTATATGCTGCCTGTGACAGGGGAAGTCATCCCATTTCTGTTGATCAAAGCCTTCCTTAGAAGTGGGGCTGCAAAGGTTTCTTCAACCACAAAAAAGAAGTTTTTAAAAAGAAGGATGATGCAAAGAAGGAACAAATCCCTGAAGTTTATGAGGTAATGCCTACCTGGACACAGTGTTTTGCAGTTTGTAAGAAACTCAGGGAAGAGTCAGTGAGCACATTGCATGGGCACACACTATCACAAGCACACACAGCACACGCCAGGTGCAGAAGCAGCTATTCCAAAGGGAACCAAAGAGCTGTGGAACTACTAATAAAAAGCACTCATGCAAACAGGAATAAGTATTACAGATATAGCTGCATACATATTGTGTTTTAAAACGTAGACTGCAGGTCATATCGTAAGACAGGAAAGTCTTTGAAACTGTAACTCTGGAAGAAGAGTGAGATATCAAAGAAAGGGAATCAGTGTTCAATGCTTCTGTTCACCAGAAGGGCAACTGTTGTTGTTTGTGTAAAGAGATCTATCTCAAGTAACAGTTGGAGAGATTAAACCACTTTTGCTTGCACTTACTTGGAAACATTTTTCTTGCTTTTGAAATTCTGTGTATATATCTCAAAACGGATTTTAGGAAAATTAGGAAGGTTTAGAAAAAGAGCATGAAGAATGCTGTAAAAAACCTGCTATAATGAAAGAACTATGGAGCTAAAGCTATTTTTAAAAAAATGCCTGATCTAGCATGATCTCAGACAATGAGAACCTATGTGGAAAGCAGAACTTTGATAATGAAGGTTCTTCTGACCTTTAACCAAGGAATAAAAATCCAGTGGGGGAAAAAGTCATATATAGAATACAAAGATCTTTAATACTAATCAAACTAATCACAGGATCAATTTCTGGAGGTTGGTGGTAGCATTTTTTTTAATTGCTACCAATTTTTAAATAATATTGGTTTTGTTTTTCTTTTCCCCTGAGATTTTTCTCTATTGTAAAGCAGAATATTTTAAAGGAAACTTATCATGCATGCTAAACACAAGATTGGAGGGGATAATCATAATGACCATTTCTTGCCTATGAGTCCACATTTATGAAAAGAATGAAGAGTGGCACAGATTATGAACTACAGTACTGTGAAGATCAGTTTTGGGAAAATACAGTGCTTCTGAGGATGGGAATGCAGTTGGAGCTTCGTGGATATAACACTTCCACACCCTAGCTAGATCCAGTCTGAGGACACACAACAAAGTCAAAGAATAGTTTGAGAGATGTCAGCCTTTTATGGCTGTAAGGCTTGCACTAAAATTTAAATGCAGCAGAAGATGGAATTTCTCAATATAGAGAGCAGTAATATTAAAGAGAATAGCTGATTCTAGAAAAAAGTAATTTATCAAACACTGTTTGGAAGAGTTTGTTTTTTTGAAAGCCTTACGCACATCTGTTAATGTCAGCCCTGTAACAGCCAGAGTTTAGTTCCTTCTCAAGAGCCTTTGGCAGTGTCCTCCCAAAGTTATGAAGTTCTACTATTCATCATACCCAGAAGATGGGCAATTGTTTGTGTTCCTCTGTTGTAACATTGAAGTTCACAATCATCATCAGAAAATCAATAAACATCATCAGAAAATCAATCAGCTTTGCTACTCTGGTGGAACAAGACACGTGTGTCTATGTTGATGTGACACTTATTCCTTCCTGGAGCTCTGGAGATGCTACTGAGAAGCAGCACAGACAGTCTGACATGTGCACCCAGAGCTGCAGTACAATTTGTTTGTCCTCTCACTTTGACATCTATTTCTTTCTTGATTTACAGTCATGTGTCTGTCATGGGAATTATGTCATAACCTTTCCCTGAAGTACATCTTAACAAATTCCCCACATAATAATTAGATAGCAATCAACAATAACAGTTGCTTTGTTGTTTTCTAGGCTGTTAAGCCGTAAAACAAAGAATAAGGTTAAGTCATTTTCAGTAGATTACCACAAGGACAGTAAGTGGCATGAAATTCATTACAGTATCTGATATACTTTCATTCTGAACATTTGTCACATCTGTGACTGAGCACTCAAATGTTCATTTTATTTAAGGTTTGAAAAAACTGCAGTAATTTGAATACTCTTGAAGATAAGAATTAAACAATTATTATAACACTTTCAACACTTTCTACAAGGACTCAAAATAAGACTGTATTGTGCAAAACTTCTGGTAGAGTCTTGCATTTATCCTACATTGAAGACCAAATTTTCTTGTTGTTTCGGGACCAATCCTGGCAGATGCTGAGCTTTGACAGCTTTTATCCCTTCTCAGTGAGTCAGGCCCTGGCAGGGCTGGAATCTTGACTTAGTCATATTCTGAGAAGGGACTGTCAGCTGTTCCAAACAGTATTGTTGCTCCTGGGAATAGGACAGGGATGCACCAAAAGTATTTTCTTTTGTGACCTGAGCCAAAGTTAGATACTAGTGTTAAAAAACAACTGCATTGCATTGTGGTACTGCTCAGGTCTGTTAAATATTAACCTCCTCCCAGAATTTCTAACTGCTTGGAACCACCATATTTTTGTTTTGAGTAGTGTATTTGAATTAAATTTGTTCTTTTTTTATTTCTGGTTAGTAGAACTAAGACCTTCATTGTATTCTCCAGTAGCCAGAAAAATGGATTTTGTTATGTGTTGTACAACTCTGTTTTCAGATTTTCTTGTAGTCTCTACCCTGATCAATAGCATGCACTGGGCTTTGTTGTATTTCTTCTTTTCCCTTAAAAAGGTGCAAGGGAAAAGTTTTCCTATGAGGTGAATTCATCTAGGGCCAGGATAAAAAACAGGCACAATTGTCTCTTTCTGGACTATCACATCTGGTGGTTCTTAGTTGTGGCACTCATGGAGAATATAAATTTGTAGATTGATGTCTATCTGAATTTGAAGCTTCTTGAGAATGTAAGACTTTCCTCAATAGGGTTTGTTTTACACCAGAGGTCTGGTTTTTGTTTCGCTTTGGGATTTGGTCTATTTGAATGCTACCATGAGTTATCAATTTCACAGGCAGTGAGTGCAGGGATCCTAAATTAGGGGTAAGGGAGAACAAGGAAGGGGCAAAACTGTATCAAGGACAGAGCCAAATATAGAGACAACATGATCTAATATATGGGCTGGACAAAGTTCCATAGGTTTTTCTGGAAACTTTCTGGGCCCTCACATTCTTGACTCCTACATCCAGAGCTGCAAATACTGCTGAGAAGTGCCCAAAACACAGATCTCTCTGTCAGTCATGTGGTGAGGCATGTAGGTGTGTCCTATCCCACTACCCAACATTCTTGTCATGTAATAGACATTTTGCACACACAAAGGTGCAGCAAGGGTAATTTCAGGGTCTCCAGTAAAAGGGAGGCTCAGCTCAGGACACAGCTACATGAATTAGGGAGATAGGCCACTCCAAGTGACTGCAAGATGGACTTCCCTGACCACTGGTTGGGCATAAGGAATCAACACCCTCTCTTGTCTCCATCATATGCCTGGACAATGAACTTGGGTACGTTACTCCACCAGTTTGTGCCCACATTCCCTGTGTCTTATTTTTATAAACTGCAAATTCTTTAAGGCTGTCTCTTGCTCAACCTCTTCATAGGGCCTTTTTTTTTTTTTTTTTAGAGCTGGAGCCTCTGGGATTCCTATAATACATATAAATAACTCTGTGCCTATAACAGAGGTATTATGTGAAATGAGCTGAGATTTTGTATATGAGCCATTAGATGCGTGGGATAAGATGAATTCATTACATTTGAAAACATAAACATGTAGAGTGTGCTTACTCTCTTTGACTATTACATCATATTGAGCATACATAGACTTGTAGGCTTACATATATATTATACATGCTTAGCCTATTATATAAAGTGGATCTAAAATGCATTATATTAAATAAAATGTGTTCTGTAGTAGCATGCACATTATAGGCACTCAGCAAATAATAAATAAAATTGAAATAACATAAAAATTAAAATGGGCTCTATTTATCACTTCCTAACCACAATCTTTAGTGACACTAGCAAAAAAACCCAAAAAGGGTCAAAGGTATGTCAGCCTCACATTCCAGAGGTAAACATGACTGGAGATCCTTGACTCATATCTAAAAAGCTTTAAAGCCCCTGGAACAGCAGTTGCATTAGCACAGCCTGGAGTTCAGGCTGCATAAGCCTTCCTCCAATCCTGATCCCATATAAATACCCAGCAACTGAATCACATATCACCTGAGCTATAGTATTATTGGTATAACAAAGCATTAAACAAATGTATTTAAAGCTAGCTGGTACACATCTGTTGGCAGTGCTGCTGGGCTTCTGGAATACTGTGTAAAAAAGGTCTAAGATATCAACCTCAATATTTTTTTATCACAAAAGGAATATTTAGTCTTTTGACATTGTGGACTACTGCAGTACTGCATCTATGACTTGGTTTGCTGCCTGTGCAGTTTGTACTTCATGAGCAAAGTGAACTAGAAAAGATTCTGGTCAAGTAAGCTACACAGAACCTTTTACTTAGTCTTGCATGTTCTGATTTGGTACCAGAATTGTCCCTGCTTTGGAGAATTTGTCCCCTTTTGCCTCCCTACCAGCCATGACAACAGGATGCACAATAAAAATCTGTGTTTACAAATCTTGCATGCAAATGATTATGGAACAGCCATGATATGCAGCAATTTAAATTTGTTGACAGAGTTGCTAAGAAACAAACCTTTTGATTCCATGAAACCCCTTTTGATACAGCTCCACTCTCTGACAGTTGAAGTTATTGAACAAGAGTGAGGACTCTTTAAAAGAGGAATTTCTGACATTTGCTATGTTTTCAGAGGCTGTAACATAACATTGAATATTCCTTCAGTGTCAGTTTTGTTCAGCAGCAGAGTGTCTGATTCCATATATATTTAAACTATCCTGTATTTCAAAAATTGGTTTCAGCACTTCAGTACAACCTTCTCCCACTCTCATGCACAATTGTTTTGCAAAGAATTGTGATCTTTACATGCTCCCCTGCCAAATACCTTGTAAGTTTCTATATTTTTTCCAATCTATTCTTTAAACATCCTTTCTCCAGGGCATTTTCACAAAGGACCCCATAGAATCTTATTCAGATATCAACAGTAAAATACACCATTATTTTGACATTTCAGTATTATGAAGACAGCCGATGTTTTAAGAATATATATTCACACTGTAGACACCAAACCATTAAATAGTGCAGCAGAGCTTGGGGAACAAAGGGGCCCAGATTAATCCCCAGTCAGATTACTTGTATCACTTAGCTGATAAAATTAGAAACACTGTCATGTAAAGTCTTGTCAGTAAAAGAAGATGGTTTGGCCCTTAGGTTGGATGAAACATGTTTGGGAGGCATCTAACCGTCACTTTTTTACTAAGGCAGCCTAGAGCAACTGTGGTCCTAATTTAAACACCTAAGTTAGGTGTTTAAAATTAAGCAGCATTAATCCCAACCTAATTGATCATAACCTTATTATTTTAAGCAGGCTTAACAGTTGTAATTGCAAGCTGCCTGCACCAATACTATCTTCTGTGCATGGTTGTCACACAGCTGAACTCAATGCCCAAAAAGGAAAAGGCAGATGACCAAAAATTTCAGCTTTTTATGAGGATAGGAGATAAAGACAATTATGGGACAGAAGTGGAAATGAGACGCTCAGGGAAAGACCACATGATGTCTTCTGCCTCTGAAGGTATACACTGCTTTCCAGGATCAACCTATTACTTTTACAGTAATTTTGGATTTTTCTGGTGTGAAACACAGGTGCCTGCCAAAGTGCTATTTTTAACCAAATAAAATGGCTGCAAAGTCATAAACTGAACCTGAAATGGCAGAAGGATGACTCTGTGAGGAGACAAATTGATCTGTGCTAGTCAAAAAAACACACTAAAAGGGAGTGGGGTAAGAAATAATCAGTCACTTTCTGGTTTACTCAGAAGCAGTGAAGACTAGCTCTTCCTACCATTTTCTCTTCATATTGTGTTCATAAGGACCATTTTTTCCTTGTGAAAAAACACATCTCCTGAAATTGTGCAAAAGTGTTTTGAAAACGATTTTTAAAAATGTGAAATAAATGTAAAAATAATGAGTCATATTCCATAATGGCCATTGCAGTGTGCATTAGAAGGCAACCAGAGCACTCTCAGCATGCACTAATAGCTTGCTAATGCACAGCCTTTGGTGCCTTATTGCTATAGTCGACATTTACCACAACGAATACTTTGCAGCAAGAAATATTTTGGGATCCATTATGCTTTCACAACCTTGAGCTGTGCTGGGAAGGGCTGGAAGTAGAGTGCTGTGAGCAATGGGGGCTGAGGGCCTGGAGAAGTCACTCAAGCTTTTGCCTTTTGTTGGAATACAGATGGAAAAGATCCACCCTAGGCTCAGTCTTCCTGTGATGGAAATCACTGTTGAGGGAAAGGAGAGACATTTCATAGAATCATACAATCATTTAAGTTGGAATAGACCTCTAAGATCATCAAGTCTGACTGCTAACCTGGCATTGCTGTGTTCACCACTAAAACATGTCTCTGAGTACCACATCCATACACCTTTTGAACACTCCAGGGATGATGATTACACCACTTCCCTAGGCAGTCTGTTCCAGTGCTTGAAAACCCTTTCCATGAAGAAATTTTACCTAATATCCAATTTAAACCTTGCCATGGGGCAGCTTGAAGCCCTTTCATCTCATCCTGGCACTTGTTACCTGGGAGAAAAAACCAACCCCCTCCTGGCTACAACCTTCTTTCCAGGTAGTTGTAGAGAGTGACAAGGTCTCTCTTGATGCTCCTTTCAGAGAGAACACCCCCAGCTCTCTCAGCTGGTCCTCATCAGACGTGTGCTCCAGAACCTTCACCAGCTCCATTTCTCCTCTCTGGGCATACTCCAGAACCTCAATGTCATTCTTGGAGTGTGAGGCCCAGAACTGAACACAGGATTTGAGGTGCAGCCTCACCAGTGCTCAGTACAGAGGGACAGTCACTGCCATAATCCTTCTGGCCATGCTATTCCAGGTACAGGCCAGGATGCCATTGGCCTTTTTGGCCACCTGGGCACACACTGGCTCATGTTCAGTGGGTTTTGACCAAGCACTCCCAGGTCCTTTTCCACCAGGCAGCTTTCCAGACATTCTGCCCCAAGCCTGCAGTGCTGCATGGGGTTCTTGTGACCCAAGTGGCTCATCTTGAAGGCAGTGGTGGAAATCATCTTGTACCAGGGCCTTGGCTTGAATACTTCACAGGGTTTTCACCCTGATACCATTGTTAGGTCCTTGTGTTGCTGCCTTTTTGCATCTGGACATCATAAATAATCTCTCCATCTCTCTTTTTCTGGGTACAGAAAGGAACTGAGTCTTAATCCCAGACTGCCTGAGTGAGACCTTAGGAAGGTTTTGTCAGTTCTGGGAGGGGCGGTGGGGAAGGAGGATAGAGGTTATTTTGCTTTTGGTTGCTTTTCCCTGATATATCGGGAAAGTAGTTCCTTGGAAGCAGGAAATGTTGCAAGTACAAGAGAGGGTTGTTCGAGTATAAAGTAACATTTATAAAATCCCAGAGTAAGAACTCATTTCACTAATTGACTCAAAGATATCTAAAAATGGGCAATGTGACATTTTATTCAGTGAAAATCTTTCAACTTTTTTTGTTCCATTTCCAAAGTCCTCATACACTGGTATCGATAGGAACTCTTGTTACCTTGAGTGAGTCCCACAGTCCACCACCATCACAAAGCTCCCACAGTCCATCACATCACACCCCATTCCCTGGGGTTTAAATTGTTTAAATTGGGTCTTTTTACAGAAGAAGACAAAAGTGTGGACTTTATCATAACAATGCTCAGAGTTATCACTACCAAAATGCATAATTTCTGTTGGCCTAAACCCTTGGTTTGTAAATTCTTCATGTGAGTAGCCCTTAAAAATCAGCTTCCATTCTCCCTTGAGCTTTGAGAGAAACCAAGCCCAACCCCAACTCACAAGGGATGGAACAACAATAGAGCAGAAATACAGGTTCATATGACATCCCAGTGGACCAGAAGTGTTTGCAAGAACATTGTTCATGTAAGTAAAGGTATGGAGGTATCATTTCCTCATCTGAAAACATTTTTAGTGAGAAGTAAGCTAATTTCCAAGAAAAGATGAATTAAAACGTTTCTCTCGCTTTTCTTGCTTCAGGGTCTTTGTTGGTTTTTTTTTTCATAGAACAGGAATTTATTATATTTTGCATGTGATCTGTATAAACTGTTCCTATCAAACAAGGCAATGCAATGAATTGTATTGAGCTGGTAAGTCCTAGCAGTTGGGAAACCAATGCATTTCATGGCTGGCTATGCTTTGTTTTCCTTTAATGCAGACAATTTAATGTTAGCGATTGAATCAGTGAATTTTCCAGCAAAAATGACAAGGCAGTCAACTTGAAATGTAGCATTATTAGCCATCGTCTCTTCTAGTTTTGTGTGCATGTTGAGTGATCTGGGATGAAAAACTAACAAGCACCTGTCAAATCTGAGACATCAAGTTTTCTGACAGAGGGCCCACTGGACATTCCTATCAAGAGAGCCTTTATGAGTAAACCGTGGAAATCTCTCTCAGACAAAAAGGAAACAGAGCTCATCAGATTCTGCAGACCCTTGACTTGGAGGGCATGCTGTCTCCAATGAAAGGCTTTTGATCACAATGCTTTTTTTATTCAGATTTGACTTCACATTATGGCTAATCAATACCTTGCAACAGTCTAAGTCCCCAGTTAGATTCACATCTCACAGTCAGGCAGGGAGACCTACTAATTGAGAAAATGTCAGAGACCCAGGTACCATCGCCCTCAGGCCATAGTCTTGCCTCAGCTCAATCCTTTTTTCCTATCCCTGCCCCTCTTATCAACATACCCTAGAAATGGTGGAAATAAAATTTAGAGACATGACAGGCACAGAAAAGCAGGATCAATTCCTGTCATTTGCCACCAATGTTTACTGCCTTGCCAGGTCTTCAGAGGGTAAGCTTAGGGTAACTTAACCTTTTATAAATAGGGAGATGGTAAAATTCATGAATTTTAAATAGTTTGATTTTCCTAGGCCTGATAATATCTCAACTTTCTGAAAAATAATATCTCTTTAAAATCTCATTTGTTTATGTAGAAACTGGAAGGTTTTCGTCATGCCTTCAATTTTTGCCATAGGTCCACTTTGAAAATTACCCTTCTCATCTTTCTGCATCATTTTTCACCAGTCATACTTTTCAGGTGAATAACATGAAGTCCTCTACAAAAAAAAAGCAAGGTAACTTCAAAATCAGGACAGGGGGTATGTCCTTATGTAGGGCAACACCAAGAGATTTTGGCAGCAGCAGAAGGATGTCAGGCTGGTCTGTTTCCCAGTACCTGACTGAGGGTTTGTGTTCAGTGGAGCATCACAAGAGAGGTGCTCATTTCTGGTCCTCTGTGACAACAGATATTGAAAATGAAGGGTTTTTCTCTTATTTGTCTCCTGCCTCTGTTTGGCGTTTTCCTGGCAGCATTCCTTGTCTAGCCTCTGCCATAGCCAGTTTCTTGGAAAAAAACCCATGTTTGTAAACCTAGCTTTGTAAACTATGGTAAACCAACCGCTGGAGGGAGTCACAGATTAGGGAGCTGCTGGAACCACCAACGGCTGCTGGAAAAGTGCATTTTACTTTGGGAGCCACATTATATGTCTGTCCTGTGTGAAACGAGTTTTACAAGGCTCTGCAAGCATTTTAACATGGACTTTGTCATGGGCTGAACTGGATTCCACATATACAAAAAGCTCCTTCATCAAGGAGAGAGCTACTTTTTCCTCTCTTCCCTTACCTCTAGCAAAGTTGTGGCTCTGGACAGATGTTTCAGTGGCAATATATTAAGTGGGGAAGAGAGAAAGAAAGATCAGGTGTACGTTAAGAACAGGTAACAGTGCTGAGAGAAGGGTGAGAAAGGAAAGCAGAAGGAAGAGAAGCAGAAAATGAGGCAAAAAAGAAAAAGACAAAAACACGGAAACTGTATTAAAGATAAATACTTAGCTTTTGCCATGTGCATAATTTTCTTCCAGAATCCCTAACAGGAGCTCGTATTCTTTGCTCCCTATTCTTTGTGACATTCTCCACTTATATCCAGCCGCCCTTCTTCCCAGAACAAACATCTTAGAAGATCAGATTGGACAGCTGCTTGCCTTGCAAATAAAGCAGTTTTAAAAAGCACACACTTCCACTAACTAATTACTAAGCTGCCATATATATATATATATATATATACACACACATACATACATACATACTTGAAAGTTCAGTCAAGTAATTATTAAAAAGGACTTAGCAAATATACTTGCATATTGGTGAATCTCTGAAATGACCTCATTTTTCTGAAACCCTTTTATTTGTTTCAGTTCACATTGTCATTTCTTTTTAAAGTTAAAATATTTCTTTCTTGTTTTTTAATTATTTTGTGAGGATGAGGGAAATTTGCTTTATTTTGTGAAAATTAAGAATTATTTATTTTTTTTTAAATTATGAAAGACATTTAAAAATAGATGAAAATTTAAAAAATAAGCACAATGAAAATATCTGCTGCATTCAAAAATTAACATTACACTGAACATTTTATGTGCAGTGAAGATTTTTACATACATTTGTCTTTTCAAAAAGCTTAGACTGTAAACACAAGTTGAAGATGTTGTGAGTTTCCAATGGAGCATTCAGAGTTTGGGGTCAGGATTCAACAACAAATGTCATACTTAGGGCTCCATGTCCTGCTGACAGAATAAATCCTGAGAGAGTCCCTGGAACCACTTCTGGCTTAAAGCAGGGTTTTCCAAATTATATTTGTGGAAACACCCCTCTAGAAAAAGGTAATGTGCAGGCTGAATAAGAAAACAAAGAAGGATGAATAGAAATCTTGATGGTATAAGAGAAGGCAAATATTTTCCAGCATGGGTGTCTGCTTCCACATAAATATTTAAGTACATAACGACTCACCCACATCTGAAAATGTTGGTTTGTGTGGTTTACCAAAGGCCAAAGTGGGATGAGTTTGTGAGTCAGGGTTAGTGTCTAATTCAGTTACCCAGATAGGGTTGCCTTTTATGCTGCCAAGAGGGTTTCTCCTGCCCTTGCTCACCAGGTTTGTGTTGTCTCCCACCCAGGAACACCAGCACTGTCCCAGCACTGACAGTGAGGGCTGCTAGGGCACTGGGCTCTGATGGGGGAACAATCACAGCCAGCACCAAACTGATTTGCAGTCTGCTTCCCCTTCCCCTCAAAAAATCCCAAACCCAACTTTTTCCCCCCCAAAAAACCCAAAACAGACAACAAAACACAACAACAGGAACAACCAAAGAAAAAGAAAACACAAACAAACAAAAGAAAGAGTATCTGCAGAGTTGAGTTTTATACAAAAGCATTCGTCTGGCAAGAAGGAGGGGGGAGCAAAGTAGGCTGGGGACAACCAATAATCTTAGGAAAAGCCTCTAAGGAACTCTACCTACTGCTTTCCCTACTGAGGGATTTAAGTCCCTGTACCTTCCCAGTTCCCTATACAAAAAAAAAGGCTCTAGAGAAATACTCAAAAATATGCACCTTTGTATCTTGAATCTTCAGTTTAGTCCAGAGGCTCTGTCAGAAAGAGGAATCAAAATATTAAAATATGTAATAGAATAGAAAAGTACATATAATGTCCATAAAATTCATGTGACTGTAGGACTAGCACAGGCAAGCTACAAGTCACCCATTTTCCCTCAAAGAAGGAAAGTGCAGGTAGCCTATATTCAAAGAGCAGTGGCAGAATGCATTTTCTCTAATTCCCTCCATTATTTCACTGTTAGCTGGGGAAAACTGTTTGGCAGGATGTTAAGTGTCTGAAAGTAGGGTAGAAAAATTGTTTTACAGGCTGAAATCTGGCCAAAGAGTCCTTTTTTCTTCACTGCACTCACTTTTTGTTGACTGCCTCATGCATGCTATTTTATACCTGTATCTTCTCCGTATGATCACATTAATTACATTCCATCCATTCCACTTTGATATCTCATTAAAATCTTATAAATGATCATGCAGTGACCTTGAAGGACATGCATAATACATGAAAGTAAACCTGCAGTAAAATGTATTCTTTCACTCCTGACTGGCTACATCCCACATTTCTTTTTCCTATCCCAAATGACCCCAATATGGGGAGTTATGCTAGCTGAGCCAAGGTATGCAGTAGTGTGCAAATCCACTAACTCCATTAGCTTTCCCTACTGATGACAGCTGCAATATGTTAATGGCTTATGTTTGGATGTGATGGCCCTGCTACTACTTAGGGCACTATGCTAATTACCATAAGATGGTGACAACAGGTGCAAGTGTCACTTCATATTATCATCATGTGTATGAGAAAAATAGCTAGCAGCACCAAAGGCAACTCAAGAAAATGTAAACTTTAGTCAGCAGCCTGTGATTCTCTGAAGAACTATTCTTTAATGCTTATGATTAAAGGATTTATAGACAGATATTGTTGCTTTTTCTGCAAGTACAGTAATTTTGATTTCATAGGGATGTCTTCATAAGCTATTTAAAGTTACGTTTCAACAACACGCACTTCTGTGGTAGTTCAAGTAAAATGCAGAGGACCTGTATTTATGAAGGTTTCCTTACAGAATAAAAGTTTTACTGAGCCTCATATGCTGCAGTGAATACATATTGGAACAGACATAATTTCCAGCTGAATGAAATCACTGTGTTTTGCTGGCCTTGTGCTCGTAACATACCTCTGCTCTATTGTCAGATTTGCTTATATATATGCATACTTTTCTTCCTCCCTCTTTGTCAGGGTTTAGTACATCCCTTTTTCTTGACAGACAGCAATTTACTCAAGCCCAGTGGTGGTCCTCCAGAAGGCTGAGCCAGCAAGATGGTTGCCATTTTGCCCTTAACATAGTCTTACTATTGTATTTAATGGAATACACATGGACACACCTTAATCCTTTGTTAGAAACAAAAAATACATTAGGAAGCAGCTCTATATGAAGTAGTGAATACCTATTCTATTCTGCTAACTATTGTAGGAGTAAAAACATTTTTCACAAAATTCTTTTTATTGTTACAAACATTTGGCATTATATTACCCCCCAAGAAGGTAGGATAAAACAAGGAAACTGAGTTACTTTTGAATTTCTAAATAAAATGAGTTGGTCTGAGATTCTGTATTGAGCACTCTGACAGTTCTTAGACCATGATGGGCATGTTGAAGAAGTGATTTTTTTTCCTAAAAGCTAAACTGCGCAAATGTAAAACTAAAATGTAAGTTGTATTTTAAAATAAAATGCAAAACTGCATATTTGAAGAAAATTTCAATTTATACAGAAAGAAAAAAAAGGGATCATGGTTAATCTGTCTCTGAGCTGAAGCCCAGCACATTTTTTTCCCTGCTTGAGAAATTCTGTTTGTATATGCTACTTCATAGAACCAAAGCTCAAGGGCTTCTTGGTCCCCATTCTTTTCGTAGTTGAGGCTCACTTAGCGGACTCATCTCACAATATTTTATCCCTTCACTGTAGCCCTTCCACAGATGAAGTTGAACACATAAGGGGAATAGAAATTTGTTTGTGGATCCCAGTGGATAAATGAAATGGGAGCAACTACAGGCCTTGTGAGGTCTTGTTTTCAGAAGAAATAAGAAATTTCTCCGCTTAAATAGTATTACTCTTATCAACAGGATAATGTTCTCCACTGATGCCTTGCCTTCCTACAAGGGTTTTTCTTTGTGTGGCTTTGGGGTTTTTAAGTACCAGGGAAAGTAGCTTTATATCTGATCTGAGAGGTGTATTTTTCAGCCTGGAATATGCTAATGCCATGTTGTGATCAGCTTGGTACTAACAGATAAAAATACTGGGTGAAACAGACAAAGGAAAAGGTCAATAATGGATCTCAGTTCTGAAATAGAAAATAGTGGTCTAAATGCTTGAAGATTTGCCCTTAATGGTACTCCATGCTCCTTACTGATTTTAAGGCTGTGGCAGGAACAGTGATGATGACTGACTTTGATCTCTTGTGTAACCACAGCCACAGAATACGTGAATAATTTTAATGAATCCAGGTGATCAATTTGCTGTACTTTAGTTGAAATGCTTTTATGTCTTTTTTTGTTTTTTTAATTTAGCAGCACTGATAGATAAGTAAAGATTAGAGAGGGATTAATAAAGAACAACTAATTATATGTGAATTTCCAAACATAGTCTTTAAGAATGGAAAAGCAAATGAAAAAGCAAATGAAAAAGCAATAGATTTCTCATTTTATGATTTTATGCCTTTACATATAGCAGTGTCTGATTGACATTACACTTTGTCGGGCGTGAAGTTCTCTTAAATCTTGACTCATACTATAAATCCTCAGAGCTCTGTAAACAGGGAGGAACAAAATTCAGTTCACCTCTCTGCATAAAGTCTAGCCTGTGTCATATAGAGCTGTAAGTGTTGCTTTATCCAACCTACTTTTGTGTTCCCTTTCCCTGTCTGTGCCACTGTCCTTCACATGACAGATTTAATTATTCCTCCTTGTGCTCCTGTCTTTCATTTGAGAATGCAGATGTTAGATGGTTATCTTATACTAAAAACTCATATCTTTTTTCTGTATATTCACAGCAGAAGAGGTATATGTATTCAGATGCAATGTTCCTATACAGACTAAAGACCAGTGCTTCAGGCCAAGCTTAACATATTCTTTGGATAACAATATTCTAGCAGAAGAAATTGAAATAGAAAACTAAACAATTTCTATTTCCAAAGCCATTTTTACCTCCCTGCATTGCCAGACTATGAAGGGATTCACATCCCTAATATATGTACCTGTAGCTAAAATGGAGACCAAAACCTCAGGGTTGAAGAGTGAATATATAAAGGAAGGACTGCATCCTGAAAAACAGCTTACTCCATGCCACCACATGTGACCTAAAAGTCTGATTTCTACATATAGTTGTATTTGAATATATTAAGAAAAATAATGAAAAATCTTAATTTTTTCCATGACAGTGAAGGTGTTCAGACAAATCCCATGGTCTCCAGAAGTACATTAAAAAACTATGAACTTGTATCATTAAGTTGAAGAACTTTCAGACTCTCCTCAACAACATAATCTGCTCCTTTATGACATCAAGCTGCAGTGATTATGTTGCTACGAAATTCCTTTCCTATATTCCTCTGTCCAGGCAATTAAAAGTACTGTGGCAAATCCTAACGCCCAGCCCTCACTTGGCTTAAACACACAGCCACTCACACTGAAATCAATGACAAACTTGTCTAAATAAACCAACACCCAGGAATTCTTCTTAAATCTTCCCTGTATTCCATCTGTGAAAGTGTGTGGCAGTAGAAGGAATGTACTGTTCCCTGATAAATCGTATAATTCCTTATGCCAAATATTCTCAGCTACCACTTTTTTAGTGACTATTTCCATTTTATTTGCTGTCTGCTGCAAATATGCCATCTGTAAGACAGCCCTTTGTTCATACTTGGAATATACTGTGCAACCTTCTAGTCAATATCTCCTCTCGATCTTCTAATTAACTCTTACATTTTACAACTTTTAAAAAATGTTAGTGTAAATCCCCCCCTTCCCAAAGCAGACATGTAAAAAATGTTGTTATCATCACTCTGTTGAAGCACATTGTCTGAATTACATTCCCCCTGTTGAGACTTAGCCTGAATGAATTGTAACTGCAGCATGTCCAACTGTTTCTTAAATAATTCCCATTTTTTTTCTGCACCAGGTTTCCTACACAGTCATGAGATCTGGCATCATTTCCATCAAGATCATTCAGTTGTTTATGTTACCACAAGCTATTCCTTCTACTTGAACTGAAAGTGTAAGCAATTTATATTGTGGCATATAATGAAAACCTGTTTATCTTCCAGAAAAACATCCCTAAATTATATCATTAGGTCTATTAACATGCCTTATACTATTATAAGTTTTGCAAAACTTCCACTGAGCTAAAACGAATTTTGTTGCTTCGTCTTCTTTTCTTTTCTGTATTGTGAATTTATGATCCCTAAATCAGGCCTGCTCTATTTATCAAGATGGGCTGATTTTCTAGCTCTGGGTGCCAAGAGCCTCTGATCATGAAGTTCAGTCAATAAACTGACTTCAGTAAGTAAGCAATTATGCATTGCCTCTGGAAACATGCTTCCCACCTTACAGGTTTTGCATACTTGTTATCCCAGTAAGTATCTGTGAAATTAAAATCCCCCATGATCAAAGTTTCAAGGTTTTTATAAGTATCTCTTAGCTGTAAACATGTTGTTTGTTTCAGTTATTCTAAAACACAATTTACAAGGTAAAGTGTCTACAGTCACCACTGTAAGTTGTTTCTTTTAATCAAGCAGCTATGTACCAGAAAAGTGAAACACTATTTTGCATATACACAGTTAAAATATACAAGTCATAAACAATAACATTTCCTCTGAGCTCATGGTTTATTAAATGCAACAAAATTTAAATGACACAAATTTTGCTCTAACCTATGAACAACCAAGAAAGACCAAGCATGTCACCCTATGTCACTTACTTAAACACCAAAAATATTACCATCTCCAAAGCCTTTTTATTAGAGGTAGGATAAATACTGTGCAAGAGCTTTGGAATGACAGAACTAATTTGTAGCAATGTAATTGAATATCCAATTTTAATATATAAAAAAACCCAAGAAGACTGAGCAGGAATTAACTAAATAAATAAGTATGTGAAGACTGAAAAAAGAGATTAAAAAAAGAGGCTGTAGTTTTGCATTTCTGCCTGGGTTTCAATGCAGTACTTTAATCTCCCAAATACCAACACATTAAACCAAAAAGTATAACTTTTTGTTGAAGTTTTTATTTTTTTCCCCTTTCTTTACCTTGAACACAAAATTAGGACACTGAATTTGCAGAAAGTTATTTATAGTGGAGAAATACATACCAGAATATTTGAAATTTCTATCTGAATAAATGTTGGTGGGTCGCTTATTTTGACTGTTTGTCACCTACCAAATGCCTCACTGAGGCTTCAGGAAGCTACAAAGTAGGCCTAGATGTTAATTGAATAGACAGGCAAAATGATTATTTGCATTTTTCTCTAATCTTTCTTCTCCCACACCTTCCCTGCTACTTTCTTACGTGATTGCTGTGGAAAACACCATCATCCTACTTACTGTTCAAGCCCATAAACAAGTCTTCAGCTTGGATCTCTGCCTAGGTACTGTCATCTAAACTAATATAGTTGAGATTTTATTTTTAAACAGCAGAAGATAAGTTCTTTCCTGCCCATTTACACAGTGAAGCATTTCATCACTTCATTTCTATATTGTTCCTACTTTTTAATCTCTGTTCTTGACAAACATAATGTTTCTCCATTTATATTAGTTTATAAGTTTATATATATATAACACTTATATAAGTTTGCTGCAGACAGCATACTTGTCACATCTGGCATTTTGACCACATTTGGCTTATTCCATAGGAACATTTTGCCAGTCACATCAGTCTTAAAGCTTCCTCTTTTCACCAAGATTCCTCACATGGAGTGCCAGATGCTGAGGTAAATTCTCAGGTTAAGTTTCACAAGTTTTCCATGTTGCTGCTTAGAAGGTCCCTCATTCTTGAAAAAGTGAGTGTCCAATCTCTAATTCCTCTCTAAACGTCACTCTGACAACCAACATCTTGAGGCTTCACTTGCCTTCTCTTTTTTCTCCACATACCCTCTGTATACCCTGTGTATCTCTACTGCTGTGCCTTGTTTGAGCTCTGACTGTCTGCTCTTTGGAGCAAGGATCATGTTTTTGTTTATGCTCACCCGACCACAAATGCTGTCACTTTGTGCCACCAGTAGGGAACAGCCTGGACAGAGCATCAGGGGAAAAGCCAAGCCTCCTGCACACAGCAGTGTGAGCAGGGTACTCTGAAAGGCCGGTGTGGAAGTACACATTCATCTTGAGGCAGCTCTACCAAACCCACCGTGAATGTAACCGTAGTCGAAACACCTAAATAATATACACACAGCTGCACTTAAATATTTTCTGGTTTGAGAGAATCTGGAGATGAATTTCACCTCTGCTGACTATTGCTGCTAAGCAGTATGTTGGTCTATCCTCTTTCCATGTCATTTTGTTGAAAAAAAGGAGCTGGACATACCAGCTCATCTTTTCTGCTAATCAAAACCCAGCAGCCTTTCCTCAGGCTCAGTCTTGCTCTGAATTTAAGCATCTGGTTTAATCTAAATACCTCTACTGCCTATGCAACAGTCATTTTTTCCATGGTGGAAGTCCCCAGAGGTAGCAGTTTATCAGCCCTGTAGTTACCTGCTGGACAAGGATCTGTGACAGGTGACTGATATGAGGGAAAGACTGCCAGTCACTCTACCCAATTTCCTCTGCTGCTTCTGGTAGAAGATGGCTTTTTCAGACAACTTGCCTTGTTCACAAAGCTGCATCATCACTAACACTGAAATGATCAAAAAGACTGCTCTTGTGTCATTGAAGTTATTTTCGGGAAAATTAGAAACAAAGACAAAAAGAGATGAAAGCTCCTGTGAAAATATCTTTGAAAAGCATTTAACTTAAATAAACCTGTCCATTTTTTTTTTTGCCAGTGGAAAAAAAGAGCAATCCCTTTAAAGCCAGAACCTTTGAACCACAGTCTCTGAAGAGCATTCAGGTAAAGCTGTGTAAGTTTTGATGCAGTAGGAGAAGAAACTCAAAAGAGAGTTGATTTTGCCATCCTAGAAAGGAAGTGTCTCTGGCCAAGTAGTTTTCTTTGCACCAGTCTCCTTTTTTTGATATCTTGTACAAGACCTTGTTTGTTAAGGCTTCTTTGTTAGACTTTTCTTCTTTGTAAATTGAACAGCTAGAGATAACGATGATGACAAAATTGGTAGATCTGCAAATGGAGGACATGAGGGAAGGGAAAATTGTCTGAACAGTTTAGGCCAGTAAGGACTGAAAGGGACTAGAGATGTCTTGTTTCTAGCAAGAAAGAGAGCTAAACAGAACTGATAAGGAATGGGATGTAACCATCAATAATTACTGCATAAAAGCAAAAGTCCATTCTGCTTCTAGGGAAAGCAAATGCTACAAATGGAAGGAAAAAAAAAATGAGAATCAAGAGAAGAAGACAAAGTCCCTAATGAGGTTGCAGTCCAAGAACTAGCTTAAAAAAATGGAAAATCTTTGAGACCTTGCTCTGGAAGTAGCCTGGTAGCTAGCTAGATTTCTAGGAGGCCATTCCTTTGCTTTCTCCGTAAAACAAAAGCAAAGACAAGGGACAAAAGAGATTATTTCACCTTATTCCAGAACCTGTGCTCTCTGGAGAGCCAGGTAACATGCTTCCAATATCCGCTGGTCAGTTTGCACTATGGTGAGTTTGAAAACCCTTTGGCACGTTCACAGACAGCACTCTAGGTGCTGTGCTAAAAGAATGCATCTGATGCATTTTGTAACTACTTGCTATCCTGGAGCAACCAGCAGAGATACTATTAAGCAGCAGTGATTAATCTTTTCTCAGCAAGATTCCCCACAGTGAGAGCAAAGCTAGAGGCTGAAGAAATATGGAGATTTTTTTCCACATTACTTTGCTGTGCACCACAATAAGGTTTCTTTTCAAGTTTTTTGGTTCCCATTAAACATGTTTCTTGGGACTTTGAAAAGCTTGAATAAATCAAATTTATTTTGTGAATATTTTAACCTTCCATCAACCTTGCAGTTCTTATTTCTTTATTTCATTTAACCTCAGAAAACTTTTGAGAGGGAAAATATGAAAAACATATGATTTGCACCTTCTTTTTCAAATTCACCCTCTCTCTGATTTAACATAAAGGGATCTTATTAAAATTAGTTTAATGTCTTGGCTCTTGTATACATCACTTATCTTATGCATCCCGTCTTATGTGGATGTAGCAATGGAATAAGAGCCTTCGTGTACTGTATAATACTGTCTCTTTCAAGCAGCTGTGCATTTCATTTCAGTTGAGATGTTTACTGTATCCTGACTGGGGTTTTTTTCTCTGATACTGAAAATATAAATTTTTCTTTATGTACCAAGGGAGTTCACTGGCTGTTCTGAACAGACACTCTAAGACTACTCCATATTCTGCTACCACTGAGTTATTGAAAATATGAATTAACGCCGCTGAAATCAAAAGATGTTTACAAGTATAAAACTGACATGAATCAGCTCAGGAACAAACTCGTGTCTGTAAGCTCAAATCATATGTTTGGTTCAGATATAATACTTAGCCAGAAGTAACATTTAAACTGCATCAAGATTAAGGATCTGATTCTGACATTTTTATACTCATAAAGCTTCTGTGTTGAGAGCTTCTGTGTTGATCACTGATTCCAGGGTGAATATATAACTGTAGAAAATTAGTGCATTGAACACATTACCTTTTAAATTCTGTTTTCTTGTAACACTTGCTTTGCCCTGGTGTCAGAGCCCAAAGACATTACTGTAGAGCCCAGGTCAGAATTCAATGGACTGTCTCCAATAGTAAAATGGAACAAAATCAATAAAAGCCCACAGGAAGCTCAATAGCTAAAGGCTCCATCCTAGACTGTGCATACACACTGTAGTCAACTAGAGATTCTTTGGAGTAGCTGAGATAAAAGCTGGGTCTGTAAGTTTGTGCCACTAGGCACAACACAGAAGTGAAATTATTTTGTCTTTAAGCTTTTCATTACATGCATGTGTCAGTTGTAAACTTCATGGTATTGATCACTTCCCTGTTCATAAAACATCTTCTGAAATCTAGTTTCTTAAGGGTCTTTGAAATGTAGCACCTGTGTTTGCAGTCATGCAGCAAACATGCAAATGTACCATAAATTTTTGTGAATTGGCTGATATCCTGGTGGAACCACAGATGAAGCTATTCAGGGGGGAATATATGTACTCTCTTTGTAATGTGGGCATAAGGTCCTACAAGAGTTAACTCTTTATGTTTGCACCTTGCAGCCAGTGTGAGCTCCAACACCAGGTACAATATAGCTCTGTAATTCAAGGACTATGGCACACTGCAGCAAATTGAGTCCCAGTCCTTCTGTCTGTGCATGGCACCTATCAGTAAGGTAGACACATGCTTTCTGTTTTCTTTCATATGGTGATGAAGGGCAGCTGAGGGGCTCCTCTGTGCTGCTGCTGAGCCTGGAAATGATGAAGAAAAAGGCTGAACAACATCTTTGGAAGGAATGAGACAAGTTTGAAGTAAAACAGTTGATCTGACAGGTACAAATCTGATAGCTGAAACTATCACACTGCTTTGGTACTGAAAAAGCGGGGGAGAAATAGGAGAAGAAAGATCAACTACTGCACTGCAGCAGTTTACCTGGGGCTGAGGAGATCTCCCTTCTAATATGACCTAGTTTGTTCAGCCTTAGCCAGCAGGAGGACAACAGCAGATCTCAAATTACGTAACACTTACAGTTATTTTAAAAAGTATTGAATGAATAGGGTACCCCTTCCTCACCCTTGGACTGCAAGTGAACAACTTCTGCTCCTTACCTCAGCAGCTCTTTAAGCAGTTGTTTAAATTATCTGCAGATGTCTCCCTCTCCAGACTCCATTAAGAACCAAATACCCTCTTCTTGCTGTTGGGTTTCACTCAGGATATTTCATCAAGTCTAGACTGAATCTTTAAAAGCCATTTCATTGTAACAGATGACAAAAGTAAACCTGCGTACCAGCGTTGAGCATTTAGTTCATTTAGCATTTTAGTTAGGACATTTAGTTTAGCATGTGTAGGACTGGGAGGCAGTTGCTAATACAAAGACAGTCTAAAAAAATATATCAAAGCTGTATTTTTAAATACAGTCAGCTCTTAATCTTTCTTTCAAAGCACATTACTGACTTAATAAATGATGAGAGGTTCTACTGTTTGACTGAGGGAAATAAGTACATCTTGAAAAATATTGGCGTATCGTCATTTCTCCCAGAGTTGGAAATACTGAATTTACATCTCATTGTAATCCATTCATTGGTTTATAGACCTTCAGTTCTCCAGGGAGCATCACAAATTCTGATGATCTCCCTGAGTGCTGGATTTTGCATTTGAATCTCTGATTTAGCTGAAAGATGTATTAAGAAACCTCATGTAGCCAGAGAGTTCCCTATTGACTACACATCTGAGGAGGCTCAGGAGCGCAAGTTATTCCAGCAAGGATATGGAATAAATTACACTCAGTAATTTGCCTCTAGATCAGCCTTTCTCCACACAGTGGAATAATGTATTCATCTGGACAAGCAGGCCCCATTTCAGAGTGTTTTATGCAGAGTATATATTTTACAAGAGAGCAGAATAGATCAAATATTTGGCATAGAGACTTACTTTTACAATCCCTCAAGAAAATAGCGCTTATTTCAATTTGTGGAGGTTTGCACTGTCAACTGGAAAATTCATTTCTTAACTATCTCTGTGACATCAGTATTTGAATAAATCACCTCTTCGAATAACTTTTCAAAGAACTTTGACTTTAAGGATAAGCCCCAGATTACTGCAGATGGGAATGATATTCCAATCTCAGGATTCAATTTGTCATGGGTGAGACACAAAGACTTTGATAGTTTGGTTTAGGTAGACATGACTAACCTGACAGTTATGGATAAATGTCTGAATTCTAAAATATATTCTTCACTTACCACTTATACTCCTCCTTCATGGTAAGATTTTTTTTTCCTTTTATCTCAGTGTTTTTCTGCCTGAATGATAGACTTGGGTTTCCTCAATTCAGTAATGAGCCCATAGTAGGAAGAGCAAGCATCCCAGCTATCCCTTGCTGGTTATTCAGTGTTCCTGAATTCTTCCTATGTTTAAAAACTAAAAGGCTCCAGCACTACAGAGCATATATTGAATCCTGAAAATTTAAATATCCTGGATAACATTCAGTCAGTCAGTCAGTGAAAAACCCCAGATACTTGATGGCCCAACAGAGAGATTAAAGAGTTATAACAAGTAACTCCTGGTTTCAAAGGATTCTGGCTATTTTAAAAGGGAACATACTGCTGGAAAAGAAAAGAAAATTCTTTCAAGAATAGAAAGCAGTGAAATAAGAAGTCCTCCAGGACCTTTCTCAAACTGCAACATTCAGTCTGGAAATTCACAGTTCTAATTTTGACGAAAGTCACTCTTCTCATACTAGTACCAATAGATCTTAACCGGAAAAGGGAGATACATTCTGATTTCTATGTGCAGATGAAGTTATCGTGTTCAAGCAGCCTGACAGATTATGAGAAAATTAGTTCAGCTAAATCTCATCCTTCTGCTGAAAACTTGCTCAGTCTCCAAGGTTTCACCCTTCATCAATGCTGAATTGCTTGCCTGTGTTTCCAGGTTATCTCCATGCAATGTCAAAATACTGCAAACAGTGCTGTTCAGACAGCATCTCTGGCAGCACCCAACCCACAAAACACTTAAAATGTGGTGCAAAATTTTGTTCACTTGGCATGAGAATTCCTGCCCTCTCTCAGGCCTTCTCAAACCATATGTTCACATCATTCCTACTGACATTGGTGGGAATTGCAATGAACCCAGAGGAAAAGCCTGTTAAAAACAAGTGGTGTTGTATAGCTTATAATATATGCTTCAGTCAGAAAAAAAGGAACTTAGTTTGTTACTTCACATAAGTCATAGGAAACTGGATAAAATGGGAGCAAAAGAAATCTCTTACCTGGCTGAAATCTTGGTAAAAGTGAACTTTCTGCATAGATGATCCAGAAGTGTTTCTGCAATATGTTGAATTCTTCAGGCTTTAGAAATGTCTTGAAACTCCTGAATTAGGTAAAACATATCTTTGTTTCCCTCTGAAGTCCCTGTGGAGAGGTGTAACTCCAGAAAGTGAACTCAGGCTATTTAGATTCTAAAAGAAATGTAGAAGTCTTCCCTATTACAATAATTGGAAACAGGGATGTTCACAACATCCAGAGCATTTGCTTCATATTGTCTGGAGAAGATATTTCATTCTTATATTCTCTGTGTACCTCAGAATATTACCTTAACAAGAGGAGATTTTCTTTTTTTTTTTGCAAGAGAAAAACTTACTCCCTTTTGTTTAGATTTATTTGACAAATAGAAATTGATCTGATAAATCTAAATCAGTTAATCACTGTATTGCAGTGGTCTCTATATATGGATGCTGTGTTAACAAAGTATCTGTTAATGGATTTAATCAGTTTTGTTAGAGACATTTAGGATATTATATTAATTAAATGTAGATATATAGAATTCTTCTGATTTAGCAGAATCTCCAAGTGCTACTCTTACCTACATATACATGTGAATGCACTTCAACACTTAAAAATAGTACCTTCTGTTTTATACATATATCAGCTGGATTAGTTAAAATACCTTCTCTCTAGTATTTAGAGCTGAAGATAACAGGTAAAGATTTTCTTTTTTAGTTCTATCATTGTGAACTGGTTTATTTACTCTACAGTTTTATTCCTACATGTGTAAAAAATGTTATGTTCTTCCATGTTTTGTGAAACATAAACATATAACATGTATCTATATTGCTAACTAAAATTAAATTATTTTGAAGCACTAATAAGAAAATTTGATTGGACAGTTAATAAAATGAGCTGGTGACTAATGAGAAGCCATGTTTCAACGCCCTGTGTGGATGTGATTTCATTAAATTGTTGCAGATTTTTAACAAAAATTCCTCCTTATAAACAGCCCAAGAATCAGTCAGCATCCAATGAAAACTTTAAGTAACCAACTAGTAATGGCAGGAATTTGTTCTTTTCTATGTGGACAAGAATGGGGGCCTGGAGAGGGCATTTACAGATTAAAAGAGGACACCTGCTTCATTAGATAACACATGCCAAAGGAATTTCTCCTACCATTTATTTTTGAAACTTAACAAGTATTGATGTTTCTAGTTGAAAGTTCTTTCCAGATAGAAAATTTGCTGTATCTCTTGATAAATTATAATGGATATTAACTTTCAGTATTAAAAATGTATATTGTATGTTGCATCTGAATTTGTCTGTCTTCAGGTTCTTTTAACCTTCTCTTTGATCAGCTGGAAAGACAGGACTCCCTGAGTTGCATGCCACCTTTAAAGTGAATTTCTGCTCTGTGAGTGTACCCAGAGCTTTTTTCTGTGGTTGGTATTTCTGGCAGAGAAAAAGAGGATTTGGCTCAAAGTTTTGGAAAGATATGTTCATTACAGGCTACTCTTGTCCCTTCTCTGTCTCTCTCCAGATACTGTGCTGCTTCTTTCTGAATTGTCAGCCCTCATCTTGTGGCTGTGTGAGCCATAGTCATATCATGTGGCTATCACAGTTGTAATCCAACACTCCTTTTCAATCCCATTCTCTTTCCATAGGTAATTCTAGCTCTCCAATCTTAATTACTCAGACAGTCTTTACTACGTTTTTGTTCAACCCACTTTGGACAAAATCTCCTCACCTGAGCTTCTTGCTCCAGCACCATTGTCTGTGCAAACTGCCAGTTTTAACCCACCCCTTTTTCAGGTCTGTGCACTCGCCTCTCAGTTTTAGCGCATTTTCACAATTTCCTTATTACCATTTCCTTATCTTGCTAGCACAAGTATCTGTCAATGTACTCCTTGGCTAAGTAGGTTTCATCACCCAAACTCTGCTCAGCTCCTCTTTCTGGCAGAGCTGGGCAGAATTCATGTTCTAAAGCCGTGGCAACATTGCAGCTTCTGAAGGAATAGGCCACAAATAGTTATGTTCTAGCAGACAGGTATATTAGTGATTGTTTGCTTAAAATAATAACTTCCAGTTTTAGAAAAAGGTGTTTCTGAGTTGTATCCCAGAATTTTGGCCTGAAGATTTCAGGCCACTGTTAGAATTTCATGAATTTATAAGGAACTGATAATAGTTCATTGTAACAGACAGGAATAATTTATTTTACTGTAGTGATATCAATTCTACCAATGCCATAATCCTTAAGCACAAAATGCCAAAGTAGATTATGTATCCTTCCAATCAGAAACACTTAAACTATGTTATTTAAAGACCCATCTGATTTATGAGAGGTTTATGAAAACTGTTGGCAATGTTTACTTCCATTATCAAGTACACACATTTTGTTTCAATCTCCATCAAGGGAGTGTAACTACTTGTGGAAGTTTAAAGCATGACCTTCATGAAGCATCTTGAGTAAAATAATTGAAATGTCTGAGATTCATAATGCATGTAGCATGGGATTCTTTCCTTCTAACTCAAGCCACTAAAAAAGACATCTAGTGTAAGCTAATATTATAACATCCATCAGTAATCAGTGGAGAGAGACAGAATCTAGTAATTCATCCTGTTTACCCTAGACACCTACCTGAGGAAGGATCAGGTCACCCTCTAGCAAACTCCACATTCAATCCACCAACTGCAGATGTAGCCCACGTAAGACTAAATGTCTACAACATGAGAGCTAATAAAGTGAGATGAATCATACTGTGAGAATATAAGAGGATAGATTTATGTTTATTCTTTATTGAAAGAGACTTTTTATAACACTGAGATATCTCTTTGATTTGTGACAATTACTATAGTTTTAAATCCTATATTCTGAGGCAATTTCTGTATTAAAAGATATGTTATTCTGATGCTATAATTTAACAAAGGTATTTCATTTGCAAATGTTCTTTATCAAGGTACACAATTTCTCCCACTAAGGGATTTGTATCTGCTAGATATTCAGCAGTAAAACTGCTGGGACTGAGGAAGTGGCATTTAGCTGGAAGAAATGAAATGTTGAGTATGCAAATGGGTCATGGATGTTCATTTGTTCTGAGCCTTGCAGGAAGCATGTCTTTATTCAATATTGCACATACTTGGGAATGACCCAGAATGTAATATTTGTGCATTTACTCATCTGTGCAAGTTAGCATTTCACCACAGCATCAGAGAAGCTAAATTAGATAGGCACAATAGGAGATTATGAAAATCACAAAATTAGTGGAAAGATGCTCTGTCTTTACAATTCGGGTTTTGTTGGTTTTTTATTTTTTAAGATAAAACCTGTAGCTATGAAAAAATGCATTCATTTGTTCTCAATGTTCAGCCATGTGAGATTAGCCCTGTAAAGATGGAAGAGTCTGTATAAGTAAGGGAGGGACTAGAGTGGTGGAAGTGTATGGGTGGTTGCCTCCCCTCTCTTTAAAAGTTTGCAGATTTGCAGTCCGATTCCCTGAGAGCAAGTATCTAGGGGGAAAAAAGCACTCTTAAGTCCCACACCAGTATTAATTTAAAAATAGCTTTTCAGCATTTCATGTGATGTATTCACCTGTCTCTCCTTTAATTTGAGATGTTCATTATCATTTAAACCATTGACACTGATATGAGCAAAACCACAAAACATAATAACTTTGAAATATGTCATATCAATTTTTTCCTTTTAAAAATAGACATTATTCAACAAAAAGGATATATTAGTTGCTTTGGAAAATGCTTACCAATTTCAGTATGCAGGTTTCTGCTATTATCACAATACAGACTACTGTATTTTTACATTACAGCACAGATCAGCAGGCACAATCTTGAATGTGGTCTTGTGAGACCAGAAATTTGAATTTATTTCAATATTTTGAGGTTAATAATACTTTTCTGTGCCCTGTTTTCTTGCCTATCTCATTTGTGCTTTGATGGGCAAAGACAAGTCCTAAATGCCAGAGAACTGTTCAAATGAGTCTAAACATTTTAAGAAAGGGAACTGGTTGTCAGTAGCCAAATGCAGAGGGCAGTTGGCATGGGATGATGAGGGCTGCTGAAGGACCCCTGGCCAGAAGTAACAATTGAAAATCACATAAATACATAACAATTGGCCTCACTGGCTGGAATGAATGAAATTATTAAAACCATTTCTGCCCAGATTCCTCCTAATAGCTCTATCTAATTAACCATGGAATACGGTTTATAACTTGTTTTAATGAACCAAAAATGTTCATTTCAAAGAGATAAACACTTCAGATTTTAGAAATAATATATTAAGTTGCTGTTTATTCCTCTAAATACCTAGACTTCTGAACAGGTGATTCTGTATAGGCCATCTGTAATAGCTATCTAAGTGCCAAAGTATAATGCAATGCTCTACAAATATCAAAACTCTCAAAATTCTGACTACAGAGCTACTGAAAACTTGTTATTGAAGATGCAGAATAATCCTACTTTGCTGGAGATGTAGACTAAGGGCAGATATGCCATAAAGACAGAACCCATCTCTCATCTTAGGGGACAAGCTATTTTCCTCAGGTCTTAGCAGAGAAATTTTGCTAGGCTGATAAGCATCCTGGATATCTATGCATAAAGAAGAACAATTTCATTCTCCAGTGTGATCACATCAGCACCTCTTGTCATGGAGATACAAGTAATAACTAAAAAGGCCATTTTTCTCAAGAAAAATATGTTGATATTGTGGGTTTTGGACACAAGCCTAGAAAGCGGCATGCTCCAGTGCAAACCCGTGTAAAAGCTTAAGAGTACATAAGAATATATTTTTTTATATTTTATGCTATTATTCCTCTTGAAGCAGAAGTCAGGGCAGAAGTAAATGGAGGGCCTTGGTCATTCCACATTCCCACAGGTGAATTTCATTTGCTGAAGACAAACACGGAGGTCTTCAAGGAAAGATGCTGTGTATCTTTTCTTCGGAATGAATGGAACAATAGATTCAGGGTTATTATTAATATTTCAGTTTGAATAGGCATTTCCAAAGGTTGTTTTTTGTAAGAATATCCTACCAGTTAATCCTAGTGCTTGACAGTTTGAAAACTACTAGTTCCTGTAATTGAAGTATTACAGAAAGTGTACTTTTGAAAGAGCCAATGTCAAGATTTTCTCTCAATGGTCAATTTCAGCTATTGTTAAATCACTCTGGAGTCACTATGTTTTCATGAGAAAATGCAAGTCCATGTTTTATGTGGTCCTGTAATTTGCTCCTGCAAAATGAGGGGAAACTTCATGTTGTCCTTCAAGTACTTGAAAGGCAATTTGTAAAAATTACGTAAAACTACTTTTGTATGGACAGATAGTGATAGGACAAGGGGAAATGGTTTTAAACTAAAGAACAATTTTAGATCAGATGTGAGGAAGAAATTCTTTGCTCAGAGGGTGGTGAGGCACTGGAACAGGTTGCCTAGAGGAGTTCTGGATGCTCCATCCCTGGGAGTGTTCAAGGCCTGGTTGGATGGAGTACTGAGCAACCTGACCTAGTGGGTGGCACCCCTGCCTATAGTTGGAACTGCATGATCTTTAAGGTCCCTTCCAACCCAAAACTTTCTCTGATTCAGTGATTCTATTGACTATTTCTACCAGTTACAAGTAATGCCTGTACCATAGCACAGTCTCAAAGGCAGTGTCTCTGTAAACAGTTAGCATTTCATACTCTGTTATCTATGGATAACTCTCAATTTTCTCCGTTCACGGCAGAGCCCTTCACGTTTTTTAGCCTCTAACTCAGCGTAGCATATGTGCATAGGTTTAATATTAAGCATACCTTGAGACCCATTTAGATCCTGAGGTCAATTAAGAATTGCATACAACTCATTTGTTGAGTCAAGCATAGGCTGAAGTGCTTTGCCAAGCTAAGATATACATACCTAGAGGGAAAAAATATGTATTCAGAAAGTTCTTCAAGGCAAGAGAAGAGAAATAACATGACAATTTTTTTCACATATGATATAACTGCTAAACTTGGCTTCATGCAGATTTTCCTATACCTCTTCCTTGCTAGAACTAATCCTTAATCCTTCCCACATTTTCCCGTGCCCCTTTTTGCTTTCTCAAACTTTGTTTCCTCACATGCACACTCAACTCTCACAGTCTTGCACCCACAATCCTCTCACACACAGCTCTTCCCTCTTACCCAGGAGGAATGCAGCACAATGTTGGGATGGTTGGGGTGATGACTGAGTAGATTGGCCAAACTACATCCTGGCTGAGCAGATCACCCCTGAATACAGAGGGCTTTGATTGGAATCTCTTTCTAGCCCAGATCTTGTTCCTTCTTTATAGTTACCCATTAACATGTCACTGTTGCTTCTTAATTGTCTGTCGCTAAATCAATAAGTAGCATGGCATCAGTAGAAGAAAAAACTTACCAGGACTGGAAGGCTACTAGGATGTAGGACTGCTAGGATGCTGTATTTACTTAAACACATCAGACTGAAAAATTGCTTATAGAAACTATTTATTTCTTAGTTCCATGAAAATTAAACTTTTATTACTTTTTGGACATGACAATACTAAGCTTGAATAAAACATGACAGTGTTGCAGTGGACAAAGACAAATACTGTCCCACTGAAAACTGGAAAAGTTGCCTAGGAGACTTAGTAAGATGAACTCACCCTGATTCTCCACAGGACTCCTGACACCACTCAGTTTTAGTGCACTAAAATTAATCACTGAAATTAACCACTGACACCTGCTTACTACATCCATAGGTGCATCAATCTTGATTGTTTCCTCCTCACTTGGTATTATGTGAAGACTCTCACAGTCTACTGTATCATCATTTGCATGGACTGTGGGTTAGTTCTCATGACAAAAAAGCAGCTGCAAAGCATACCCCAAATGTACTTTTAAGTATATAAAAATAAATTATTAATAAAAATAAATTATTAATTTTTTTAAATCCTCCATATGGGACTAGTATATTTTACCTGAAAGATAGTTTAAAACTGTAACAGATGTAAGAGGCAAGGATGAATATGTGAAAAAAAAAATCTATGTAAATAGTTCCTAAGGCTGAATCTACTATGCATGTCCAGAAAGTGGTGAACAAGTCCAAAACTTCTATCCTGATAGATTTTATATGTCACATTCTATAACCACTTGTAAAAATATTTTAATGATTTCAAGAAAATAAAATAAAAATGTATATATTTAATGTGTAGTTTGCACAGATTATAATGAAATAATCAAGCAATGTAACTTATGTTGTGCTCTGGTATTAGCACTATCATCTGTGTGACAACCAAATTGACAAGGAATATTTTTTGACTGGTAATGAAGTAGCAGGTGTTCTGCAGTAGGTATGTTTGTGTCACCTGAAAAGTGGACAAGTGAGTTTTCTTCATCTGTCTTTTCCCCAGAAACTAGCAAATTAATTTTAGAGCCTGAGGAATCAAACCTGCCTATTGTTCTCACCAGTTAACACTGAGCAAGATGGCTGCTCTCACTTTGTATGGCTGAGTTGCTGCTGAAAGTCCAACAGCAGGCCTTCTTCCCTCCAGGTTTTGCTCTGCTTTCCTCCACTTTGGTGTTTTTGGCTCTTCTTTTTCACTTCAAGTTCCATTAATCCATTCTCTTTTACTGGCTCACCACCAACATATATATCATCCATTCTTTTTCTTGAACCATATTCAATATCTCTTGTCAAGCTCCACTTCAAATTCATCCTTTCCTCTTTGATGTCTTCCTAGAGACCTTCCTTTGTCTTATCTGGATCCCCAGCTCATGGTCCCACATGGCTTTTCACCACTTTTTATTTATATCTCAAATCTCCCTTTTTCCCCCGTCTTCTGTTTCTGGTAGAATTTTTCTCTGCTTCCAAGAAATCATAGACAACAAAAGTCATGACCTGCGTTCCTTACCTTGGCATACATTTCCATTTTTCTCCTCCTTTTACAGAGGTTGCACTGTTTTCTGTCATAGACATTGACATTTCTCATTTGCTGTCTCCTCCGAATTCCGTCCTCATGCCCCTGTTCTACTCCAGCTCCTCACATCCTTTGTTTCCAAAGACAGCCTCTCTTTTACCCTTCTCCTTACCTTCACACTCTGTTTTGACTTTCCCTTCATGGTACAATATGCTTTAGATGCTTGGTCTTAGAAGATTTCACCTTTGACCTTTCATTTCTCTCCAAGTAGAGCCTTAACTCCCTGCTCTATTTCATTGTAAATTCATCAAATAGCTTGCTTACAATAAGAATTGGTAATTCTTCTCCTCCCTTTTCAACCCATACCCTTTCCAGCACAACCTTTTGTCTCCTGCTCTATGTGGAAACTCTTGCCAGGCACTCTCAAACACTCTTCCTGGCCACTCTTGTTCATTCTCTTTGGCATGTCTACCACCTTTTATGCAGCTATCTGGCCATTTCTCTATAAAAGATTATCTGCTCCCTTTCCATCATATTGTCTTCTACTAGTCTTCCTTTCTCTTCATGCTTTTGTCATATCCTTTATAAATCCACATCAAATCTCTTCCCCACAGAGAAAGGAGTTATGAAATGGCTCTTTCATAAGAAAATGAATGGCAGGCATTCAGACATATACCATCTTTAACTTAGACCATCTGTTTCACTTCACAAAAAACTCTGCTTGATGAAATTCTACTTGCTTGTGGACCCCTAGTTTCTTTACAAGTTAAAAAGGCTAAGCAAGGTTCTTCATTATTTTCTAACAAATACTTCCCAATAAAACTTTTCTGGATCTCTGGATCATACTATTATCTTCGTTCAGCTGAAGCATATTTTAAAAAGTAAATAAATTAACAACACATATATTGTAGACCCTATCCAGACATTGTCTAAGTTTTCTATGATGTTTGGCAAAGCCTTTTCAAGAGAAATTTTTCTTCATCCTCTCGCTCAGTTGTTTCCTTCATACACACAATTACTCACATGCAGATCAAGTCTTTCATCACCTTCCATCTAGTTTACTGTAATGCCATTTTCTCTGCCATTAGCAAACACTGTTGTTGCTGTTGGATTGCTGTAGCAAAGAGTGTCTGCCAGCTCAGTGCTTTCATAATATTTCCTCTCCTTCTCCTCTTGGGTCTTTTCTTTCTTGACACAGTAGATATAATTGCAACCTGTGAACACTCTTCACTCTTTCCATATTTCACTTTTTTCAATTTTCTATTGATTACTGGCTGCACAGCCTGTGTCAGGACTGGTTATGCTTTTGTTTCATTTTCAAATAAACTTTTTTTCCCCAAGATGCCCTTCATGGTTGCCTTAACATCTGCAAATACAACTTTTCCTTTAACAATTATCCATTCCAGATTTCCTCTCTTTTCTGTGAAAAAAAAATGTCTTGAAAACATATTTTATCACTTCATTACTATAAATATCATGCTGTTGTTAAAAATAAGCATTAAGTTCACAGGCATCACTGTATTCCTCCATCTATGTCCATATTCCTGCAAATATACACTGTTTCTTGTTTTATGGTAAAATTGTATGCTCTTTAGGGCAGAGACCAGCTTTCTCCTCTGTTTGCACATTGCTTAATACAATGATGTCCTGGTTCATGACTCCTACGTGGACAAGTAAATAATAATGATAATATCTCCACTCTTCTTTCTACAGAGCTCACCCACTGAGCTGACGGCCTAAATGAAACCCAGGGTGATTAATAATGCATTCTTTTACTGACTCTTACACGTTATTATTCTTGTCACCTGTCAGGATCCACTTTGAGGGAAATCTGTTGTTTTCTGATGAAAAAGGGAGTGAAAAAAGACAATTTCTTTTGCCCATTTCTTCAGAAAAGAAACTAAAAATGAGTGAATCATAGTGACAGTCATGGAAGAATTAACCCCCCCTCCTGGAAGGCAGTCCCATAAGTTGCCACAGTTTTGTGAGATTGTCACAATAACCCCCAGATGTTACATTAGAAATAGAAACTTCAGCCCTATTCCAGTACTAATTAGTGCTTAGTACTGCATGAACATTTGCCTGCTGAAAACTAGACCGAAAGACCCACAAACCATTTCACATAGGTTGCTGAAGCATAAGTAGAAGATAATGAATTTTGGTTCCTACCAACCTGTGCCATATTTGAAGCAATGACCTAGAGGTGAGAAATTCGACATCTCATTACCATTCCCCCGAGTAAACCAGATCTCGAATCATAGGATGAAAAGAAGGAGGGAAAAACCAAGCCTTCCTGGTGTGAGTTAAAGGTCTGCATGAACTTTGAATTTCAAAGCTGTTTTTCAGTCATTAATTTAGCTCAACTTAAGTAGACTTTAAAGTCTTTTAATTATATGACTGAAAATCAATAACCAAAATAAAGACACGTAAAAACAATTTCAAAAAGAAGGGGAAGGGAGTTGCTGCCTCTTGCTCCTGTACACCCATCCCCCTTCCACTTTCCTTTGTCACAACAAGCCTGATGAGGGAGATCAGATTAAATATGATTGCCTACTATTCTGCCTAGCTGACAGCTCACCTAGAGTGCTTTCAAAAATAAATGTTGTGGCTGGGTTTGTACAAGCTTCAAATGTGTATTTGACCTTTTAATGTTTTACTTGGTTTTGTTGATTTTTGCTTTAATACTTTAAAGTTTTTTTAGCTGAGGAAAATTGCCAGCATAGTTAACTGCACAAATGGATCAATTTGCATATGGATGCTTTTGAGATCCTCAGCCTGATCTTCTCTGTCAGTGGACTGATGGAAAAGTTATTGATAGATTGAAATGAAAAAATGCACATTTCAGCTGTTAATAAATGGGTCTTAGAAAAAAATATTTTTTTCTAACAGATCTAACAGATTGCCAACTGGTACCACAGAAATGGCTGCTAAAAAATAAACATAATGCAATCTAATTCATCTCACTAAACTTTAGACCTTTTGCTGTAATTCTTTATATAAAACTCTCAATTTTTTTCCTTGACCGTTAATACTGATAATTATATCTGTATTTCTTAAGAATATTATGAGTTGCCATTTCTGCATAGTAGCAGATTGAATTTATTCACCTTACGGATATATTATTATCACAGATAATAACTGCAGCATGATAATTATCATTAATTATTCATTTGGATTAAGAGGCAAATAGGCTTGCATTCAAGGGTCTTCCAGAGCAGTGTTCATTGTTCCAGGGCCCTGTGTGCCAGTGTGACTAATTCGTACTCCTTTCAGTGCTACTGTTGACATCTGACCGGTCCCATATGTATTTATTTCAAAATATTATAAAAGGAATAAGTGCATCATTTCAGGACATAACCACTAAAATAGACATATGGTTCTTTTCTGCCCTCTGAGTGAGAATACGCAATTTTCTATTAGAGGACATGCTCACAGAGTATCATTTCAATAGATCTGTATGTATGCCCTATCTTCGCATTCCTGTGTCATCCTACTTAAGCTTATATAAGCCAATATATTTACATAATAGCTTTTAGCACAAATAATAACATGTGAAGCTGTACAATTTGTCATTCACTGAACACAGGATTTGGTCAAACTGATTTTAATCCATTCTGAAGCTGAACTAGGTTTAATGTACAAAGATCTTCTAGTGGAAGGTTAGAAAAATCCAAGGGAAGAAAAAAATTAGCAAGAAGAGGTCATGGCTGATGAAAAAGGGACAATAAATAATATAAATGCTAATTCCTTTTTGTGGCTTTCACCCAATGCTTATTAGCAAACCTTTTTCTCTCTCATTCCCTCTCTAATCTTTGCTTCATATCTAAAAAAAATGTCTTGAAGGTAGTAACACGATCATCTGAGGACCAACATGACAGCTCCAATATGCACAGAGTGATAAATGTCAGTCTGGCTTTTATAGCTCTGAGGCTGCACTTATATATGCCCTCTGTGACTTACCATCTTTGCCTCCACAGATGATTCCTTTTTATTGTTAATATGTCAGCATGGGTCCGGTGCTATTCAATATGAATTGCTCTGTAATGGTCTGGAACCCTCCTTTACTAACCAGTTATAGTTTGTTCCACTGTTTCCAGGCTTAATTTTAAGGTCACATCCCTAGTGTTCTGCAACAAAAGCAGCAGATTCCATGTGGAGCTGTATGTGCTTTTTCAGATGTAAACAGGACAAGGAAAGAAGAAAAGATGCAGAGACAGCAAAAGGAAATAGTGGTCTCAGTGCTGATAAAATATATTATGAGCATGCCAGGTAAAGACTGCAAATTTCAACAGGAGAAAGGAAAGAATCAGGGAAAGTTTTTATCGTAGTGGTAATCCCTTTTTGCACTCACATGCATCACCAATATGTTGTTGGCAGGGAGATACATGGGAGGTGGAGAAATACAAAGGTACTTGCATCTAAAGTGATAACAGATAAAATGTGCTTGCAGTTGTACCCTTCAAAATATTCACCAAGAAATCACTCAGAAATTAAAAAGGAAGAGAGAAGACAGCAGAGTTTTCCAGCCTGCCTGTGTTAGGTCCATCTGGATAGGCACACATCCACTGTAAAATTGAGAGTGGGTGAAGTCATCAGCCAGAACTTAAAAGCAAGGGAGAGGGAAAGAACTGCTTGCTTAGACAAGGGTGATGAAATCTGGGGACACAGAGTGAGTAGTCTGCAGAAAAAAGGTCTGCCATTTGTATTTTGGAAACATCTAAAGACCAGCAACCAGAGTGGAGACATTGCCCCAACATTTCATGAGCCTTGGCATTGTCTTGCCTTGGCAAGACAAATTCTTCTTCCAAGTACCAAGTACCAAATACCAAGTAAAAGAGGTCAAATACCATCAGTACATCAGGGCATAAATGACACGTTGAACTGGCAGAAAAAAAATGCATTCAATTAATGAAGGGGATAGGAGCTTGATATCTGCATTTAGCAAAGATGTGATATTCAAGACTTTTTTCCAAACACATTCACAGGGTAGAAAATAATGGGGAAGAATTTGTTAATTGTTGACAATTTTGTGGGGAGCCAGGGATAAGACTGGACAAGAAAATTGGCACAAAATTATTTAGAATTAATTTTAAAGTTCAATATTATACAGCAATATATGGCAACACCACTTTGGTAAAAATTGTGCTGCTGATGTTTGCAGGAGTATTCCAGAAGATGTCAATAGCATCTGTCCAAAGTATAGCTTCTTTCAGTAGAACTTGTGAAGCTTGGAGTTGAATCCCAACCAATGCCAGCGAGAAAAGAATGTTTCTCTTGAAGCCTCTTACTCTGTACAGAATTTTTAAGCCATAATAATATGAACTTGGAAAAAGTGTGATTTTTCTTCATTAAGTAACCTCATTCTTATAAATAAAGCAACAGCAATTTTTTAGCATTCGACTTTGTCAAGAATACACTGATGGGTGTGAAAACCTCAGTCTCTTTCTCTCATGTATTTTTTGGTTATAATTCATTGTTTGTTACCAAAATAGTTGAGTCCCTGTAGCTCTTTTCTACAATGACCCAAATTTATGCATTTTTCCTCAGAAGGGTCTACTAGGTCAAAATGGTGGCGTGCTGGTTTCTTTAGAGTTAAGTGTTAGCACTGTTGGCTATCCAAGA
The DNA here is from genome assembly GCF_008360975.1 of Lichenostomus cassidix. Classification (NCBI taxonomy): domain Eukaryota; kingdom Metazoa; phylum Chordata; class Aves; order Passeriformes; family Meliphagidae; genus Lichenostomus; species Lichenostomus cassidix. Next base: position 47,856,863 of record NC_139479.1, on the reverse strand, counting down.
TGAAGGCAGTGAAGCAGCCAACACGGATGGCAAAGGAGGGTGCAGAACTAAATCTCAGGATGAATTCATGCTAAAGAGAGATATAGGGAGAGGAACTTTTCTTCTTGAAAATTATCTAATACGTACTAAAAGCAATCTAAGAAGTCTTACAAATAAGTAATTATAAGTTTCCAAATGCTCATCACTTCATTGAAGGCTGTTTCCAATGGAGAGGATTTAAAATTTTTTTTATCATTTTTCTACTCAATTTTAAATCCTTTTTGAAAAGGGAGAAAAAGTAATTGTCTCTTTTACACTGACTTCCTCATCAGCAAGTTCCAGAAAACAAAATATTTTGTGCATTAAAAAAAAAAAATTCATCCCAATAATTAAAACCCAGATAATTTCATTCCTTAGAATAATGAACAGCTGAACTAGAGTTCTTAACAGAAACAGTTAATTATCTTAATTAGTGAGTTCTAGAATAAGTTTTACAGAATCAATTATTTCTTCATCTGTTAGAATGTCAGAGTATTTTACTCTGCGTTTCTGAGAAGTGTGGTACTACTACTATGTAACCCTCCTCAAAACAGGAGTGATTTTATTTCAAAGGTTGGCATAAATGTCATAATTACATACAGTATTTGTATGAGAAAACAAAGTAGATCAAAGAGGGTGACAGAGAAGAGACAAACAGCCACAGCAACAGAGATTTCATGCTTAGAAAAGGAGCCAAAATAAACTATATTTGATCTCTGTTAGCACTGTTATAATTTCACCACAAATAATCTCTGGCTCTTATGTATTACTTCTAATCCTCCTCAGGTACTGGGCTGTCTGTAAAAGCCACTTCTGTCTGATGCTGTCATCATTCTGTTCTGCTGCTGCAGCACTGAACGTGTTGCAGGCAAATGCACTCTTGATCTCTCTGAGGATAATTTTAGTCATATCTAAGCTGGCAGGACATGAGTGAACTAGAACAGATGAATAACAAACTGGGAGTGACTGGACATAATTGAATATGGAATTTTCCACATCAGCAAGCAGAGAACAAAAAAAAGTAGTAGCCAAAAGCTGACTATATCCCAAAGTCACAAATACTGACATTTTGAGAAGCAATCTGCACAGGATTGCATCATTATGTTATTATATTTTTTCTCCTTATTTTATGATCAAGCCCATTAGAAGAGGCTTCTTGACTGTTAAGTTAGGTTGGGGTTTTTTTCAATTTATTTATGGAAAGATATTTTTACAGGCTAACCCAGTTAAGCTTGACAGCTTGTTTACAATAGGACCCAGAAGACACATTACTCTATGCACAACAATATAAATATACATTTGAGATGCACACTTATGCTCATAATATTTGTTAAACTTCTGAAGTGCACAATGATCAGCTATCCAGAATGATCTAACTCTATTTAAATATTATGAAAGTAGAGAGATTGTTTAGCTTGCTAAGATGAGAATGACATATTGTCATAATTAGCATTTAGTGTTTTAGAAAAATTGCATAACATAATCACTTTCTTAAAAGTTGATAACAATCTGATACAAGAGGTTTAAACTTCAGCACAAAGCCAGAACAGTGTTTTACCTCTGTTTGGATATTTTCAATTTGGACATCCAGTCTGCCTCAAACTGAAATTAAGGCAGGTAATTGGCCTTTTCCTTAACTGAGCTTGTATCTACCTTATTGATTAGTGTAGACAAATAGGAATGGATTTAGAGATCAAAACAGCTCTTGCTGAGAATCTGAAATTCACTTCATATTCACCCTAGGAAAGGGGCTTGTGTTGGACCAGCTCCAGCTCAGTTCTGGGATGTACAGTACAAGAGCTACTCTGGTTTTCTTCCCTCTGGAAGAATCTCATATGGGTACCATGGCTTCTTTGAGATATGGATCTAACCACTTGGAAATCACTCCAAAAGAGCTCCCCTGGGTGTGGCAAAATGGCTGACAGAAAGCAGGACTCAGAGTAATGAATGTCATCTTTCAGAAAAATTATGCTCCCAAACCCAAAAGGAGCCAGTACAGACAAATAAAGGCTCAGACAGTCTGCTCTCCATCTGGAAGCTCAGGAGAGATCTGAAAGCAGCATTATGTATTTTCTTATGCCAAATCAAGATCTCCTTTAAAAAAATCTGTAGATATTAACCAATATTTTGTTTTAAATTATTTCATTTAAAGACTGCAGTGTGTTGTTACAGGTGAATTATTAAACTGTTGCCCTATTCAGGGTATTAACACTGTGAAGTACTAGGACACTCAGTAGCAGTTGCAAAATGCATGGTTCCTCAGCCTTGTTTGCCTAGAATACAGCAGTAGAGAAAATATCTCAAAGTTTGTTCTGTAATTAAAAAAAGGATTGTCCATTGCCAGAACACAGAGCTATGCTGGAAGTTCATTTTTCTCCATCTGTGCAGCATGAAACTTTAATTGTGAAACAGCTTTAAAAAGTCCTGTGGCATAACCTGAAAGGAAATGGGCTAAAGTGTGGGATGGAGAGCGTTTACACATAACTTTGGAATCTGCCCCTAGTCTCCAAGAATGATGGCTGCATTAGAGGCGACAGGCTAGAACAAGCTGCTACTCAGTCCTCCTTGTACGTCCTAATCAAACTTCAGTTCCTACTTCTTTTCCTAAGAATCATCCTTTTTCCAAACTATTGGATAATGCTTCCAATATTCCTAAGGCTGCCTAGTTCCCTTTATCCTCAGGTATGACTGAAGTTTAGTATAATGAAGCAGGACAATTCCAAGGGATTTGTTTTGGGTGTCAAGTGCTTAGTGCACAACTGCTCCACCTATTTTATCACAGTTTGCAGTCCTCTCTTTTGTGTTCACTTTCTGCCAATATTTATGGATTTAATGCATCCTGGCAAAAATATATCAAAGTAGACTTGCATGGTACTCACCTGAATGTTCAGGCAAGAGGAATTTGATGGCAGCACAGCTTTGAAATTCAGAGCTTTACATACTCATTCTACCAGGGAAAAAATATTATGTTGAATCACAATGAATTCAGGCTTCAATTAAAAAATCACCCAATGCCTGAGTGCATAACCAGCTGGCTTGACGTGCACAGGGAGAATCCCTAGGTGCTCCTGAGCTTCACACCTCTGTGGAGGCACTCTGGAGGGCTCCCACATCTCCACAAGATCCTGGCACTCCCTACACACCCACTTATCATCCACAACTAATTGCAGAGTGTCTTGTGCCATGTTGAGGCTCTCCCCACTTAGGGATGGTGAGCAGAGTTTGAGTTCCACACTGCCACAGCCCTCCTGCTTTCTGTCCTAAAACAGTGCTTATTCTGAGAGTGCTCAGCTGTCACTGCAAAGCACTGAGCTGTATAGTGGACACAAACTGCAAGTCACCACATTTGCACAGGAGATTGCCCATGATTTTTCCAGCCACAAGTTTTGTTTGTCTCTAAACAATCAACACCAAAAGAATGCCTGGTTATCTTACAAGAACATTCTTGGTGATGAGTTTATGGTGTTTAAAAGTTCATTAGAAAATTCACTGAATAATTAAGGAAATAGTGATCTCTTTGTGGCTATTTCATGAGCAGAAAGAAAGGTTAAATTCATGGGATAAATTATTCATTATGAGTTATTCACTCAGCTTTAATAGTTTGTAATTCTGTAAAGAGCTTTGCTTAAGAAATGCACTATATAAATCAATCAATAACCCTAATAATATGCAAGAAGGATTTTCCCTTTTGTGATCTGCTTTCCAATAAATTGTGCCCCCGTGACACTTCAACTACCATCATATGACCATTCTTCTCTCCTCCACTGCCTCAGCCTGTCTATCACTGTGCCCCAGCTGTGATGTTCAGACATGCAGCCTCCTTCCCCCTCATGCCAGCTGAACTCATTTCACTTAAGGGTCGATCAGTGTTTTCATGCACCTTTAGCTTCTCATTTATATATTTATTTTGTTAAGAAATCAAGCAAGCACTGTTGCACATACACTCACACCTAGGTGTTCTGTTACAGCATTGTTTAGTTACATCACCAAGGTATTGTAAACTGAGCTTCGTGGCATGGGCTTCATGCTCTAAAATCAGCTACCTTCTCTGCAGCCATCTGGTAGAGATGTTGAAACACCCCTTGTCTAAAGCCCCTCCAAATTCTTATATCATGCCTGCAGTGCTTTAGGGAATGGTGGTTGGAGGAGATACAGCTAGGTCTGAGGAAAGCTGCAGCAGCACGTGCTTCAGGGGCATCTGCCTGAGAAAGTGCCTGGGTGCTCTGTTGGCTTGTGCTGCCCACGTTGGAGTATTTTCTGTCACAGCCTCAGTCACCCTAAACAGCATCCGTTTGGTCAAGATTAAAGGGAGTGTGAATATGTATACACACACCAAATCACAGCACAGCCATACCCTTAGGCACAAACAATTTTACTGCTCTGGGCAGCCTATTTACTTGTCTCCTCTCTGGCCCTTGCTAATTCACAGGAGCCTGACTACAGCTCCTGAAACGAATGTCAAAACTCCCATTAACTGGCGTGGGCAGAAGTCCAGCCCTTCTAACTTTCTATTAGAGTTCAATCCCCGTCAGATACAGATCCTTTAAATTTTTCACCTCCTTTTTCCTCCCAGTACAATCCTTATAGGATCTCCCAGGTGCCTCCTTCGTAGCAGCCAGTCTGTCCCTCCTTCCATACAGAGGTGATCCGAACTCAGCAGGACTGAGAAATGTACAGACTCTGAGGCTGAGGTCTTTATTGACAGCAAAGTTGCTGAAAAGCAAAGTTAGCAATACTTTTATGTCCTATTGTCAATTCCTCTCGTATGTCCTTTTGGTCTAATTTTGGTCTAATGACTCTATGTCATCCTAAATTTGGCTACATGAGAATTTTTCCCTCTCTTGGTGAGGAAACTCAGTAGTGAGGCACTGAAACAGGTTGTTCAGAGAAGTTGTGGATGTCCCACCCCTGGAAGTGTTCAAGGCCAAGTTTGATGGGGTCGTGAGCCACCTGGTCTTCTGGGTGGCATTCCTGCCCCAGGCAGAGAAGGGGGGAATGGATGATCTTTAATGTCCCGTCCAACCCAAGCCTTTCTATGTTTTTATGATTAATAGGTATATGTTAATATATTTATATTTTTGCAGTTAATTTGTTTTCTCTTTCACTGCCTAAAGTAAAATTTACTTCTTATAACTGGAATTAAAAAGCTAATGTTTCAATAAAACTCCTCAAAATTACGAATACTGACATGTTTTAGATTTTTAAGAGTATAATTGAATATATTGAATCCAATAGATTAGATTAGTTGTACTGAAAATATTTATTGATTATTGAAATATTTATTTGATTATTGGTAACCCAAATATTGCTTTTGGGGCACATTTTAACCCTCATATTACTGATTCCAAACATACTGAGAAAGTAGAAAGACAATTGAGACGTGTAGCTAGCTCATTCTCTCTAAGTCACTATTTTCAGTTTGAAAAAAATTTTCTTTACTGTGTACATTTGGCCCTCACCAAGTAATTCAGATGAGAACCTTTAAAAGCTTCCTATGGTCCCTCTAACAAATCTCCTGCACAGTTAAATATATCTTGTTTTTTTCAAGCCTGTTGCCTAATGATAATTTTTTTGTTGACTAAGAATCTCAAACTGTATGATTTTCAGTGGTTTACTCTCTAATTTTCTGAGCATCCAGTTTGAAGCTTCTCAGTTCAGTTGTTGGGAGGACAGAGTAGTGTCCCTTCATACTGCACTGTGTTCAAGCTCTGAATAAAATATAGACTCCACGTTGTTGGAAGAGTGATTGGAGTAACATGGAAGAAGTAAAGAGTTAGATTCACTTCTTGACCTATGGGTATACAAGAAAATTTAAAGGGAATGGCCAAATAATTAACACACAATAAATGAGGATGGTTCTCTGTGGAAAAAATTATGTTCCAGATCATATTACTGAAGACTGTACCATGAGGTGTCTCCACCGGAGGGACAGATATATTACAAGTGCATAAGTAACCTTAACTGCATTTCCCTTTGTAGCTCTTCAGCCTTAACATTCTTTATCAGTAAAGCTGGCATGATAACACTGGTACTGTCTATTATTTATTTGATTATTTCTTTATTTTAAGGTGGTTCCTTGTGTTCAGTCCTCTAACAAAGAAATAAATAAAATGACCCATTTTCATTCTATCTCAGCAACCTATGAAACAGGCAGGTAGAAAATATAATGGGTTCTTTTCAAAGTATATACAGAAAGATTAGTCAGAGAGGTAGATGTATTGCCAGTGAGGGAACAAATCTGACCCCAGAGAGTCTAAGTTTAACCTTTTAAGCATTCCTCCAACTGATATTTCTGAACACTACCGTGAAGAGTGGTCCAATGCATATTTGTACCATTCCTGTATTATATATAGTTTTAATACCCCACAAAATAGGAGTGCTGAACCATGGCTTGTACTTTATTGTACTGCTAAACCATTATGAATTAAGTATGACAGATGCCCTCCTTTTCTAACTACAGAAGTTTTTTTCCCAGCTCAATCACAGAGCATTTCCATTAAAAGCTCAAGACCCCATCTCTAACACTGGCAATACCTTCTCCACATGATTAATTATTTTACACATACTGTAGTCCATTAGGGAAGTGTCTGATGGCCTCAGGACATGGATATCTGGCCTTTATATGCATTATTTTGCCAAACTCTTTTTCTTCTCTATCCTTTTGTAGTGAAATAGAAAACAGCATATTACTTTGGTTTTTCATTGCCACGTTTGTTTCATCTATTTATAATTAATATTTTTCATAAAAGGCATTAACTTGCACTTTCAATAATCTTTTTTTTTAAAGATTCAAATACCTAATCTAAAAATAAATCTTACCAAATGTCAGGTAGTTCCAGAAATATATGTAAGATCGATGAAGTCTGTAGAAATATGTGTATCTCTTATTAGAAGACTGGATCAAATATTAGTTTTGTAATGATAACTAGAAAAAAAGGTGTAGATATTGAGATCAATAGCAGCATAATGGAGAACAGCAGTGTGCTCCTACTTTGTGCTGCTGATGTTCAATGGTCTGTTGGCTTCAATTTGGGGAGTTCTTGTGGGAAAAAAAAGGATGTAACTGAATTTTTTCTATTGTGGTAATAGAAAACTTTGCCCTGCAAAATACTTTCTTGCCTTCGTGCATTTCAGACGAGAAATAATAATCTTTTAGTCAAGGGAATCATGCAGAGAATTCTAAGATATGACTTATATTGTTCAGTATACTGCCAGGTACCAAACTGAAGAAAAAAAATATAATCCTGACTACAGTGAAAAAACCCTGCCAGAGTTCCCTGTATTTTCAAAACAATCCAGATTCCACCCAAGACACTGTCTTGAACACAGAAATTTCACAAAATCTTTCTTAACTGGTTTTCTCTCATTAGGAGAGTTCATACCTTTCTTTTGTCCAACATCCTGGAAATTGGACTACTGTTTAAACCACCTGGGCTTGTTTATGATACCAGAGAGCACTAAAATATATCTTATATATTGATTTATGAGAGATTTGATTTTCTGATTTTGGCATTGGGTTTTTCCATCTGTTGTAAAGCACCTCATTCATCTGAATAATTGCAACAGACAGTGAATATAGAGAATATATAATAAAAGTTTCTATATTGATATTGACTTAATTATACACTTCCAAAAAAAAAAATAGATAATTCCTACCTGGAATCTTCATATAAAGTCAGATTTCTTTTTGTGACCTTTATATCAAATTGCACTTGTCAGAAGTCATGGTTAACAAACTTCAGAACTCAGGATATTTTCATTTCCAGTGTAGTCAGTAAGACCTGAGGCAAATACACCACATAAAACGACTGAATGTGAAAATATTTGTATTTCTCCAGATGAAGCTATGGTGACTGTACATCTCATTTTGGTCACCTATCTAGGTGCCTAAATTTGTGTGGAATGAACACAACTTTCAACCACATTACTTCTTAACATTTCTTAACATTATTTTCCACAGCTTGATTTGCCAAAATCCCTTTTTGTGAGAGAAGAACTTGCCCACTGGAAAAAAATTGTAGGCCAGGTTTAAAACTCCCCACATAAGACCTGCTCAGTCTTGCCCCTACAAAACACCTTCAGTGAAATTTCTTGTCTCTACTAAGTCAAGAGCACATCTTCATCACACTAAGTCAATTTCACATCTTCATCCTCTGACATCCTAAATTACTTTCCATGGTCAGATTCCTAATGTTTTGATGAGTTTGTTTTCAAAGGGAGATTTATCTTAGTCTGAGTAGATAGTAAGTAGATCTTTTAAGTAGATCTTTTAGGTAGATTTCAACATCTGAGTGAGTCACATTGCTTGGTGAAAAGGTGACAAGAAATACATATTTCTAAACTGAGATTCAGCCGGCTTGTTCCCGAGATCTGCATTAGGGTGAGATAAATCATAATCTGTAAGTGACATCTCTTCATTGATCGATCTGAGAGTTTAACATCTACATTACATGTAAATGCAACACTCATCTGCATTTGGTCAGTTACAACACACCAGCAGGCAATTATTTTCTGAATTATGGGTGCATCTACAAAATAACTCCATTTTTGGATTTAATTGTATCAAAACTTGGGTTTTCTGGGTTTATACCTACTAGAGCAAATTGGAAATGAAAAAAAAAATTCTCCAACGGCAATTCTGACATTCATCCCACCAAACTGGAATGAAAAGTTAAAGCACTGACTTTCCTTATGGAAAGAAAGTCCTTTAATAATGACATGTGGCCCATCACATTTTTTCTCTAAATGATATGCAATTTTACTATAATATTTTTAATTTCTTAATAGAACATTAAATTAGAACTTCTGCCTTCAAAATCAAAGAAGTTGAAATACTTCATTACAGCTTAATTCAGAAAACTTACAGTAGACACATAAAGTAGGACAGATGTATCACATCCTCAGCATGTTGAGTCCTCTCCACGAGGCATAGGGGAAAAGCTCCCATTGCAGACATGTGAAACAGAGCCAGCTCCCCATGGTTATGTCTAGAGTTCCTGTCCCAGAGCATGCTCTGGAATTTGACCTAGCCAGCTGTTTCTGGACTGCTCATAGCAGGACAGGCAGCATGGGAACTTTTCTTAACCTTTTCCCAGTCCTTTTTCCTCTCCAGTCATGCAGGCAAGGGCTTTTGAGTATCAGAGCTGCTCACTGAAAGAATTGGTGGTTGATGTTGGTGGCTCAAAGCGGGGAGAATTTGAAGCTCCTATGACAGGGATGTAAAGAGAGGCAAAAGCCACAGGCCATTCTGCTTACTCTCACAATTGTCCTCTCTAATTTTCTTTTAGAAGATTCTCTTTGCTTTCTACTCTCTATCCTTTCTTGCTTTCTCTTCCACTCTTTTTATTGCTGCCCTCTCCAATACATTACATCAATGCCACAGAAAGCTTCTGAATTGCATGCAAATCAGGACATAGAATTTGCACTTAGCTGAGTAAAAGCAGTAGATGCAATTTCAAGTGTCTTTTTTGCTTAGGTAAGTTGTTGATCCCCAGATACAGTGTGTTCTGGGAAGGCAAACCTCATGCCAACTTGTAAAAAACAAAACAAAACAAAAAACCACAAACCCAGCTTAAAAGGGAAAACATTTTCCTTTTTCCTGAAGGCCATGTTTTTACAGTCTGTAGTCAGCACTGGCTGTAGCATGGGCTGTGTACACCACCCCTCTGAAAACTGAGCCAGTACAGTTTCAGTTCCATTCTGGAGCCAGTCAAGAAGCTAAATGTGTTCCTGACTAGCTCAGAGACACTCCTGTGTCTTTATTATAGCATTTGATATTGCATCTGGAGCTGTTAATTAATACATTTTAAAGACATATTTAGTCTTATTTATAGCAGATGTGGCATTGCAAATTATCTGCCATTGCACCCCACCTTCCCTTCATTCTCTGAACACCTACATTAAATTTTCATTTAAAAAAGATTTTCACTTCGAGTTTTCATATATCTAATCAGTGCTGTTTCTTTTTCCTTTCTATTTCTTTTTCCATCACAGCCAGGTGTATAAGTGTTTATACAAATTTCAGAGGGATTTTTTTTTTTTAATGTCATAGACCTATAGGGAATATGTAGCTTTAAAACATATCACAGGTTTACACTGAAAGATGCTCCATAAAAGAATGACACTACAAGTTACATCAAACAAGCAAACATTTGTTATGGGGACAGTAAAATTTACTTTTCACAAAAGGAGCCTACAGTAATAATGCATTCAATTCTATTTCCCAGAATGCTTCTTAAGTATGTTAATAAAGTCTTTATTGTGTCTGCTTATAAAAGTCGCCACCATTTCCCATTAGAAAGTCTCTGTTTATTCATCAAACATTTACTGACAGTGACTGCTGGGAGCAGGCTCAGATTTCCACTCCATTACACGTTTGTGGCATAAAACACATTAATTATAGATATATTACAATATTCAACTCATTGAGGAAAAATTAGATGATCAAGGCTCATTTTCCTTGACAATAAGCAAGTTAATGAAAATACTAATTACCTGATGATGAAGTGGAGCCTTCAGGATTGAACGCTTAGCATCTGTAGAAGAGCTCTGTGAATCTAGCACAGAATATTAAAGCCAGAAGCACTGGAAGTCTAAAGGGTGGTTCATGAGGTCATCATGTGCCCTTTAATCACAGGACAGAGAGTAGTTAGTTCATAATATAAACTTTTATATGCGGCTTTGAAGGATGTCACGAAAAGCCACATAAGAACAGTGTTCATTTAAAACTAATTATTTTAGTAAACTGGTGGGTTTTGAATTAGTCGATACATGGTATAGCTCAACTTCTTTAAAGGAACTGTGGAACCTAGCAATGATGAATTTTGATATACAGAGATATGAAAATGTTGGAATGGAAAAGAATAAGACACAGCCACATGCCTTCATTTTCTCTGATTTCAGAAAAAAAAATCATAATCAAAATTAATGGCATATGAAGTTAAACCATTTCAAATTCAGGAAATTTTTTGTTACTTATCTTTATTGAAACCACTTCTGCTTTTGTGCTTGTATAATTCTTTTTACCATTTCCACATTAGACTGTAAACTGGAATCACTAAACTGATGTTGTCATTCTTCAGTTCCTTTCCAAGATCAATTTTACTTCTCGTCTGCTTTTGACATTTTACCAATACAACTTTGTAACTGTTGAGGGTAGGAGGTTCCCTTCACTCTGGACTGTTTACACTGTCTGTTAAAGATGGAAATATTATTTATGTTTATTCAGTTTAGCTCTTTTTTTTTCTCAATTATTGTGTTTGACAACAAGTTTTTAGCAATTACAGATTGCTAAATGGGATTTTCCTGAGCTGGTAAATAGCCAATAATAACAAAATATTCCCAAAATTTTGTTTCTTCTCTGAAGATAGTAACAGTCATGTTTAATTAACAAATTGACTTCTTAAATTTTCTGCAAACATCAGCACGGTATCATCTCATGAAATGATATTATTAGCTTCTAACTGCCCTAGAACCCTGTTAGAAGCCATGGATGAAAATATCTTCAATGTGATTTATTCTAATGGCACCTGGTTTTGTAATATATCGTTTTTGTTATGAAAACATAAAGCCCTGTAAACCTCACAACCTCCTTCATAGGATCAGAATATTGAGGCTTTTGCAAAGCACAAATACCCATAGAATCATAGAATCATAGAATCATAGAATCATAGAATGGCCTAGGTTGGAAGAACCTGAAAGCTCATTTATTTCCAACTCTGCCACCATGTGCAGGGACATCTCCCAGTATACCAAGTTGCTCAGAGCCCCATCCAACCTGGCCTTGAACACTTCCAGGGATGAGACACCCACAGCTTCTCTGGGAAACCCATTCCAGTGCCTCACCACCCTCACAATAAAGAATTTCTTTCAAATATCTAATTTAAACTTATCCTCTTATAGTTTGAATCCATTTCCTCTTGTCCTGTCACTACATGCTCTTGTTAGACACTCCCTCTCCATCTTTCCTCTAAGTTCCCTTCAGGTAGTAGAAGGCCACAATTAAGTCTCCCCAAAGCCATTCCCAGTCTGAACAAAATAAATTCACTCTGGGCCTCTAGTCAGCTTGGTGGCCATAATGGTAAAGGGCTTTACACTGTAGAGAAAGGCTTCATGGAAATACCATGCAGGTTTTGAGTTCATTTTTCATCTTCAAGTACCTTACTTACATGTTTGAAGCATGCAGTTTATGTCCTTGGTGTAGACCATTACTCCTGCTTTGTAACTAGATGTTGTCTCTAGTGCCAGATTAAAGCAGCTTTCCAGTATCACTTCCCATCTAACAGGAAAATGTGGGATTATGTAACAATAATCCAGCATCTTTCCAAAGCATTTCAGTCAGTTCAGAAATAATTTTGAGTAAATTTCTTTAAAATGTTCCACACCTTTTTTTTCCATGTAATATGTTTTTGTATGACTTCCTGAGAAACCACTGGCATCAGACTTCTACTGAAATTAAAAGAATGAGCTTTTAACTTGGTAAAACACAACAAGACAAGTCTATCAACTGTCATAAAAGACCTGTGAGTTATACTTGTTTTCTGTAAAAGAGAAGATGGTGGAGAGTGCCAGTGTAAGAACTTAGACTGAAAAGATTAAAACTGCACTCCTTCCAACAGCTATACCCCACAGGTCTTTTATACCAGTTTCTTTGGATGCTTCACGGTTTTGCAATTCTGCAGGTCTATTAGGAACATTTATGATGTCTGCTTTACTTCAGACAAAATACCCTCCTATTTTGCCTCTGACTGTTGCCAGCAGAGACGGCTCTGTAGAAAAAAAAGAAAGGATGCACTTCCATGAGCTTCCACACTCAGCTTTCAGAAGTGTACAGGATGAATGCTGTCCATCATCTGACACTTCTCCACAAAATTTGTATTTTGTTTTCTATAACTTAGACATGCAACCAAACCAGAAAATAAGTCTATCATCTAAATTTTTTACAGTCTAAAATTTATGAGCCTCACACTATTCAAAATACTTTGATAGCAAAGTTACAGGTTAAAATCACAAACACAGTGTAAGATTAGCGTTGCATTTGCAACTTGTAGCAATCTTGCTGCTTATCCAGAACACAGGATGAGAGAGATGTGCCTAAAAACATGCACATGTACAACAGACCACTGAGTCAGGTCATTCAATGAGAAATGCCATGGAGAAGGAGGTAACCTTATCTTCTATATTAAGTGGATATGTTCAGACAAGGAGGGATACTCACATCATTTAGCATTCATAATCCTGAAGCCATAGGATTATGGCTATAGGAGTATAGGTTCCTAGTCAGAGTTTTTATTTTGAAGAACACAAATGGAGAGATGTTTACTCTTTTTATAGTGTATAAGATAATGTTTATTTGGGAAACAGGATTTTTCCCAAATATAAGGATTCCTGGCCTGCCCTTTCCTGTGGGATTTAAATCCCAGAAACATACGAGAAGAGACATGTGTCAGGTAATATAGGTAAAACAGATAAAGGAAAATATGAAATTTGTTAGGCTTACAGCATGAGATAGATGCATTGTACAGTGTCATCAAGACCTGAGTGGCTCTTTACACTTCCTCTGCAAGACCGTAGACAACATATGCTACACACACATTGCTCAGTATAGCCACTCTCAGGAAACCTGCTGCTCCATAAGGGTATGTGGTATAGAATGGTTTTCATCCGTTCTGCTAAGGAGCAACTCCCTTAACACCTGCTTAAGGCACCTTCACCATGCATGACATTTGGTCCTGACTCCATGCCTTGAGACCTTTGAATATAATGATTATATTTTTGGGTTCTTTCGGCTCAGACTGCCCCAAACAGCAGGTCTCAGCCCAGAAAGATCATTTTTTTAATAGTATGGCATGGAGCTATCTGTTGCATACTTTGGATAGGGCTTGAGGTGTCAGGATTCAAAGCCAGTTGCACTGGTGTTGGAGGGCTGTGCAGGACAGAGGGAACCAAATCTGCAAATAGCCTTATCCATATTGCCAGACAAGGTCAACTATCTATAAAATTACTTTGGAAGTTTGTTTCAACAAAGTCTAATTGGTCACTCTGCAAGAGATGCCTGCATCAAACCAAGATGGCACTCAGTTATTTGACAGCATAGAAGGTATTTTAAAACTGCTGAGATCACTCCTGCCACATTCTCTTTCTACTTTGACCTGTTCTCACTTTGTTTTCATATCCTTTTCCACCACAGCTTAAAGAGCACCTCTTCAGCACCTCTGTGCTTTGACAACAGCACAAATTGGAATTGTGAGTAGCCAAGCATTGAGTCCCTTAGCCCTTTCACTCAGAACCATCCTTAACATACACTGTTGCTCTTTTATATTCTTTTACATTTATTTCATTTTTCCAATATTTTAATTTCATTTTTCCAATGCAACTCTTTGTAAATATTGCTGTAGCTTTATTCGTGTCTTACTGTTTCACAGAGGAACACACCTCATGAGAAGAAACATATATTGAGGCAAAAACCTTTTCATGTGAAGGACTATCAAATAGCAAGTTTTGGTACGGAGAATGTGGATACATTTTATACATGTACATGAACCGGGTTTGTGATGCAGAAAGCCTTCATACCAGTCCAATAATCTAAATCTTGAGTCTGGTGTTCCCACAGATAACAGCATGTTAGTAGTCATGGGGACCATATCTAGAGTTTCATCTCTTTACAAAGATTCATCTTTGGTGTGTTCATCTGGATCTACCCAAGCAACATAAGTTCTCCAGCAGAACTGAACAAAAAAAAATCTATCATTTGAAACTGCATTAAATACTTTCAAAAGAAGTTTTGCTAAGCTGTTCCCACAAGTTTCATAAACTCTGTAAAGCTGAGCATATTTCACTTGGTTCGACAACCAGAATTCTCATTTACAGCAACAGGATTTTTAGCAATTCCCTGTCACTGAGTCAAGCCAGGATGATGTGATATTTTTTCCTCCATTTCAGGAACAAAAAAGTTAATCCAAACGGAAAAACAGCATCCAAAATTCTGGGCAATGTTGAAAACATTTTTTTATGTGTGTATGTTAAATATAGTAGCACAGATTTTAAGCAGTTTGTCACAGGGATGCCATGTCATGATATATGATCGTAATTTGACAAAGAAATATGCAAAAAGGGCAGCTTCTAGCAACATGAAGACTGAACTCACAACCATCAATTGTAAATTTGCAAAACCATTTTCTGAACAAGCAAAACTCTTCTGAACTATTTTTTAGCCATGGTGCAACATCAGCCACCATTATAGTTTGTGGTTTCAGGAAGCACCACATTAGCACAAAACTCAGCCTTTGCAATGTAAGTGTGAAACCCAGTCCACCTTTTCAAGCCATATTTAATCTCATGTTTCTCACATTTTATCAATCTCAGCTGACTGTTTTGAGATGTGCCAGTGAAGAAATTTAGGCAAGTGCCAGGGGCCATTCTCAGACTTACCTGTGGCAGTTCTCCATGGTTCCTGTTCAACCAATGCTCACAGGTTTCCTTGTCAGAACTCAACAAGGAGGAGATGCCACACCAGAGGGCCACCACCACATTCAGGACCTCAGAAATACTCTCTGATCTGGAAAATGTAAGCAGAGTCATACAAATTAAATTAAGACCCCCTTGCAGAATATACACATCTGGTGCCATCTGAAGCAACACCGGCCTTTCCTTCTACTCTCAGCGGTCAGTTCCAGGAGAGAATAAGTTTTTTCTGGATCCTATATCATATCTGGTAATCCTATGGAGTTTTCCTGCATATGTCATAATATGTAGGAGGGCACTCAAGACTTCTGTTTTAAAAACATTTCTACATTTCTGAGTAGCATGCAAAATCAGACAAGAATGCCAGCCTTAGTGTATAGTCCCTCTACAGCCCATTGTGCATCTTTAGCCAGAATTTAAGCTCTACTTAGCTGCTTACATGGGAGGATGGGATATCAGAATAATTTTTCTAAACTGCTTAGCAGCTTAGGTGCCTATTTTCCATTGAGATCAAGAGAACCTGGGCACCTAACACATTAAGTAGTTTTAAATATTTTATCTGCATCTTTCAATAATTTATATTTTTGGAAATCCTACCTCTTGCAGTAAAAATGTACTGGTATTAACAGCTTAAGCCTATTCACATTTTCCAGTAAAAGTCAAACTAATAGCAGAAATCATTCAGGTTTCTCCTTTTACGCAACAACTTTGTGTCCTTACATATTTTACTCCATCCCCCAAAAGCCTAAAGAAAAACCCATTTCATTTTATAGGGTTCAACAGCCTGCATGAATTTCAATGAAGAGTGGAAAAAAATTCTAGTTGTGTGAGTTTTTTGAAAGACCACTCAGCCATCAATGCTCTCATTCCTGGGGGTTGTTGCATCATCCTGGGTATGACTCTCTTTCCTGTGAGCATTAATTCTTACAGCAGCGATTGCCCCTCTTTCGGACTTTTAGGAAAGGGTTTCAATTCCTTAGAAGACATTATTGCATTACTATAATTATAGATATTTTCTTTGTATATTTTTTGACATTTCAATTCCATGTAAATTAAATTTTACTATAAGGAAGACAATGGAAAAAAACTGAAAAAAAACCTGAAAAAAAATATCATTCCATGAAGTGAGGAAGCAAGGAATTAAATCCTAGTAAAGATTTCCAAGTGAGTGCTAGAAATGATCAGGGGATTAATGCTGCCCATTGTCACACAAGGGCTGTTTTGTTTTCTCTTGATTACTTCAAACCACTGACATGGAACACTTTTTCTGCAGCCTTTGCTGAGAAATTTAACATATTCATAGCAGATTTGCAGTCAGAGAATATTCTAATGATTCCAGATCCTGACTATTACAGATGGAAAACCAGAGATACTACATTACATCCACTACCTCACCATTCTACATGTAGTTTGTCTGAAATAAGAAATGCAGGGTAAAAACTTACATGACTCTTCAGTAATACTGCCCCCCCCAAAAAAAAAAAAAAACCAAGACATCCCTCTTTCAGAGATTTTTAAAAATCCTATCTGTGACTTGTATAGGAGACATTTTCCTACTGCTAACATGTTAGATATTTCACAGAGAGGCACATTTTTCTTCACTAGTTTAATCTCTAGCACTTTCCAAGTCTGCAGAGGCTTAGTGCCTAACTCTAGATATTTGTTAATGTGATTTTTCTGACCTGAACATTTTTCTGTAATTTCATCCCTCCAGCATGGCATGTTACATTTAAGTTAAAAAGACTGTGGGGATACAAAGAAGGAATTATTGTGCTAGAGTCTGAAGTTAAATTCTAATGTTTGCAAAGGACAAGTTGAAAAGAAACCTTAATGTCCTAATTCATAAAGATGTTAATTTTGACAGCTAAAATATATTACTTGCAAAAGAATGAAAGGAAATGAAAGGAGGAAAATAGTCTTCTTTACCTCTAAAATGCTTTCTTCTTTGTATGTAGCAGGTGCCCCAAGACACATTACACTGCCTGCTTTAATTTGTCTTTAATATCAGATGTGCCTTATTGATTTCTTCTGTGTATGTTTTCATTTTGAATAATTCAGAGGCACAATTTTTTTCCATTATGGTCAATAGCCAGAGAAAATTCTGAAGATAATCAATTGAGCCCTGCCTGACGATTACTAGTGTTGATATCCCCAGAAGTGAGGGAGTCGGAAAGGCCAAGGATAATATGACACAACAGTCAATCAGTGCAATCACTGGAAGTATCAACATTGGCTGCACGATGAGAGCCAGATCTATGTCAAGGATCCATAACAGCTTCTTAAAGTTCAGATGCTTCACTTCTTGTCATATGCTGCAACAGATGGACTATGTAAGGTTAGATTCAAAGGAGCCTTTCTCCTTCTTTTTCAAAGTGATAGGATCATGAAACAGCTGTGTGGTATGATTTGCATAGCACATATTTCCTTCATTTTAAATTTTTGTCTGTTTGAAATGAGCAGGATGAGTGCTTGTTTAACAAACACAAAACCAGATAAAAATATTATTTTGGTTTAGACCTAATGCTGATGGATAACACCTTTAGCTAGGGATTACATATGACCACTTTAGTAATTCCCACCACGTCCGTCCACATAATCAAGGCACATCACATTCAATTTATAGTGAAAATTTTATTTTTTTTTCAGTGTAGGAATCTAATGAAGTTGCCAATAGGAGCTGACAAATGGTGATCTTAATCAGTGTAGCTATGGACTTGAGGGTTGTTGCAACTTCAGCCCAAGTCAGGGCAAGAATCTGATTGACAATGAACATGAAACTGTATATACACATAGGTAGGCAGGTTGGTAGGTAGGTAGGTAGGTATATAGACAGACAGACAGACAGACAGATAATGTGTGTATATGTATGTCTGCTGAGGTGGATATCTTCAGAGAGTCTCCTAAGCACAGCCATTGCCATGCAGGCCAGTGAACAGTAGCTGTGCAGCTCACCACGGCTACTACCCAAATTCATAAAATGGCAATATATGGAATTAAACACTGAATAACATATAACTAAATAGTTTAATGACAATCCAATGTGTACAAAGTAAAGGAGTAAATTGGCAGCACTAGCTCAGTTTCCCATGGATAACTTATTTATAAATCTCTCTGTGATTTATTATTAATCTCCTTATGCAATAATCACTTATGCATATAAACATGGCTAAGCTTAAAAATTATATTCTGATTCATGTTTCTTTACAAAGAAAATGTTTTGACTATGGAACTCAAATCATCACTATTTTAAAGATTTTGAAGACATTAAAATGAAAAATTATGGAAAATACAATTTTTTATACTTTCAGGTTTCTTTAATTTTTAGCTTTTCGTCAAGATATTATGGAATAAATGATTAAACTCTCAACTCTCTGTTAAACGTGTTACAGCTAATCTGAAGAAAATTTGTAAACTAGAAATAGTTTAATTAGAATTGACATTATTTATTTTTAAATCAGAGACATGGTCCATGAAAAGAATCAAAATAATTTTTAAAATTTATCTCAAAAGTAAAGGTACTACTTCCTCATAAATATTAATATGCTTTCTATGTTACAAACATATGTGATATGCTCCAATTATTTTCTTAAAAGTAGGTCACTATGCATTTTGCTCCCATTTTCCATATTCCCATGATCACAAAACACGTTATGATTCTTGTTCCACAGTCATGGAAAACACAACCATAAAAGAAGCTGATGTCTAGAACCAGAGCAGCAGACGTAGTTGGGCTGGAGTTTTTGTATGGCAAATGACCCACTCTGTTGCAGCAGTACATGAAGCAATAACCATATGCTGCAATTGATTAACACAGGAGTGAAGCTGAGGTACTTAATCAATCGCAAAAGCTACTTATTATGGGTCTATTATAAAGCAACTGGGATTTTTTAGTATTATTCTAGGAGCTAAAATATGAAACAGAAGGAAATAAAAAAAAGATAATGTTATTCTTTTCTGTAGAAAAAAGCTAAGTGCCTTTTATCATCCTTTTCAGCAGGAAGGAAGCAAATATGGTTCAGAAACTGTATACATAAAACTAACTAAAAACAGGACAGATCCTGGTTTTAGTGCCTCCTTTGGCATCTCAGTTTGCATTGAGGCTTCCATCCAGGGTGCCATGAAGATTTCAAGGGAGAATCTCCTGTCCATGGCCCCAAACTATGTCCAGGCATTGTCAGAGAAGAACAGGTCAGCGTGGGCCAAGCCCACAAACATGGTTGACCAGTATCAGTCCTCAAGTCTGAGCCTGGGCTCTGTTGGGTTTGTAAGGATAAGCCAAGACACTGAAAATAAAAATGTGCGTTGGGCAGATCTGGGAACTGGAGAGCAAAGAAAAGAAATTCAAAGAGGTTGAACATTAATTTTTTTTGAGATATGTTTCCTGTCAGGACAAAACACATGTTCTCAGACTCTAAGGTCAGGATTTCTTCTTATTAAAAGCTAGACATTTTGTTTAACCTGTCTTCACAACTCAAGAAGGACAATAGGTACTTGCAGAATGGAATTCATCTCTTATATCTAGATGTCTCAGAATGGGATGAATTGCCTTCTGATAGCAAAAAATCGGTCTCCTGTTATGGCATCAACTTTGTGTGCTTTTGTATTGATATCCCTAAAAGTAGGCAGATACCCAAGACCAGTATAGTTCTCATTTCTTCTTTTCTACTGAAATATTTTATTGTCCTCAACAGTGTTTATCTCCCTGCCTGAAATAATGTGGCTGAATGAGATTATGCTTCAAGTCTTTCTGGAAGAACACAAGGTGCACTCTTTTCAAACCACTCCTCCCTTTTCGCTCTGCAGAATTCATGTTCAGTGGCTGGTCTAGAGCTGCAGCAGGCAGTGATCCAAATTGCCTCCTCCTGCCCCACAAAAGTGTTAGAATAGTGGTAAGAAGGTTGTGCTGTCATGACAGGTATTGCCTGTGTGACACTTCAGCCCTTGTGAAGCAAAGGCAGAAGAAAAGCAAACAAATATGAGATCTTCTGAGCCACGAGCTGTGGGAACAATTGGAACTCTGGTGTGCAGCTGTCACTGCTCTCATGCACACCAGGAGTACACCAAGGGACACCACTATTTAACTTAAAAATTTTCCTTGAAGAGTCCTTTCAGATGCTAAATTCTTCTTCTGACCCCAATCACTTCTAGATATTTTATGAGTCATTTGGCTGGCATATCAACAGCCTTTGGAGTTTTTTTACCCTAAACCAGATTTTTGTCAATGCAAAGCAGAGCAACGTTTGTTTCATAGTTAGTTTATTTTGTCACTTTTCATTTTTTTATGACCCAAATGTTACAAAAAGAACCAACACTTGGTTTTTCACATAGCAACGTTTCTCTATTTCAGAGAGAAGGAAAAAAATTAGAATTTTTTGGCTCTGCGCCTTTGTCCGAAAAGGGCAACCCAAGGGAGTCATTTACTGTGGGGTAATCTCTTTGCTCATGGATGTAATATTAATGTAGTTTCTATAGTCTACCTATTAAACGAATTGCAATGAAGAATTTTATCAAACCAAGCTTCTGTGAATAAAATAAATCTTATATAAAATTCACTAATTAAGTATATTACCACCAATAATGTTGCAATGAGCACATTAGTGGAAATTGACATTCAGGATTGATATATTTCATTGAGTAAATGATACTAGTACTTTGAATTTGGAGAGCTAGATTTTTTTCCTCTCATGTGAGGCTTATTTCTTGGTAAAACCTTAAATAAAATATGTAGAAGTACATTAAGGTAAGCAGCACTAGACTTTCAATTATTGGTATCATTTACTGAAAAGTTGGTAAATTACCAAACTTCTGCTACTACTTGGAGAACTATTACATTTTTCTTATGTTAGTATTCTCTTTTATTAATACCAAAAGATACTAAGTGAAAACAGTAATTTCACAGACATTTATATTCATCTGAAATAATTTTAAATGGCATTTATTAATAAAGTCTTACAACCATTTTAGTAATATGCTTGATAATCAGATCAAATATGTTTCAGTACTTCGTCCTACATATTGGTTTTAAAAAATAATAGGGCACTTGCATAGAATTTTTGTTTTCCTTGTTTCCCTGTTTAGTTTACTTAGTTAAAAAACCTTTCTCTTTAGTCAAGCTACAGCTGCTGGTTTGTATCATCATGTATCTGATTAAAGAGATATTCCCAGTTACTCCCATTGTCATGGGTTTTTTTTTGGGTAGACAACCATGAAGAGGCAACTTACCCATGTTTCCATGTACGTACTTTGTCTTCTCCTTTTTTTTTTTTTTTTTTTTTGCTTAAGCATTAAGAATTTATGCAACCTTTCTTGAGATCTTAAGTTTCTGAAATGTTGAAATGTCATATCATTCTTGTATTCAGTTGGACTCTTGCATTTTGTCAACATCTTTGCTTAAGTGTTCAACCCAAAACTAAGAACAGGCTTCCTCTGAGGACTCACATGCAATGCAAAAGGTGATCTCCCTGTCTTCATCTCCCTATATGACACTCCTGTTCACACATCTCAGAATGACATTTGCCTCTTTTTTACCAGAGCTGATTGCCACCCTTGCTTTGTTTCTGCAGTGCTGCTACCTGACTAGATGCTCCCCATGATGCTTGTGTGCTCTTGAACACTTTTTTTTTTCTGAAGAGTCTTACTCAAATCCATCATGTTGATTTAGGGACAAATATATCTTTAATATAATAAGAACATTTTGAATTCTGATCTAACACAATTAGATCTTGTTTCCCTTCTCACTTACAAAAGTCCTAAATTTAGTGTCATGAACAAAACATACAAATGTAGTTTCACTTCCATAACCAAGTCATAAATTCAGATCCTGCTCAGTGCATAATTTCTGCAGGATCCATTTTGAACTGTTCTCTTCACAAAAGTTCATATTTTATCTTCAGCAAAGTTTCCTGCCTGTCCACACAAACGTAACAGTAATTTTATTCAGCTATTTTTCTGATTTGCTCATGAAAGTTCTACATGAGAATGTTCAGACTGATCCAAAGTTAAATTATGTCACATACTTACAACTTTCATTTCATGAAATACCGATTTTTTTTTCTCTTTTTCAGTTAAAAATGAGGTTAGAATTACTTGCTATTGAAGACAGGCACATTTATCTCTATACCCTTTATTTTCCCCATTTGGTCCTAAATGGCTACACCAACATTACCATTTCAATTCAAATCAAATACATGCCTCTGAAGTTAATCTCTGAATAGTTCTCATGCTTTAGTTCCCATTCAATCTCATGAGTTCCTCCTGGATTAAACTAAACTGGAAAACACCTGTCAAAAGCCCACTAAACATGCTGCGTGAGACCAAATGAAAGTCAGTTTGAAGAAAGGCACCATGTGGACTGAAGGTCTTCACACCCACTCTGCCTCTCCATAGCCCCTCCTGCTGTGCTGCACTACTTGCTAACTTCAGCTTAGCCTAAGTGCCTTTCTTCCAGCCTTCACTTAGCTTCCATTAATTCCAGAAAGTGATAGCTCTGCAGCTGTGTCAGCTAACATCCTATGAATTTGAGGGTGCATTTTTTTTTTGTGTTATTCTAACACCTCTTCATTTAGTTTCGTTAATTTGGAAGCAAGAAAAATAGAGTATAGTGTCCTTTCTCTGTGCCTTCTGTTATTTACTTTCTTCCCTTCCCTCTTCTGTACTGATATGATACTTTTTGTTGCTTTCCCTCTATTCCCTCCCTAATGTATTTCTAGAACCGTGGCTGCTTGCCTTTCATCTCCCTTGCTAGTTGTAAGTCATTTTGCATTTTAGCCTTTCTGAGTTCATCCCTACATGCTTGTGCTGTTATCCTCCATGCGCATCCTTATTCAGCTGTCCTTGTTTCTACTTTTAATAGATCTCCTTTTTTTTCATTCTTTAGTCCTTAAAGAGTTCCTGATTCAGCTGCATTGTCTCTTCCAAGCTCTCCTTCGCATCAGAATACTTTGTTTTGTGCCTTTAATACAGTCTCTTTCAATAACTGCCAGGTCTCCTGAAATCCTTTATCCTTTATATTATCTTCCCAAGGGACCCTACTTACCAGTTTCCTCAGCTGTTGAAGAGTGCTTTTCTGAAGTCCATTATGCATACTCTGTTGTTCTCCCTCTTTCCTGTTCTCAGTATGAGGAGCCTGTGATCCCTTTCACCCAGACTTGTATGCCATCATCAGATTTTCAATGAATCTTCCCATATCAGTCATGTTGCTACCTAAAAGTGCCACTCTTTCTACAGCCTTATACACTGCACCAAATCCTGGACAGGAAATATAATGAATTGCATAATAAAGAGGACTGTGATGATAAACTATGTACAGCCCTGTACAGCCCAAGTCAATCCAGTTTATTCAGCATTAGTGGCTCTTCAGCTGCACTGTTGTGGTCAGTGCATCACACATTCAGAGAGAATGCACAACATCTGGAACGAGCTCAAAGCACAACCATGATCAGAGTGCGAGAAAATGGGGACTACAGCAAAACATTGACATAACCAGGTTGCTTAGACTAGAGAAGTCCTGAGAGGGGGTGGGTTGACGTCCTCAGTATTTTTTTAAAGGCGAAATGATCTTAAAAAAAACAAATAATCTGCTCTCTGTAATGTTCTGTGGAAAAGGAAAGGGTTTAGGTTGTTACCATAAGTTCAACTCAGTCATTAGTCACTTTTCAGCAACAAGGATAACAAATGGAAGAATAAATAGCCTAGGGGAGAATGGATTTAAAAATGAGCTATGTAATTATCTGTCAGGATAGTGTAACTACAGTAATCCACCAGAGTCTCACATCCAGAACCAGATCACTCTCACAGACACACAAAATTGCAGTGGCATATATTAACCTCCTGCATATATGAGGAGCTCACAGAACAAATTTTAAACATCAAGCCAATAATTTTAAACATAAAGTAAATTTTAAACATCAAGCAAATAATGAGTTCCAATTTTATCCATCAGGCATATTATTTCTTACATTTTCCAGTGTTCTACTGTATTACACAAATGATGAAATTTTCTTTGCATGCAAACTTTTGTTTCCTTAAAAAAATAATTTTAAAGTCAAGTCACCTTTGCATAACATCAAGTATATGAATATTTTCAGATATATAGAGTGAGACTGTGTGTTCAGGCCTGCAGAATAGAAGAGCATGGACCTCTCTGCTAACCTCTTTCCTGTTGAGGAGAAGATTTCATTGCAGTCCTTGTACTTGGTGGACAATATTTCCATCAGCCTCTATACTGCACCTAAGCTGAAATCCTGGAACACCAGGCAGACCAGCACAATCTTAAGTCACATCATCAGTGCTAGACAGGATAGTTGTCACATGAGCTACAGAATGGTGAACCTCTCCCAACAGAATGCAAATGTGCTTTTGAGACACCTCTACAGTCTTCCAGATGGATTTCTAAAGAGTTGCCACAAACAGTATTTGTGTACGCCAAGTACAGAGGAGAAACAACTGCTTGACTTCATGGTGGCTCCTTGGGAATTGCTGCTAGGACCTTTGTTAGTGCAGTTGTTTCACAGAAATTGAGGCAGGTTCATGAGGCTGAAGGGTCTCAAGCTCCAGGTCTTCTGAGGCCAGGAGAGTCTCCTGCCTTTTGAGTACATTCTGCAGCCCATGTAAATGGAGTGCATTAGCTGCATTCCCCAGGAGCTGCAGCAGGCAGAGTGTATGCCTGAGGCACAGCCCCTCCTGGAGCTCCTGGCAAGGCGATGTGCCTCTGCATTATCCCCAATGTGGGGCTGTGCCTGCAAGGCACAATTGAGTCCTTAGTGTTTTGTCCAAGCTATTGCTTCAGAGCTTGAATTTATGATATGAACAGAGATAGCATAGCTCTTAACCAAAGTTAATCATCAAATATTTATATACACTAAATACTACAGTTACTCACAGTCAGAGATAAAAATACAGCTTTTTAGACAAGGCCACCATTTAATGTATAGGGGTTAGTCTTCAATAAATTTCCCAAATCTTCAGTTCTTATCAGGAAAATACACCCTCCTATCATACTTCTTATATTGGAAAAGTTATCCGTATTTGCATCTCCAGACCTGGACACTCAATCCATCTCATCCTTTTCCTTTCCTCTCCATGGTAGGGAGACCATGTCAGTCAGTCTTTTCTCCCAGGTAACAAGTGATAGTACAAGAGGAAACGATCTCAAGTTGCATCAGGGGATGTTTAGGTTGGATATTGGGAAACAAGTATTCGCTAAAAAGAACATCAAGCAATGGCTGGCTGGTCGAGAGAATCACTGTCCCTGGAAGTGTTCGAAGACATGTAGATGTGGTTCTTGGGGACACAGTTTAGTGGTGGACCACACAGTGTCAGGTTAATGGTTGGACTTGATGATCTTAGAGGTCTTTTCCAACCTAAACCATTTGATGATTCCATAATGGAAAACATTTCCCACACAGTAACTACTTTTCAGTTGCTCATACTGTATGGAAAATTTTGTCCATTTATTAAAATATCTGTGTGACTTTTAGGCCTATATTTTTAAATGCATCATCTGAAGGTCTGATTTAATGCACTCATAACTCAGGAGCTGTGGATTCCAGAAGGTCTGATTAGGTCTTGCAAAGATGACTTTGCCTCTGCCTACCACAAAAGAAAGAGCAGAATAGCATGGGACCAGGGTTTTTGCAGATGTGGGCTTTGCCAGTTATGGAGATTTTTAGTCTGGGATTCACCTAATTTAACTGCTTAGTTCATGGCTTCTCCAGAAACTGGTATCATCTAACAGCCACCCCCAAAAAGGAAGACAAGCTCCCAGCCATCCCTTGTTGGTTTTGCCTTTTTTCTCCCCAGGTAACAGCTATGTGGTCCTCTCTCCTTCTCACTAACCTGGCACTTGTCAGATTGATTCAGTTTGGTGACCTACCAGCAGCTAAATACTTGTTGATGTGGTTGCTGTGTTATGACAGGATAGTTTTGAAAGGACTGATGAGATTAGTCAGGTCACTGAAGACCCACTGAGCATCTACAGCAGTATAAGGTGAGCAGAAATATTGCCCAGGTAAGAGCAGAAGAAGAACAGGACTTAGTAACAGCAGGGAGCTTAGCTCATGACACACTCCAACAACTCACCAAAACACAGTCTGAGCAGTAAAAACTCAAGTGAAAGGTGTTTCCAATAACTGAAAATCCAAAAAGAGAGCTGAACCTGACAGAAAATCTCCTCGAATTTAGTGCTCTATACCTTGTTAATAAATAATAGCCTAGTTATTGACTGTGTATGTTTACAGTATAGAGACCAACACATAGTATTTGATAGCCCTATGACATGAAACACTGTGATCACAGGAATGCAATCCTGAACTGAACTAATTAGCCCTGCAGAGGAGGAAGATTTCTTGTTTAAAGTGCCATGGTGCTGTAATATGGCTATATTGTTTCCAGGACCAAAGCTTGTATTTGTTCTGCATGGTATTGCCTCACTCAGCAGTAACAGCTGCAATTAGAAGCAGTCAGATAAATCTGATTGTCTAATGCAGATATACCTCAAGAAATTTCAAGGTTTATTTGGGGGTTTCTGATGTTAGACAGTATCAATTGTCATAATGCTGTTTCAGGAAAAATACTAGTCAGTCAGTATTCAAACAAAAGAAAATTCTTTGTAAGTTGCCTAATATTCATGTTGGGTATGTTTAAAGAATAGAAAAGCCTGCTCTTATTTCATATTTTCTATGCCTCAGGGTCACAAATGGTGCTGAGTATAACCCTAAAGATAAACACTAAACAGAGCAGACATTCAGGTGAGCACTCTGAAATATCTTTAGGGGGGGAGAGCATCTACAGGCATCACACCCCCACTATTTGGGGTGATAAAATACCTAGAGTAGCACTATACATTTTACAAGAAACCAGCTACAAAATTTTCAAGTATTTTGTACTCTTGTCAATATACATTTCCTCTTACATGTTTGAAGTAGCTGTGGAATTAAATTATCACACTCATATTTCAAATGCTGCTACACTATCTTTAAAATTAGGTGCCCAGTGAATTCAGGTGGTGATTTTACATACAGTCAAGGCTTAAGATAAAAAGCTGAATTTGTAGAAGCAGGTTCTCCAGTAGGACTAAACACGAAGATGATGAGAAAAAAAAAAGAAAGAGAAAACTTTAAAAATACTTGAAGTTAACTTGCCATTTCTGAGAAAACTCCTAAGGACATGTCTTCCATATCGTAATAACTTCTTCTGCCTTTTCATGACTTGAATCTCATAAAAGGGGTAAAGTGGAGCAGAGTCAAAGCCTGCTTTCTTTTTATAAAGTAAAGCCTAGTTTACAACAAATGGACAGCTTTTAGAGAACCATTGGGATAGAATAAGGCCAAAGAATAAGTGGCAGTACATCATGTCAAGAGCAGTAAGTAGAAAACTGAAGAACCACATAATGAATATACACTTTTTAAACGGTATGGGAAGGGAGGGGTGAAATTTGGTTTCTGTGATCATGTCTAAAGCATCTGGAGTTAAGAACTGACATCATGCTGGAAGTATTATGCCATCTTAACTTGCCCATCCAACCGAGAGAGCTGCTCAATGCCCCTACTCTTATTCTGGGAGCTTCAGATCTGTGTGGCAAATTCCCCTTAAACTTGAAGATTCATGACAGTGAATGTTTAAAATTTTTTGTCTGCAGGCACTCTTTTCAAATGCCTATTTTGGGGATTCTCTTTGCATCTGAATTATTTCATAGCTCACTGCAGAGGCTTCTAAATGCCACTGACATTAACAAGTTGTACAAAGATGATCATCTCAGTTGGGCGCCACAGATTGAGAACGTGCCGGCTTGTATGAGTCGAACAGACTGTCAGGGATAAGAAATGGAAAGTGCATAAAGCCAAGTGTCATTTCCATAAGAACTCTCATGTTTGAGGAAAAATCTATCAGAAAGGTGTGTCAAGACCAATCCTACAAAATGCAAATCATTCTGCAAATGACTGGCTTGAAATCCAAAGTGAAGAAAAATAGAACTAGAAAGCTTTCAGGGGCAAGATAATCTTTTCAGATAAAGCACCAATAACAAAATCTGTATAAAAATTGTGGAGTTCACTATTTTTCAGTTCACAAACTAAATTGGGCAGAGACGCTGACATAGAGAAGGTTATTTACTCAGAAGCTCACAGAGAGATCATATGTTTCCAGACACTAGAAAAAAATTCTATATCTATTAGAAATGGAAACTGGAAGTGGTATTCTTATAAAGGCCAACTTTGAGCAGTGACCTGGAGTGTATTCAGATTAAACACACAATTCTGATTGTAGCCATCAAGGACTGGCTTTACTCAAATCGGGGTATGAAGATTTCCAGTTGTTTTTATTAAATACCTCAAGCACTGAAGCTGGTCACATATTCTTGTTAACAATTCAAACCAAGGTCTGCAGCAAGAATAACTGTAATTTCTAATATTATCACTAGCATTCAAAATGGATGAGCGCACCCATGAATTTCAGCAAGTGCTTTTATTTTCCCTTTTTTGCTTTTCTTTCCAATGGTCAATTGATTCAGAAAAGCATGGCAAAGTCACTGTTAAAGTGAATGAAATTGAAAACAGTATTGACAGTGTAAAACACTTCGCAACAGCCTGATTTTGCAGGGTGGCAAAAAATAGGAACAGAAGTCTGCAATCTGTGGTCTGTATTACAGCTTCAGTATTGAAAAACTTACATTGTGACTGAGCAGAACACACATTATGGACAAAAGACAGGTAAGTGTCCTCAAAGGCGTGCACACTGTAATCTCTTTTACAGAGAATAGTGACATTTAAATCTATTCACAAGGACACATGAACAAAAAATAATGATAGGAGGAGTAAGAGAGACATGCATAAAAGTATTTAAATATCACTGAATATATTTAAAGGCAAATAACTAAATATACCTAAATATATTTAAAGGCAAAATTTATTTCTATAGCATCTCTGTTTAAAACCTGGTTGATCCCAAACAGCCTTTGCACCCATCATGCTCCCAATTGCTGGCATTCAAACTTGCCCAAGAACGTTAACTTCCTTCTTTTTCCCATTCCTGAAGTGTCTCACTGCTGTGCAGTATCCATTTCATACTTATAACACATTTAAAATACTGGCAGAAAAATGAATAATGGTGAATCTCAGTGAAGTGGTTATCCATGTTGTGCAAGACTGAGGTTAAGCTGGTCTGTTGCTTAAAGGAATTTGAATCCACAACTTCAGGGAGGGTACCACAATCCTCTGACTACTGAGTAGAATGACCTCTCTTTTCTGAAGCTGTGTGGCCTTTCATGCAAAGGTTTCAGCTAGAATGTCACTGTCACATGCTATTTCAGCCAGGGAGAGGAAGCCTAGAGGCCCTTGGGAAGGAAAAATCTTTGCCCTAAAACTCGTTAAAATATTCTTTCAATTTCTCTTATTGACTGCCAGTAGAGGATATCAAACTGTGAACATCACAGTCATCCACTGCATCCCCTAAAGCCTCATCACAGTGACTGTAGGGAGACGCAGGTCCTTTAGCTATGTTTCATTTACAGCCTGTCCCTTTTTTTACTGGGGTGGCTTGTTTCCTGAGTGCCTGACAAGTTCAACAGTGCCTGACAAGTTAGAGTAACATGAGAATTTGAGAAAAACTTTAGAAGGAAAGAGAAATGAGGTGTGTGAGAGTTCACCATAGGGATTGTTTGCCAAATGGATATGAGTTTGCAAATACTGGTCTTTGGGAAAATCCTCCTATGCCCTCCTCTAGGGACCATATAGAAAGATTCCCTACATAAACCAAGTCTAAGCACTCATCAGCTGGAGTTCAACTGTCCCAGTCCATACCAGGACATAACAGGACAGCTATGGCTGGCTATTGCTTGTCACCAAAGTCCTCTGAAACAGCACTTGTGGCTCTGGAGAAATGTCATGTCAAACTCAGTAGGCTTCTGCAGCTTGTGTAGAAGCTAATCATCTTTTACTGAACACCCTCTATGCCATAAACCAACACTGTGCACATGCTGTTTGCTAAAATTGCAGAGTGTTTTTCTATCAAGTTGCCTTTCCATTACAATATGCCCTGTGATTTATGTTGCTAGCTCCGCTGGATTGTGAGTACTGCCATGGAGGGGTATCTGAAACATGCAATTCATAATTGAAATTGTGGATGTGTGCTGTTGTATCTTCCCTCCTTCGATCTCTGTATATTCTGTGTCAGTTAAAAGGGGTGTTAAACATTTTTGAGGGTGTTGTTCTGAGTTATTGCATTAAAAAATTTCTTTTGTGACCCACTAGATGATTCTGAGTAGATCAAAATCAAAATGGAGTTTTGAACATTATTATACCTATTTCAGATGATAATATTATGCTTTTCATAAATAAAACATTTTGGCTTTATCAAAGTAATTATTTGTAATAAGATTATTTGAAGTTACTGTATAAAAAATGTTGCAGTCTTTCTATAACAGGAAATAATTTGAGATTTCAGCATTTCACACATTTTAAAGACAAGTACATTCTGAAATGTGAAAATTCCTGTGAAATGGAAACTTCATTTTGCAACCAGTTCTACTGATTGAATTTTTTTAGTACTACACATTGCAGTTGTATTTTTATTGTGAATTTCTGAAGTCTGATTCCAAACACTCATTAACTGTGATTTTCTAATAAGCATTTGTCTCTATTTTCTTACTCTATTGCTTCCATACCTTTCTCTACCACTCTGAATAATGTAGTTATTTGACAGATTATATATTTAAGTAGATTTTTAATTAAAGGAAATAAGTATCTTGGCAGGTCAAGCCAGTACCAAGTGCTCCTGGATGTTTAACAGTAGAGAACCCTAAGTGAAGATAGCAGAAAAGGACCAATGTTGTTTGTATTCACAATCACTGCTAATTATTTTGGAACTCTGAGGGCAGCAGGTCCCCCAACACAGAAGTCACGAATTTATCTGAATTGTCAATAATGATGTAAACACCTGCTAAAGAAGTACTGTGTCCTGATACAGGGGTCTGCAAAAATAACTACATATCAGCCAGTTGAGAAAGCCTTTTGGTCATGATTATGATCCAACACAGAGTCTTCCAGAAAATTTGTTCTGTATGAAGCAGTAGCTTCTGTAGTGTCTTCAGGAGATAAGTCATCATGAAGATATCCACTTCTACCCCTCCTGGAGCTGGCCTCGCTCTCTGGTTATTCTCACAGCTTTTGAGGATATCTTAAAATCTTGCTGGCAAGAGATTTAAGTGAATAACTTTTCTTCTTTCATCACCTATTTTTATCTCCCCTCCCCCAGTCTTACATTAGATGAACTGATGCACTTTGGTATAATGCAAACATAACAGGAGTGTGGGGTTACACAAATGAGATTTTTCATTTCAGTTGATGAGATATCGTGTCTTGCTGCTCTTTACTTTAGATATCCATTTTATTCTGGGTAGCATAACAGAGTTCCTCACAAATTAAATGAGAAAATATTTCATCAGGTTTCCCTCCAAATTATGGGTTTGAACTTTTTTTTCAGATTTTCACAAACAGTTATTTATTTGGATCACATGTGGCAAGAACAGTTATTACATTTATGATACATAATACTCATGCTGTGCAGACTGAAAAAAAAAAATTAATTTTTCCTTCCAAATGTTTCTCACCCGTAAGAACTAATTAGGATTCCCATTAATTGTAGAGGTTGGGGGGTTTTGTTTCACTGTAGCTCTGCACTGGAAAGGAGAAAAATCAATTTTGTGATGTAATTGCATTTAGAGGGAGAAAGAGAACAAAAGAGTCAGATTACTAATATACAGGAAATATACGTATGTGTATTCCTTCTTACCATAAATACTGACATTTTATTTATTTGTATTAATCAATGCATAGGAAGCCTACCCAGAATCATTAAAGCAATACATAGTAAAGACAAACCAACAACAGAAGGAATTTTTTTAAAATCAAGTATCAAATTAAATACTTAGCTAAAGAGCACAGAAATAACCATCCTACTTAGAAAGAAATCAATTTCCAGTTAGTCAGAGGAGAATGAAAAAAAAAAAGAGGGTGACAAAGAAAATCAAGAGAACAATGCAATGAGCAAGCAAAATTAGTCCCTTTAAATAAACTCTATTTCTCAAGCCATGGAGATAGTTGCAATGAAAGATACACCATCACTTCCATATTTTTCAAGGTATGACACATGTGAAAACAAAGCAAATAAACTGAATAGTTTGTGTTCTTTTCCCTTCTAATTTGAGTGGGTTTTTAAATAAATGTTGTCTATTGCTCAGTATACAAAAAGTAATCTGAAAGCAGCTATTAAAATAATGCACTAAAATCCAAAAGACCATTAGAAATATGTTTCTCCTAAAACTTTCTTCCAAAAGTGTTTATTTACTGCATAAATACAACTGTGTTAATTTTAAAGATTTCATACAGTTTCCTCTTTTTTTATTCCACACCAAAAAAACAAATAAATATATGGGTCCCATAATGTTATGTAAGTAAAACACTATTCAACCCTGTAGCAGCAGAATAGGTCAGACTGCCTCTGACTATCAGTGACACTCAACAACTAACTAACAACAACTAACTAACTAACTAACTAACTCCCTTGCATCATTTTGGATCACTCCAGCACGTCCTTCAAAAAGTAGTTTGTTCCAGAGGATCTTGGCAGTGGATGTGTGAGGTTAGCAAAACTGGGTATGTGAATTATGTACTAGAAAGTCCAGTTGGTGAGAGTGCTGGAGTACCTCCATGTATTTTAGATCTGCATTTTAAGTGATTTTCCTGAATCTGTACCTGAAAGAATACAATATGGATGAGGTTCCTCTCAGCCAACCTGAGATGTTTTATATGTCAACATTTGCATATAAATTAGTTGGCTAGATATTTAGGCATTGAGGAACACTGGACATTTGTAGATATCAATTCATATGATGTATTTAGACATCTGCTTTCAGAACAAAAGTATCACTGCCCAGAAACATATTTTTGTTGTTTGTTGCCTGTTAGAGGAGTCTAAACAGTTACTCCTGATTGAAGCTTGCTATGTTAATCCCATCCTAACTCACTAAAGATATAAATGTTTCCATTTCCTTTGGTCATCATCATTTCCAAAATATTTTAACAGAAATGAGCTGCCTTCAACCATTAAATGAATGCTTTTAGTCTATTACATTCCTACATTCTTCATATAAACTAATGAGTATTTTCTTCTAGGTATAGACCCACTAAAGGAAATGAAACAAGACAGTGTCTTCCACCTAAGAACTTGTAATTAAAACATAGCTTTACACTCTGGTTCCTTTAAACGTCCCATTGACACATCCATGTCAGGACAAGAGTCTCTGGCATTGAATCCAGTGGAGCTGCACAAGCTGTGCAGGGGGATGGTGGTAGTGAGAGTCAAGGAAAACTGCTGTTGACAGTGAGGTGATCAACAACAGAGCTAAACTTGCACATGGCTTCTGTTGTGGTGGATAACAAAGGGAAAGCAGAGAGAGGGCTCTGGGGGCTCCTAGGGAAAAAAAATGTAGCAGACAGATGTGCTGAATCTTAAAGTCCAGTGCAAATGCATTTAGGTCAGGAAAAGAATAAAGAAAAAGGGAAGAAAAAGGTCCTAAAGGTCTACATCAGCAGGTTATAATTTCTTGAGACTGTGAAAACAACAGTAGTCTCTAATTTCTCCCTCTTGTCAATTGTCAAACTAGATACTCTTCCAGTCTCTAGATGGTCAATGCAGATAACCATCTAAGCATGCACACAAATAACAACTGTATATTGAAAACACATCTCTTTCTATTCTACCTTGATTTTTCTTTCTTCCTTTCACTTACAAATAGAATAAAGACAGGATATTTTGCCAAACTCGACAGTACACAAATTAATATTTCCTGAATTCTACTGTCTGGCTGCTTTTATACCACTTATAGTTTCATTTTTTTCTGTGATGATGAACTACAGGACTTGGTTTCCACTCTCAAAACTAAGAGCTTCCTTAATGTAGGCTGCAATTCTTTTCTTATCTTAGAAAGTAAGTCATTTGCTGTTAATTTCACAGTTGTTTTTCATTAATTCTGAGTACAACTTGGCAGGGTGAATTCTGAAAGGATTCTGAGTTGGTGAAGTGGATGGTGATAGCATTTCAGAAAATCTTTTCTCAAAGCTGGTGACTTTAAAGGTATCCAGAAAAGGTGATTGCCTGGCATGTCCTGTAAACTTCATTTTATTAGAACTGGCCTGTAAAACTACAGTTGTCTATATCTCCTCCCTTTTTATCTACCATAAAAACTGTTTGGAATTTTTCAGTCTTTCAGGAGTGTCTCCAGAGTATCAGAAGCTCTGGCAAGGCTGTAGTGACTAATGCCTTAATGATAGTGACTAATGGCTCTTTCTACTAAGAAAATTACCAGAAGTAAAATAAATTTCAGGCAGTCCCAAAATAGGCTTCATAGACTTCAATTGTTTAGATTCAGATTGTTTAGATTTACCAGCAAATTATAAATAGTGGGGGGAGGGGGGATTAAATGATTAAATGTTTATAAGATAGTGTAACAGTATAACACTGCTAGGTGTGCTAAATGACATTCTTTATTTTCTTCTTCTTTTTTTTTTTTTAATGGGGATGAATTTTTAGAATGCAGCTTTGCATTACTCTGAATCACTTCAGAGTGCTAATAGGGGAGAGAAGTTCCCAGAAGAACCTGATTTGCTAGACCTGTTCAGACTGACCTTTAATCATTTGGGGTCTGCCAAGTATGATACCCCTGTGATTCCCAACTCTTACACTCTAGTCTGGTGGTTAAATCACTCAACCAGGTCATACAATAATTCTGGTCTTAAACTACCCACCCAGGTGTAGAACAGCCAGGTTCTATGTACACCCCAGCCTGTGCTCTCACCCTGAGAAGATCCTCCACTCCATAGCTCATATTCAGTGTGTGTGTTCACACCTTTCCTTCTGAAGGTAGTCCAAAGGGCACAATTAGGGCATGCATATCTATAAATTCTTACCCTCAGACTGAGAAGGCTGTAGAATACTTGCTTTTCTTCTTCATAAAGAGCTTTAAACAACGATTTTTTTGCTTTTTTGAAGGTCTCATATATAAGTACTTATAAGACAGCAATCAGATACGTAGTTGCCCTTGTTGCCCCTTTCCTGCTGATTGCCATTGACATCACAGAAAGCATGAAGTCTCTCATGAATCCCAAAATAAGTGACTACTTATCTTTCTTTGGCCACTTTTCATGCCAGAGCAGGACACTTTACCTAGCCTGCTGACCCTCAAGCGACTTTTTTGACAGACAGACTTTACTGACTGTCTGTCCTAGTGATACTGCAGATGATCAGTAGCTCCTCTTTTGACACTAAACTGAGTGCCAGAAACTGAAACAGAAATGTAGAAATAGAAGTGGTATCTCTGGTGCTTTAAAGCCCCGGGTGGATTTTTCTCCCATACAGTTTTATCGGGTGCACACATACAGTAACAGTCTGGTATTAATAAATTAATTTAAGGTGACTCCTTAAAAATGACCATCAACTTGTCATGTGGTGGGGACAAGGCTTTGCTTTGCAAGGTGAGAGACCTGTCTGATTCATTAGTTAGAAGAGCAAGGCTTAGTGAGGAAAGAGGAATAGGGACAATAGTAAAACAGTTACAAGTAAAAATATTTTATTAGCTTCCCAACGAGTTCCAAGAATCTTCTAAATTTTAATTAAAATGTGACCTAGCACCAACTCTGAGTACTTCCCAGTTTAGGGGTTATTTGGAACATGAATCTCAGATGCCAGGGCAGGAGTGGAACACTGGCCAAGTACTGGAGGAATAGTGCTGGCTGCCCCCTCAGACTGAGCCATCTGCTCCAGCACTTCTGAACCACACCAAGGAGCCCATTTGCTTGCTGGCTTGTCATTTCTTCACCTCTTTTTTTTTTTTTTTTTTCCCTCAACATGGCTAAATTTGGAATTATTTAAAATACATTCTATCCTTTTATTTTTTAGAAAGGCAGGTAGAGCAGAGAGCTGCCGGCAGGTTGACGCTAAAAAAGGGTTATTAGCAGCAGACAAGTACAGAGGCTTTAGGGAGAATTTCTGTATCTCTTGCCTCATCCTATCCACATTTCATCCTTAATCTTGCTCTCTTTTAGTCTGGAAGAGCACACACTAGCTTAGAGTAACCTAATAGTTTTCCTTTCTAGTCCCCTCTTTCTCCTTTGTGTTTTCAATAGATTCAAGGATCAAGGACCAGATATTTCTTTTAGGTTGTTGAACTTTAGCGAACAAGAACAAAAATGAACAAAGCCAACAGTTTTTCATAAGTGATAGCCAACAGAAAACTTCCTCTGGCTGAAAAGTTCAAAGACTGTATTTTCAGAGGCAGAGGATCTTAGCTTTCCTATCATGCCTTTCTGGATAAATATTTTGTTCTATTGGGACAGAAAGAAGTGGCTGTGAGTGAGTTTGCATCCAAATCCTCCATTTATGGATGATTTTGAGGATTGTTCCTTGAGAGTCTGGAATGCCTGTGGTTGGATAGAGGGATGAGTGCAGGAAGGAAGCTAAAATAGCAGAAGTGAAAGAGGGAAGAAATCAAAGAGAAAAGGAAACAGTAAAGGATTAATGGTAGGCAGGA
The DNA here is from genome assembly GCF_008360975.1 of Lichenostomus cassidix. Classification (NCBI taxonomy): domain Eukaryota; kingdom Metazoa; phylum Chordata; class Aves; order Passeriformes; family Meliphagidae; genus Lichenostomus; species Lichenostomus cassidix. The sequence continues at coordinate 47,819,803 of NC_139479.1, read as the reverse complement.
AGGAGAAAGGGAATGAGAGAGAAAGAGAGAGAAAATGAGTGAAAAAAGAAGGAAGGAAGGAAGGAAGGAAGGAAGGAAGGAAGGAAGGAAGGAAGGAAGGAAGGAAGGAAGGAAGGAAGGAAGGAAGGAAGGAAGGGAGAGAGGGAGGGAGGGAGGGAGGGAGGGAGGGAGGGAGGGAAAGACAGAAAGACAGAAAGACAGAAAGACAGAAAGAAAGGGTTATTTAAGGTCTTCTTTGATTGATTTTTGGAGAGATAAAGATAGTCCCCTCTTCATTCTGAATCACTTAATCACTTCTTCCGTCTTCTTTCTGAGGCAAAGAAAACCAGTTGTTCATCTTTCCAGGTGAAAACTTACTTCTAGTTCATATTGTGACATGGAAAAGGTTTGTCTGGTTGGGTTTTTCTAATTTTTTTTCAATATGTTCTATGAGCAAGTCAAAACATATTTTGCTTTTCTTTCTCTCACTACCTAATTCCAGAAGGTTTTGACATCCAATAGTGTTTTCTTGGGCAGATATTGGTAATTCAGGTCGTGAATTAGCAAGTTCGTAGATATAACTTAATGCTCAGATTCACGCCATGCAGCATAACCCTGAAACTTCCTATGCCATCTGTTGATAAATGAGAACCACATGACTCCATGAGGCATATCAGAAGTTCAAATTATTCATATCAATGTACATAACTTTATATTTTTCTGCACAGAAATGTACATGTTTAAAAAGAAAATCAAAGAAACAAATTCATTGTCTTTTTATCAAGAACTAAATTATTCTGGAAACCTGTGTTTAACATGATATATACTCTTTTTCCTTTTGAAATTGCATTTGGGAAATGAGGCATAAAAGACAGCTCAGCTGGTACAGGTCTACCCCTTCTTAAGTCTATGGTAAATTCTACACTGACTTCAAGAGAAGTTATGAAAGCGACACAAAATATCTTTTCGAATTTTACCTTACAGGAGAGAGCTGCAAGGGATTTTAGTTAAATATCACAGCATCTATCCAACAGATGTACTTTTGCAGCAAAATCTGCAGTTCTGGGTTAGAAGTCTATTTACTTACAGATTGTATGGGAAAGATGGAATCCACAAAGACATCCTAGGCAAGGAAGCATTTCAGGAAATGTTGAGATTAAGCATATGCCTTAAACCTTCTCCCTGTGTAGCAATTTACTTTTGAATTAGAGGAGATGCTGTCTTCCACTTGAGATTCCATGATTCTAAAGTCTTGAATTACAGTATTTTACTCCCTAACAAAAGGGGGTTTGGTTCATCTTCTAGCTTTCGGATAAAAGGACCTAAGAAATGCACACTTAGTTTTCTTTGCCACATGGAACTATAATCTCCCACCTCCTAGAGAAGCGCTTGTTCTCCCCAGCCACAGCTTTCCTGGATAATTAAGTAATCACTGGAACAGACACAAAGTGCGAAGTACTTGATAGTCAACCCCCCCTCCCCACGAGAAAAAAGAAGCTGGGTTCCAGTTCGTGAACCAGTGTATGTATTTAATACTAAGTAATCATTACAGCAGTGACTGGAATCCAGATCTCCTTTTTTCCCAGGTGACTGCCTTAAGTACCAGACTCTTTCTGTCTTCTGAGAAGCTTGTTCTTTCACTAGCTTAATGAATATTTAATCACTCTCTGTGAAGTGGAACATCACATCTTGCAAGGAGAGGCTGTGAGCAGCCAACCCCAGAAAATCTACTAGCCTGATGCTTAGAACATTTTGGTGAGAGATGCAGTTTCAAATCCTTAACAAAACAGAAGAAATCAAATCAGAATTTTCTACCTTAAAATGAAAACAAGTTCACACTAAACTTAAAGCATATGCTCTATTTTACTTTTATGTCACCAGTCCTGAGGGCTTGGAGTCCCCCATTCATTTACAGGGCCATAGAACTCGGCAAGGTACATCAGGGGTTAAATCTATTCCTATTGTATTGCATGTACAATAAATGTGTTGGATAAAATAACAAAATCCAAAGATTGTATAGGTATGTGGTTTGCATCTAGGGGATCAGGATTTAGGCAGTTATCAGATTGTCCAGAAGCAGATTTTAGACTCTTCGATAATTTCAATAGTGAAGTGCTGGTTGCTTGGGCACAGTCTCAAAGAGTTATATCATCTCCTAATTCTCTTTTAGGAGTTAGGAAAATTAAGAACATTAATTAGGCAGTCACAGGCTGCCCAAATTGGGTGCTTAGGCTTCCTAATTGATTAGTGGAGAGAAGCAGGCACCAAAGAGCAGTCCAGAGAGTTTGCCTACCGGGAGCAGACTCACGTAAAGACAGCAGTTATGAAACATCAGCCACAGAATTTGGCTGTGTCATTGCCTCCCTCTGAAGTTTATATGTTGATGTCAGGAGACTCATGCAGTTGCCTATACACAGGCATGGAGAGTTGTAAATGTGTGCAGGGTAGACCTCCAGCTGCCCTTTATCTGACACCCCAGGTCTACTGAGCTCCTGTGTCATGTCCACCAGCTCTGGCAACAGGTAAACCTGGGGTGTTTGAAATAGCACTAGGGGCTTATTCATGGACAACTGAATTAAACCTTGAGTCATCTCAAGCTGAAACAAGTCCTGAAACCAAATCTTAAACAAGTATCCTGATGATAAGACTTTTTTAGACAAAACAGCAGGATCGATTTCAGTTGTGTTTTAACAGACATATTTTACAGCTGTAAGGCATTAAGGCTCCTTGTTTAGATGGTATGGCATCAGTACACTGTTGGCTTTGGAGCTGGAGATCTATCTATTTATGGTCCTAAATGCTAGTTTTGTTACCCAGCTTTTCTATGAAATTCAGGTGAAGAATAGAAATTAGAAACTTAAATATTTTATGGGCCTCCCAGGATTAACTGGCAGCTGAGCAAAAGATTAGAGCAGTAGGTTTTGGGCTTGGATCTCAAAAGTAAAATTCAGCTCACCTAACTTTACTTCTGTGGGTTTAATGCCCATGACTGGACAAGTCACTCTAGATTCCCTTTATCACTGACAAAGGCAACTTCAAGGGAGCAAGTCATCTCTCCTTAAAATCAATGTCTCCTTAGGTCAGTGAGGGACTCCTCTTCCTGAATGTAGCATCTAGTGCAATTCCAGACAGCATAAGATATCACCCCTGGCCTTGATAAGTCAAGTATACAGGTTCTGATTTTTATCTGTCAGTCCAACACCCAATATAGATATTTTGGTTACCCTACCACCTCTCCAGGGGCACTTGGCACCTCAGCAAGAAAGCTAACCAAGATCTTTGAGTCTCCTGATCCAATGAAGAGAATCACATCTCACATCTCACTAGTCCTTCTGAAACTTCCACATCATCGCTTACAAAAGGCATTTGAAGGTCTGAGATAGAAAAATTTTTAGGAGTACCACTTAATGTGACTGACTAGAGGACCATTCTTATAAAAAATGAAGCCATCTGTGTTTCATCACAAACCATTTTACAGTTAAACACCTAAAAACTAGCTCTTTAGTAATTTTGAAATGTAACTATCCTAGAAAGCTCCTTTAAAAGGGAAACAAAATCATCTGTATACTCATTAATTATTAATACTGAAATGTAAACCATAAAAACACATAGTTTTACCTTAAGCCAACAATGTTGTACTTCTTTCATCTTTGTGTTAAGTATACAACATTATTATGGATAAACAACCACTATAAATATTCTATCACAAACCAGTAATAAAACAATATCTTTTTAGGTACATTATTTGTTCATAACTTTAAAAATAAGTAGAACTAAAAATGTATATTATACATAAAAGTGATACACAAAAAGGAACCTCAATAATAACTAGCTCAACATTGAGGTTTGTATGCTGTATCCTTCTTGTTTGTTATGAATGTTCATTAGACAGGGAAAGTAAAATAAAAGATATTCCTTATTACCTTTTTCCTGTTTTTAGGTGCGTGGTGTTTATGTATGATGGGTAGGAACACATTCTTGTTTCTAAACTTTAACTCCTTTTTAAAGCATTTGTTTCTGAAAATATTTTCATTGCTTTTGTTGTTAAAACTCTTTCTATCCACACTTATTAAATATTCTTTACAAAGAGTAATGTTTAACCAATAGTCATTACAACTCCTGTTTACAGCAGCAGTCTGTCAGGGGTTAATAAAGACTTGCCTATAACTACCATCCTCTCCAATCTGTCTGTTTCTCAAAACTCTGAAAATATAGTCTTCCCAGCTTCTGACAGGGCTAATAAACTGGAAATCTCCTAGAGAAGAAGCAGGTTTTGCCTTTAAATTTTCTCCACTGGAACTGTTTCATAGTGTTGCTCCCCTAAATGAATATGTTTGAGACCCTGTACTGCTTCTGTCTCCTGGATCCATATGAATGCCCATGTATGTATACTGGTGTATGCACACAACACATCTGTGTTGTACAATATGCTCCTGCCTGCCTTTTTTATGGTCAGATGACTATTGAAATCACATAAATATTTTACAGGAGGAAAAGGATTGATTCTCCCTAGCTGTAACCCTCTAAAAATGAAGAGAAATAGGTACCTCCAAGGAGTGATTCATCTATCCTGCATGAGATACTTGTTCAGAGGTGGACTGAATTCCCATGAGGAGTTATATCTTTGCACTGACTCCAAAGAGACCTTGAACAAACAGTTCAGGTTCAATGCCTATTTTTTGAATGTCTAAAGGGAAGCTGAAGGGAATCTCACCCTAATTAATTGTTCTGTCCCAAAGGAAGAAATCAGTATTACTGTACCTACACAAAAGGAATCGATGATATCCATGTAGCTAGCATGGTATAACAGAAGATTAATACTTGTCTTGCACCCACTCTCTGGTGTTGCTTCCTTGCCATCTCTCTGTGGGAGCTGCCTGTTGTGGCTAACTATCTCAGCTACTTTTCCTTTCCTGTCTGCACCTTTGCCAGATAATCCCCTCTAACTCCTGGGCCCAAAGGTGCAGCACCATCCTGACCAGGACCAGTGCCCTCACACTGGCAGCACATGCACTGCAGTGCACTCAGCCACTGATCTTAGCCAGGCCTTCTGCTGGCATCATGCAGACCCCAGTCAAGTTCAGGGGTGAGAAAGGGCAGAGGAGAAAAAGACTGGCTGTATTTAAAATACCTGAAATAACATGAGGGATTACCACTGCATTAATTTTTAAGAGTAGAAGTAACAAAATTTAAAAACCAGATAAATATGAAGTCATACAAAATACATCTTGCTATTGACCATGGGGTGTAGATGACACTTCCTCTTTTTATCCACCTTTTGTCTCCTCTCCTCTGGACTCTCCCACATCAGGCAAAGAAATCGAGCTGGATCTCTGGGAAGGTGAGGAAAATTTCTAGCCCAACTTACCAATCTGGTATTGTTCCTTCCACTTGAATGACTATGGAGTCATTCTCATGTTCACACATCTGCAGCCAAAACAATTTCCTGAATGAACAGACTCCCATGCTCTTTTAAGACCCACCTGAAATTCATATAGACCTGGGCCACAAGCATGAGGTGAGGAGGTACTGCTCTCCAAGGCTGGTTAATTAGCTGAGGCTTTCTGGCAGTGCTAGTGCCTTGAAAAGGATAGGCACCTCCAGAGAGGGCTATTCAGCTTAGCTATCACAGTCAGTTGTCTTCAGGTGAAATAAACCTCCATTCAGAAATGCTTGCCTCCGTATTCATGCACAATAGCAGAAGTCTGTTGGCTTAGGCTAGGCAATTCATCTCTTTTATGGTTAAAGGTGGGTGAGATGAATGTACAGGTCACAAGGTTCACTCTGTGATGACTAACAAATACAGAGCCATCACCCAGCATGAGGGATGTGAGTATGAAATCAGTTAACACCAGAATTTCATCAGATTCACATTCAGATAATTAATTACAGCAGGTACCTTGGGGTCTACCCCCGACAGGTGCCTTGGTAGTGCTGGTACTCACTTTTATTCTGAGAGTAAGGAACACCTACAGAGCCATACACAAAGCACAGTACCCAGTAGTGCCAAACCTAAGGGGCACACCACAGAATAAAGAAGAATGGGAAAAGGTACAGACAAAATGATGTGTGGAATGATAGCGATTACAATGTTTCCTGTATAGGGAAGAGAGACAGAATGGGAAGAATGAGCTCAGGTAAATGGAGTGTGCCATGCAGAAAGACAGGGCTAGGTGAAGGGACTGAAGGTCAGATGGGGAGAGGGAGTGTTTTGTTTATATCATTTCTCTATAGTAACACAGAAATCATTTCATTGGGATCAGTGGGCCTTCCACATCCATGTACAGCTTTTAAAAAGCATAGGGGAGAAAACTACCACTTGGTGGTTGTGGTGATTATTGCCAATTAGTGATTGTGGGGAGACCATCAAGCTCATTCCACTTCAAATTATGGAATGAACTAAAACTGAGGTCCTCAAGGTGAAAAGCTAGGTTTTTTTCTGCTATACTAAAGAAGTAATTTTTTTTTATATATTGAGCAACTGTGAAAGGAAAGATTGTGCAACAACTAGAGGCACACTGTAAATATCAAGGTTGCCAAAAGTCACAGAGCAACCTTTCCAATAATCTGAAGTGGTGATAGGAAGAGTAACACAGTGAATTTGTATTGATGCAGAAATCATTAACCCTGCACCCTCACTTTGATTTGCATTAAAGAAGCAGCTGACTGTATTTTCGTGCTCATTACTTTTACTCCACCAAAACTGTTGGCAAGTTAACTGTCATAGAGTATATATGTGCAAGTGTGTGTCCATCTATGTGTCTGTGAATGTTTGTTGGGAAACATATAGTAACCTAAAGCCTTTGTGTTACAGAAGAGTGTGCATGCATTTTTCAAATATTTTAAACATACACTCTTAAAGACCACTTAAGGTGACTCAATTATGTGAATCCAGATTCTGCCAATTTAGCAGCTGCTAAGGAATATTACTTTGGGCAGTCCTACTAAAATATGCAACATTCTCAGGAAATGAGTTAGTCATGCAAAATTTGACCCAAACTGTTATTTCCACAGATCACTGTAAACAACTATTTGTGTCCTTAATCTTACACAGTCTGTTGTCACTCCTGTATTCTGTGGCTTGTCCTATCCTTTGTAGATGAGCTCTTGTAAAGGTAGAGATCATGGGGATGCCTGAGTCCTTTTTCCACATAAACCAGCAACTACTCACATTATTTTTCCGTGACAGTGATTTGAAATCCTACAGTGGGCAGGCAATTTTAACTGGAAAACTAGAAAAGGCTATTTAATAGTGAAATAAGTAATGGAGGAGCAAGTAACAGTGAATCATTAGGATGGTTAAGAAAAAATAAACAGAAAAAACGTAACTGCAAAAGCAAGGATAAAATTAAACAGTAATGATGATTTATAGTAAGATACTCTCAGACATGACAGAAGTCTCAGAACACCAAAAGGAAAATCTTGTTTGCTCAAATTATTTGTTTCTTCTGTCTAATGAATGTAATTCTAATATACAAGTGATAACACTGGCATTTCTTTGAAATGTTGATTCAGTTTAATTATGAAAATCACCAAGGTATTTTCTGGCTGCTGCATCACTCCCTGTACTAAGATTAATCACATCAACATCATTCATTTAATCTTCAAAGAGTAAGCAGTTGTCCACAAAAGCCTTCAAATAGCTTCATTAGTGCAATTTTTCAGACTCAAACACTTATCTGGCAGCATATGATTGAGAGTAAGGAAGGTCATTATATTCATCTGTTTCCTAATCCAGTTTATTTTTTAATGTTTCTGCTTTTTTTTTTTTTTTAATAACTTTAAGCTCCACTATCTTGTCCTTTATTACGGACAACCAAACCATGTGCAATTCAAATACAGATAAAATTATTAGTAGCTATCATGATTTACTCAGTTTGTGACAGATGAATTTGAGCCAGAATATGCTCCTCTCCCAAGCCCAACATTGATTTAACATACATATTGTTTTTGCCACTAATCACAAAAACCTTAAAATGTGTTTACTTAAACATGCAAAGAGGGTTAAAAAGGTGAGACACACAGTAATGTGCTTAATGTTTTCAATGCCAGACTGAGACTTATTAACAATGTTTTAGAGAATAAAAATAAGTCCAACCTCTCCCTTTTATTAATATTTAATTACATGCTAAGAGCATCATCCTCTTCAGTCTCCCATGGATGCTGAAAAGACCATCCCTTATGTCATATTACTTAAAAACTTCTCCAGCACAATCCTTAGTATTTTCAAAAAATCATGGTACCCAGTGTCCAAATAGCTGGTACTATGACACAATCTTTGAACAGTTTAAATTTTTTTAAAATATAGCATTGTAACCCAACATATTCACACTGAGTATGACAGCTCACAATGACAACCTGGTCAGACACAATTATCCTACCTACAACGCACTAAAATAGCCACTGATCAAAATGTGCTTAGTTCTATTACTGAAAACTAAAGCCTGCAGGTTTAGTTTTGAAGCTTTAAAAAACAAAGACTCGATTAAAGTTTCTGCTAACATATTTGCCTGCAGCTGTCAGAGAATTTTGCAAAAAAAATTCATCAGTCAGAAAAGCAGAAGCCTTGAAATGTTGGGCAACAAACTTTTTTTTTTTTTTAATACAGACTATTTAAATTACTGTAAATCATAAAAATATGGATTAAAATTAATTAAAATTTTCCTTTAATTTTAGGTGAGGAAAAAATCAAATTTGCATTCAACAAGAAAATTTGGGCAAAAATTTCCAAAAATTAATCTTAAGATGCTGGTGAACTGCCATGGTTGCAAATATGCCAATCATTCAGAAGATCTCCAAAAGGATGAAAAGACGTGTTTGGACCACTAAGGTATTGGTTTTATTAAAAACTGGACTTAGTTTAGAGAGAGGAGCACAGGATAGTTCTGTGGCTACAAAGCCATATATATGCTTCAGTTGTCACTGTATCTCAGAATTATTTTCACTCCCTGGCACATAAACAGCACTCATGCTCCATCCTTGGTTTGTAGTGCTATCTAAAATCAATTGCTATATGATAAAAACAGCAGAAAACACAGACTCCATGCAGCTCTCAATCCAGCCACTCAAACAACGGAGAGGTGAGGCTTTTCTAACCAAGGGTCCCCTGCACAAGCAAAGAGTTGCTTTATGCTTATACTTTAGAAAAAAAAAAAAAGAAAAATCAATATCCTCAGAAGCAGATGTATAAACTGATAGCTCATTTGCACTATTTTGTAGATAAAACTTCCCCAGCTTTGCTGCAGAAAGGAAAAACAGAGGCTGGTGCAATATTTATTCATGGCAGAGAAGATTAAGGCATATCTCAATATGAGTTCATATGCAAGCTTTAGTCCTTGAGCCGATTTATGAAATCGAAGGAACTATTTTTCTCCTTATGAGCCCTTTGGCTACAGAAGACTCATGCTTGGGGAGTCCTCCTTCATTACACAAGACTGTGTCATGAAAATCATTTTATTTAGAGCAGAGGTCAGGATGCAAGGAAGTCACAACAGCTGGAATGGCTACCATAGCTGGAGGGACGCAGAAGCCACAAGAGTGTGTCTCCACCGGTATTTATCAGGCTATTTTAAGCCATGTTGATATCCCACCCTTACTTTGAGTTATTAGATGCCATATATATTTACTGCTACTTCAATACATAACAACTTTTCTTTCCGGAACTGAGGGCCTCTGCAAAGTATTTTTGTTGTTGTTGTTAAGAAAAGCAGCAACTTTGAGGTTGGAGAACTGCACTTTTTAAAACCTTTCCATAAATTGCTTTCAGATCTTGTCTCTGGATCTTGGCAGTATGAGGCCACATAATTTCAAACTGTGAACAGCAGAGGGAATGACCAGATTTATCCTGCATTTGTCCCATTTCACTGAAATACTTAGAAATTCTTATGCAAAGTAAGCTTATTTCTGCCTCTACCTTCCCTCTGCAGGACATGGTGGACTGGGAGGACAGCTATTCTGCCATGCACTTTTAGACAGGAATCTTTGTGAAAACGAGCAGTTGTATATCCCTGGAATCCTTCCATCCACAGAGATGTCTGCAGTCATGGCTCAGTACTAAAATCAGTATGTTCCTAATAACTTAGCCTTAAAGGGCTATACTCCTTGGGTGACATTTAAGCTCTCCTTTTCACTTCTCTTTTTATTCAGATAGTGTTATCCTCAGGAGTCCCAAAGCTTCTAGGTCTCAATCAGGCCTTAAAAGAAGGAAAATTCTTCAAACAGGTCTTGCTGTGACAAATGTGAGTATTATTTGCTACTGTTCTTTACTGTTCTCCCCAAATCTCAGTTTCCCTAATTACACATTACTTCTCTGAAAACTATGAATTATATAATGGGTCTAACCAAGACGTATGCTGCACGTACTGCTTCAGTTATCCAGCAAAGACAGGAAAATAAAGCTAATCACAGGGAAGCCATTTTCAATTAATCTGACTTCCTGTGTCCATTTACAAGACATTAATTTATGTTGGTTACTTTTAATTCTAATAATAAATGAACTTTTATTGTTAATGTAGGAACAGATCCCTGAGTAAGCAACAATATGCAGGGCAAATAAACAATCAATTAAAGATGTATTTATATGAAAAGTAAGAGAGAAATAAATTGTAAACCTTAAAGACAAGCATGAATACAAATTTATTTAGATCACTCACTAAAAGCGAATTCACCTCTCCAAGGGTCATGATCTGCCTTTTTTTTGTATTAACAATACACGAGTTTTCAATCAAAATTGGTACCAAGTGAAAAACCTTCTTCACAGAGCATGAAGAAGTAGAGATTCACCTTTCTGACAACCTTCTTTCCTGTCTTCTATATATCCTCATAAAATATTTACTCTGCTTCTGAATGACCACTCTGATTATCCTTAGACTCCTTTTCAGATTCCCTGATGATGTCATGGAAATGTTAAACCCATTATGCTAAGCTAGGACCTCCATCTACTGTGACCTCTTGGCACTAGCTTCTGAGGACAGCATGACACTTTTACATAAAAGTTAGTCTTCCTTCAGGTCATCAATAGATGGACTCGTAACACATCAGCACTTCAATCAACACCAGTAAAATTTAACCAAGGCCATGTAAAAAGTCCAAATCCATTCTGTGCTTACAATAAAGTGATTAAAATGTCTATTAAAAGGTACAGTTATTTTCCACGGGAAAATAAGCATTTATATTATTTCATGGGTCCACCCCACAGGTAATGCATGGCATTCCTTTTCATTAAGCTATTAAGGAAGTGATTAGTGACTAGCACCCTTCTCTAATTATCTTTAATGTAGTGTTTCAAATTGATCATGCATAATGCAATTAGAAATCATAATTAAATTAATTTATATTGATTTAAGCCTTTATAAGTTGTTAATAACCGTGACCCATTACATTAATTCCTACCAGCCAACATTAATATTTCCAATATGCTGAAATATTTTCCTTTTCCCCCCTTGCTTGCATCGAGCACTCCTGCAGGAGCTCGCAGGGGCTGACTGCGGGGGGATGCTCCCGGGCAAGAGCCCCAGCAGCCAGCAGCTCCAGCCTGGCCCTTAGTGGTCCCGGCGCGAGTGGGTGCTGGGGAGCGAATCGATAGCTCCTTTAATGCGGGAATAATGACCGCTGCCCGGGCTGACAGCCGCCCCTTGGATTTCCATGGAGACGGAAAGACCCCGGCAGCCGCCCAAGGGGAAAACTCGAGGGTGGGAGCCAGAAAAGTGAGTCTCGGGGGGGAGCTGCTTACTGGAGGAGACGAGCTGTCCCCCACCCCTCCCCAAAACCGGCTTAGCGCCGGAGCTCCCCGGAGGCCCCAGGGCGGTGGGACTCCCCTGGGTGGAGAGGCAGCAGGACCGTGTGGGAGAGGCAGGGCTGGGGGCTCCTGGGGCATGTGCCAATGGCTGCAGCCGGTCCCCCGCTTCCAAACCTCCCCTCTCCTGACGCTGATCTCCTTCCGTCCCATCCTTCGGCCCCCATCTCCTTCCCCCCAACGCAAAAGCTCTCTTGAAAAGTTATTTCCCCCCAATTCCGACGAAACTTGTGAAGCGCAGCCCCCTTTCCGGAAGAATTGTGCATAAAAACAGGCAGCAAATCATCCAGCTCGGGATGGCAAGGGTCAGGCAGCGCTCTCAAACGGGAGCACTTCCACCCCACCCTGTCTGACACCTTTCCATCACATGCGAACGCTCCAGGGTCAAAACAAGTTTTCCAGTGCGAAAGATGCTCGACTATAATAAAATCTTACAGCGAGAGGTGTCACAAATCATTTAAGAAAACAATTTTGCTTAAATAATATTTCCTTTAAAATAAATTCGGGGTTCGCAAATCACGGTTTGATTTGAAGAGGCATGAATTCTATTATATGTACAATTTAATCACGGGGTATTTAAAATAGACATTTCCATCTAAAATCCAATCAGAAATCAACACAGTACCTCGAGGCATTAAGATGATCATCTCCATTTTGCATTTGTAAACTGGTAGAAATAAATGTGGCTTGTGGATACCAAGAGGTCAAGTACGGCTGCTCAAATATTTTTCTTACAAAATGACGGATTTATTAGACAAATAAGTGGCCCGGCTGATGCAAAACCCCCAGTGATTGAATTTTGACGTTGAGTCAACAACAACTCGAACTACATCAGTGCTCCAAGATTTAGTTATGATGGTAGAGATTACTGAACAAATAGGAGGCAGAAATGAATACAGATTTCCTAGGATCTGCCCCTGGCACCCTCTTCTTGACATTCCCCTCCATATGCTATCCCTATTCACAGTGTATTCTAATTAAAGGACTGGGCTATGTCTTCTAATTTTACAAGAACTTTTAAATAATTAGTCTGGTGTGTATTAAAAGGGGCAGCTTCAGACATAAGGGGATTTCAGTCCCTTTAGGATCTCTCCTCGGCTTTGCAGTTATCATAGTCCCTTCCATGCGGAAGGGTGAAAAACACCTCTGATTTGATTGCAGAAAGATGTGAACTCTGATCAAACTGCCGTATGCAAACACAGGCGTCCGCGGTTCATTTCCAGCCCATTCAAAGAGAATGGCTGGGGAGGGGGGTGGGGGGAAGGATTGTGTTAGGGATTTCGGTGTGAGATTGGGGTTTTTTCCCCTTCCCAGTGGAAAAGATGTTGAGGGTTCAGCATTCCTGTGAAAATCTGTCCACGGGTCCCAATCGCCTGTGAAACCAGGTTGGGCTGTAGCCTGCACAGCCACGACAGCGGAATTTTTACCACGCTGAATTTGCCCCCTCCCTCCTTTTCCCCTCCCTCTCTCCTTCCCCCCCTCCCGCCTCCCCACCCTACAGGTGTGTGTATCTAAGCGAGTTCCCCGGTCTGAGCGCTGCCAGCCGGCAGGGAGCAAGCCGGGTGCTGGAAAGCCTGCGTGAGCTGGGCGAAAGCGATGTTATTCTTGCTTCATTTCTTCAGTGCTTTGGAGCGTTACTTTTACTTGCTAATCACGAAGGGGCGCTTAAATAATTGAGAGTACGTTTAAGCATAAAGCAGTCAGTTTCTAATCTTTTCAGGGGAAAAGGGACTAATCTGCACCTGCTGTGAGAGCCCTTTTTTTATTTATTCTGTATATTACTTCCAGTCCAAGCTGGACCTGATGGCTCCAATTACAGTTGAGCCTTGCAGAATCCATATCCTCCCTTTCACAGACCTTTTCTCTTCTCTCCTCTTCTCCGCAGCAATAAACTTTTCCTTGGCAGAGAAGAGGGAGCGTGGTGATCTTAACAGACACCATTTAGCCGAGATTATAATTTATTTATTTTTTTAAGCGAAGCTCTTCAGAATTCCCAAGCTCTCCAAATTTGCCATCTTTCTATTGCCTCCACTGTTTCGTATGCATATCTGTAGAAAAGAGATGCACACATTGGCTGTCACGGTGATCTGGACTTCTTTTTTTAACAGGGGATAGTTCGAGAAGAGTGTTTTAAAGTAGATTTTCTCCTATTAAGCATTTGGAAAGCAATTGTTTAATAAGCCTTTCCTATACTACCTATTTTCCCTGCCGAGTTTTTACATTGGGTAGAGGCTTCTCAGAGTATTGCCAAAGTTAATTCCAGGTTTTTATCTCTCTAACCTACTTAGGATGCAAAAAGGAAAAAAAAAATCCCGTCAAATTAAAGTGAGTCCTCCTGTCTTGCCTTCTCCCAGCAAATAACTTGCAGCACCTAATAAATCCAGATGGAGTTCCTCATATAGCCCGGTGCAGAAATAATTATTGTCCTGGCTTGTTTCATGTCAGAGGCCTCTTTGGCTCATCTGTCATGAAACCAATTTCACTTTATTTACATCCATTTGCTAGTTTAATTACTGTGCTGATGAATAGCCTGAAGGAATTAAGTTACGAGTCTTTGGAAACCTAAAACGACAGATATATGGGTTACCTTTTAAATAGAGGAAGAAAATGATGGGTGGTGTGTGCACCAAAATTTAAAGGTAATAAGAGCCTTTTTGCTAGGTGGAAATGCAGAATCAACTGACACTCAGCCAGGGCATTTACCTCTGTCTTTACATAAAGTATTGCTTTGAAAGGCATTCATATTTTTGCAGTTTTAACGCAATCTGTGTTAAAACAAAGGTTCTGCAACATGGGTGCCAGCTGTAGATCTAAGCACAGATGCACTCATTATTTTTCCAGCCACCAAAAGGGGAAAGATGTTAGAAAATAAGTCAAAAGTAAGTCTTAAAGACTGACTTCAACATAACCTATGCTCTGTACCATATAATATATATCAATAGGGTTACTATCCCGTGTCTGCAACAGCAGAAATACTCTCAAGCGTGTCTTCCCTCTAACTTGCCTCTCTGTGATGCCCTGTACCAACAAAGGGAATTTCAACCAGTTGGAGGCTCTTGTGCTTTTTATATAAATCTGGAAAAAAACAGAGCTTATCCTTGTATTAGCTGTAGCCTGCATCCTTTCCTCTTCTTCGGGTGTTTTTCCATCATTTGCATCCCACACATGCGTGTCACTCGACCTTGAGATCAGGGGTACGGAACCTGCCCCATCCACCTGCATGGTCCCTGCTGCGGGATCCTGGCATGCCGAAATGATCCTGCCCTCCCCTCCTCCACCGCTCAGTAACTTTCCTGAGCCGTTTTCCTGAGCTGCTGCTTTTAAAATAATCTAGAATTCCAAAACTTTATGCAGCAGGTACTGAAGGAAAGATCAGTCTCTTTAATGCTCCCTCTCGTTCATCGTGAAAAGAAGAAAAAAAAAAAAACCCAACCAGAAATCCAGTGGTCTCGGAATTAGGTCGGGAGTGTAAATTGCCGGGGCTGTGCCCCAATGCGTCACCTACGGGCTGGCCAACGAGGCCCCGGAGGAGCCCGTTTGAGCACATTCGTTCTAACCCTGAAGAAAAAGTCCCCCCAAAACCCTGTCCTCCAAACAAAGAGTAGAAACCAGACCTGAGAGCCCGTGCATCTTCTCGGGGGCTGAGCCTGAAAGGTAGAAGTTTAGGTGGGCACGCTTTGAGGGCTGCATGAAAAATTCACGTACACAAGAGCTTTTACAACACTCTCCTACACAGACTGTTTCTTTTCCTTCTCCCGGTAATTTTGTGGATGCAGTACTTTTGTGGATCTCACGTGGGACAAAGCTTCCTTGAAGAAAGATGTGAGGCAATAGGTAATAGGGCAGACGTAAAATTGGTGAGGATGGCCAGAGCTCTGGCTGCCTGCGGGGGAGATGATGCTTGATTCGCTAGAAAAAGCCTTCTCCTCGGACACACCCTCCTCAAGGAGAAAGCTGAGGGGGCGAACAGGGACCCCCCTTGCCACAGAAGTTGAGCAACACTTTAAAACCAAATCCTTTGCCGGGGGAAACGTGACACATTCCCCCCTCCTGCCTCAAATATTGCTACCGACCGACCCGAGCTGGTTACACCGAGGGTATAAAAGAGCAGATCAAAAGAGAATTACAGCTGCCTATTCGAGGTACTTCGGGTCTTTATATCCGAGAGAAATGAAAGGAGAAAGTGTACAGCAACATAGGGTGGGGTATGAAAAGCTCCCTTCCCCCCCTCTCCCTCTCTTCCCTCTTCGCTCTCTCCCCCTTTGATTAATAGATCCATGTGGCTAACGGCCTGACATATGGTGTGCGAAGCAGCTTGAGATGGTACCTCGGGCATACCCTACGGCTATTAACATATTACAGGCTTCTGTGCAGCCACAGACGGACAGAGCGAGAGGCAGGCAGACAGACAGACAGCCTTCCCTCGCCCTGCGCCGCCCGCCGCGGCCCGACAGAGCTCTCCGTGGTGCTGAAGCGCCGCGGCTCCTCTCCTCTCCTCTCCGCTCCGCTCCGCTCCGCCCGCCGCTCCGCCTGCGCGCAGCCCGCCCGCGGCGTCTCCGCCGTGATAGAGTTCAAAAAGCAGGCGTGCACGCCCAGGCGGATTTGAAAGTCCTGAGCCGCTTTCAAACGAAGAGGTAGAAAGCAACATCGACATTACTCCTTGTACATAATCTGGGGATTTCTCTCCTTTTTTTTTTTTTTTTTTTTTTTCCAATTCTAGATGAAAAAAGATGTTGCTATGTATATAAATCCTTTACCACAGAGCACACAAAAGCTGCCTTCTGTGGAATCCGGTGGCATATACAATGCAGTGCCAACTTTCAGAACAGAAAAAACATTTCTGCAGATGATCCAAAAGTTAGGGAGCTGGCACATAACGCACCTGGCGGTGTGGGAGAGAGGTAATTCCCGGCTTTGGTGTTTGGAAGGAGGAATTATATTAGACAAAAAAGTGGCTTAGAATGCAGCGAAACCTGAGGTTTATTTAATCCATTTCAAGGGTTCTGACAGAAATATACATCACCCCCTGCACTTTGCCTTTTAGTCTCCTGTAGAAAACTGCCCCTACTCTTTTTAACTTTGCTCCGGCCGTTTTGTTGGGAAATAAATGCTAACACCAGATTAAACGTTTCAGGTGGCTTCATCTTCTGATTTCAGGAAAATAGTGTTAATAAGAAGCTTTGATGTTGTTTTACTTTCAGACTGTATGCCTTAAGGCAGAAAAGCGCATAAAGGTACCTGGGAAAGTAAATTGCCAGAAGCGAAGAGCACCCCCCCTTTCAAAATCCTGTAAGTACTCCTCTCTCTTACATCAAACCGACCCTATGCAGAGCAGCGCTAGCTGTTTGGAGATTTCCTGGCTTTCACAAATATCTCTTTCAATGCACACACGGCGACGTGTGCCCCTGTGTTTATGTGTGTGCACATTTCAGTATTAGCAGTTGCTAATGAAACTGGAGACATGGGGGAAAATACAAAAGGGTCATTGCCATAGTTGCTTTTTCATTAGAATTATTTTCTTTTTCCCTAATAACAATATAAAATCCCGCGGGGTAAAGCCTCCTAGAGATTTTCAGTGAGGAGTAAAGCCGATGCAACGTGAGTGGAGAACTGTAGACCTCCACCATGCTGAACCAGCCCAGAATAAAAGTTTCGTATCCTGTATGTACATTTGGGTGTTTCTTAGCTATTTCGCCAGTAGCCTCCTCTATTCTTTCGGGAGCCCAGCACATCAGCATCGCAAATTCCTCACACACAATCAATACATTTTGCATAACACGAGTCTCCCTCGCACGCTCTCTCCTTTTGCTCCCTCTCTCTTCGCCTCTCGTCGGTGGACAGGGTTTCTACACGGGGCTTTTCTTTTAAGAAATTAGCACCAACGATAGAGAGTCTCAAAAGCAAAACCTGCTTGCTCGCATCAGAAATTTCGCTGGAGCCCACCACAGCAACCTTTCAAGCATGCGGTTCGGTTTCAGACAGACACAGCTTGTCTCTCTCCAGTCTCTCCTCTCACCCCCTCCCCTCCTATTCCTCTTACAGCAGTGCTTTAATAAAGTCACATAAGTGATTGAAATTAACATAAATCATTATTAGTTATTAGGATTTGCTCTAAATTACTCTGTGAATATAACACCAAACCCCATCTGCCACTCCTGCTCTAGCAGCAATAGATTGCAGATAAAATAAATGTCCTTACCCCATTAGAATGTTCCTGTCTCTGTAGCCAAAAGCCAAACAAAAGCAATAAATACAGAGCTTTTTTTCTCTCCACTATTCAGCTGTGACTGTTTTCATCAGCTCTTCCTCTAGAAAAGCTCAATAGCTGCCTGAAAATATTGCATTTTATATCACCAAAGGGCGATTAATATTGCATTAACTGTATTTAACATTTTTTAAGCGCGAGTAATCTGAAATGAGTAAGTTTCTGTTACTAAATACAGGGGATGTCAGAGCTGGTGAAAACAGCTTAAAATATCTGTATAAACAGATTATTTGTTTCATACTTTGTATTTTTATAATGTTATGGTATAGTGTGCTCTGTTTGAAGTAGAAGAAGCCATGCTAATGGTCTGTTTAAAGTATTCTGACACTGTCTGGAGACATCCAAGTCTCTGCCTTCATTAAATGTTTATTGTCAACACTTCAGTGAAAAAAAAGTCTTGTGTAAGTGAATTTCCACTGCTGGATGCTGTCAACACTTTGTTTTATTCTGATCCGCGTGTACAAAAGTTTGTATACATTATGCTGAAGTGAAGAGAGGCAGAGATTTAGTGAGCTATAATTAGTTACCAAACAAACTTTTATTAGTAATTCAGTTTATATAATGACCATAATCAAGGGCTAAGCTATTTATACCGGCGCCTCATCTTTCCGCACAGCCCTTAAAAAGATGTGTTCATGTTGCCATGCTATCCTCTTATCAAGGAACACCTTTTTTAAAATAAAGGTGCAAAAACAAATTTAAAAAACCAAACCAAAAGCGTACACACAGATCTTACATCTTTCAGCTCTGCCTCACAATTTTAAATTGCTTTCTTCCACCCAGACAAGGGATGGAAAGCCCTCTCCGCAAGCCGGTGACTGAGCATGAGCTGTCCGTCTGCTCCTGCTGCTGGACCCGGGCTCGGGGAGGTTTGTTCCCCCACCCGGACCCGCCCCGTGCTCAGCCCGTGCGAGGGAGAGGGTCGGTCGGCATTTTCACCCAAGGAGGCACTTTGGAGTCTTTTATGACTCGCTCGTGAAAATCAGCGGGAAGTTACAATTTATCTTCAATGTACCAGGGCCGAGTATCTTTTTAAAAAAATACTAAATTAATTTTTATATAAGGCCTTTTAAATACTTCAGTCTTTAGAGTGATTAACTGATGTCTTACGATATCATTTTTTAAAGTAATTCCCCCTACCCCCGACTGCCTGATAAATTTTAATTTTATGTTTAAAAAAAAAGTGTGTTTAACCACTTTCCCCCCAAAGAGTTACAGGCGCTTTGGTACACTTAGGTAAGCAGGCTGAAGGAGTTAAAATGCAGTTCAAAGGAGGACGTCTGCTTTCCCAGAGGGGCTGTGACTCCAATTTGGGAAGCAGATTTTGCATGTGCAGCTGTCCCTGGACGACCAGCCACGGCGAGCTCCCGAGCGGGGCTTGGCTGGTGACACGGCCATAAATCCGCAGCCGCGCCGGGCTCCCTGGCCCCCTCTGCCCGCGGAAACACCGCGCTCAGTCCGCTTCAAAGTTGCTTCTTAAACCAGCAGGCGGAAAGGGACTCGGCGGGGGAGGGCGAGCATCCCGAGGCGCCTCCGCCCCCCGCGAAGGCAGGATGCGCGGTGGGAGCCCCGCACCGCCTGCCGCTGCCATCAGTGGTGCGGAAGCCAAGGCGGAAAGTGCGTGCCTGTGCCCGCGGGCGCTGCCTACCCTGCCCTGCCCTGCCCTGCCCTGCCCGGCCCTGCCCTGCCCGGCCCTGCCCGCCCCAGCCGCTGCCCGTCCGCCCGGCGGCGGGGCTCGGGCCCTCCGGTGCAGGCGCTCTCTCTGCTACTGCTGCTTCTTCAAAGATTTATATGTGACATCTTATTTTAAATTAACTTTTGAGCCCTGGGTTTCATTCATCCATCCACGCACCCACCCACCCGCCGCCTGCCTATCTATCTTGCTACGATGCGAAGAGACTCGCTTGCAGTTTTACCACCTCGGTCTCATCTCTGGGACCTATATATTCAGCTGACCTATATATTCATTCACTGCTTTTCTCCCAAACCGAGTCTCCTTCAGGTGCGAAGGGGTTGCAAGGGAGGAAAAAGAAAAAAGCTTTCCAAAAACGGAAGGGGGAAGGAGGGGAAGGGGGGAGCCGGGGAGTGGGGGGGGGCGTCGTGCAGCACGCCTCCCATCAAGCTGTCTTGACAACAATTACTAAAGTTTTTAATTAGCCTCTTGTTATAATTCATTTTATTAATTTTCTAAATCTCAGCCCATGAATTATTAACGGCGGCCCCGTAATTGTGTTTGCAGCGGCGCACGTGATGGCGGCAGCCCCGCCGCGCCGCGGCTCTCCCCGCGTGGGTCCCCTCCGCGCCCCGGCTGGGGAAGGGGCCCGGGCGGCGCTGGGCCCCGCTATTTTATCAACCCTTAAATAACATAATTACCGATAATCAGACCCTCGGCTGGCAGGTGGAAACAGGTTCCCAAGCGGATTAGAATTCTGCTGCTGATCTTTTAAAAATCAATTAGGCTTGCCTCCGCTTTGGAATCAGCAGGTAAATATAATAAAGCTTAAAAAAAAATAGCGCCGGCTGAAAAGCGAGATATAAATAACTGGAGGGATTTAAAATCGTTTGGGAAATGCCAGAATAACACAGGGCACCACCGGCGCTATCAAGCTTTATGCGCTCGAGTCCGTCAGAGTTAAAATAATTATCTTTCGACAAATCTATTTCTCTTCGGAGGAAAGGGGGAACACGGGGAGGCGGGGAGGGAGGCACATAAACCATAAAGTCAGTGCTGTAGGACACTTCATTCTCCTTCTGGGGAGCCTTTTTACTTGTTGAACCAGGACCGAATTAGTCTTAATATCACAGGAGAGTAAAAATCAATACGACCGTGGCAGTGGGTGTCTGTTACTCACTTATGATGGCCTAATCTAAGTTGAAAGCAAGTGCAGAGCAAGTGTTAGGCAGAAATTCCGCGAGCCAAACCGCGTCTAGCGGACTTAGGACTGGAAAATCACACTGGGAAAGCGGCGAGATTCTTTGGTTATGAAGAAAAAAGCCATTTAAGGGATGACAGCACGGAAACGTTCCCGGCCAGGGGCAGAGACTGGAGTGCAGGAGTCGTCAGAGGTGGCAGCCGCCACCCCGCAGCGGTCTCGGCCCCTGGCACATGGGGAGTGGGGGGCATATCTGTATTTTTTTGGTCACAAATGGCTCTTCTGTATGCAAGAGGCTGCATACTGTTGGGGAATAAATGCGAACACATGTTCTGCCCCTTCGTCTTTTATCTTACTTTTTTTCCTCTGATGCAAAAGTTTTAAAAGTCCTTAGATTAAACTTTATAAACTCTTTTCTTTTCCTTCCTTCCTTCCTTCCTTCCTTCCTTCCTTCCTTCCTTCCTTCCTTCCTTCCTTCCTTCCTTCCTTCCTTCCTTCCTTCCTTCCTTCCTTCCTTCCTTCCTTCCTTCCTTCCCTCTCTCTTCCCCTCTATTTTCTTTCTTTCAATATTTTTAATGAGGCATTTATTAAAAAGGCCTCGCCAGCGTTTTGTGGTTTTATGAACTATTCAGATTCATCTGACGGAAAGCAGGACGTTTTGGTTTTGCACAGTTTCCTACCATAAAAAATAGGAAACTCTGCAAAGCTTTTATTTTCACCATCTGTTTTATTAACATATTTGGTTTTTTCTTTGTACTCGATAAGGATTGTACTTATTACAAAACAAACTCCTCAGCTTTCCAGTACATACATCGGTCATTGCTGAATGATACAAATGTGGTATCACTTTTAACCTTTCAATCGTTTGGGGCAGATGAAAAAGAGAACCCAACATTTGTAATTATTTTTATTTGTTCATTCCTGACTCTCCAAAAAAATGATATCCGGTAATACTTTTCTATAAAATAATATTTTTACAAATGCATTTATTAAAAATTCTGATGACATTTCAAGTTAATAACAACAGAAACAAGTCAATTTCCGGTGGACGAGATCTACGATTTTTTTTAAAAATACCTTTAGTGCTTATTTTTTAACATCAACAGTTGTTTAAAATCACAGCTTTTTTGAACGTATTATTCTTTTCTAAACATCACGTGTCTTGGTTCACAGATTTACCGGCAAAATTAAAAAGATTTGGCTAAAATATGTCTACAGAAGAAATAATCCCAGCTATTAAGTAACTTTTTACATTTGGCATCTGATCTAGTCACAGGTCATCAGAAAATAGAAAGAGGCTCTTTGATCACTTGAAGCAGTAGGTGGCATCCTATACGTTCCTAATGAACAATTGCATTCACAACATAAGGAGAGATCAGTTTAGGATTTTCATATTTATTAACCCAAAATAAAAATAAAGTATCTTGTTACATAATTAAGTGCAATTAGGCCAGTCAGAACAACATATAAACCTGAAACCACCCAAGCTTTTCTTCTTTATACATATTTTGTAGGTGCATAATCCTTTCCAGCACACTGAAAAGAAATACTTCAGAAGTCCTTCTTAAAATTTTACTTTGATTTATATTCTGCAGTTATAGAATAAACTTCAAGAAACACACGCAGCTAATATATAGTTAATTTTATTCGGAGCACCGATTTTCACATAAGAGCTATCTCAAAGTAATGATTTCTGGATTTAGCAGAAAAATACATCTCTCACTATTTTCTTTTTGGTAGAATTAGTCTTATCGTCTAACGGCCATACCTTGAATTTACCAGCCGTGTCTCGGAAATATTTTTCTTTTCTTTTTTTTAAATGCACCCAATAATAATAATAACTATTCTGTTTTCACGTTTGTTTTATTTGTAAGTATGCTGGGACACATCTCCCTGTTGTATTTTGGCGTACAGAAATATTTCTGATAGAAATTAAAGTAATAGAGTAAGGACACAACCAAGGAGAAAGCTCAGCAAACATACATGGACAGGTAGATTATTCAGTGAGACATTTCAGGATCCACACGTGGTTGCAGTTTGTAACCTTTTTTGTTGTTGTTGTTGTTGTTTTGTGCATTAAAGAAAATATTTACAATCGTCTTTCTTATCTTTTTTTTTCCTCTTTTTTTTTTCTTTTTTTTTCCTCTTTTAAATCTAAATACAAGAACGTGACAAGAACGTTTGTGTTTCCGGTGAAAACAGGCAGTTAAACTGTGAAATTACACCATCCACAAAAGATTCTACCAGAAGCTAGTCTATTTAGTGCTCAGTTTCAAAATGCATAGAATGTTTGCGCTGCAAACAATGATACACAAAATAATAATAATAATAATATTAATAATAAAATAAATAGATAAATAAATAGATAAATAAATAATATCGAGACTTTATCACGGATCTTTCTATGCCTTTTCCCCCCTCTTTTCTTTTCCTTTTCTTTTTTACTTTTTTTTTTTCCCCCCCCAGGTCATGTCATGCATAATTTCTGTCTACTGTTTGTTTTGATTTAAACAGAATGGAATTTTCTTTTCAGAAATTCTTTTTCACTTGAAAACCTCAGCAGTGTCTCGGCAAGAGCCAGAGTCAGAGATGGCTTCTGCACGTCGCTGCCCTTTTTACCTAACAAGCCCTGATAATTTTGTTTGTTTGTTTGTTTTCAATCCGCTAGACATGTAACGCACCTTGACGATTATTAGCAATACCAGAATCGTTATTACGAAATAACATCACCGCTTCCAATCCAGGAGACTGTGATAGTGCAAATTGAACCCCACACATCCCTCCCAAAAGCCATCCTCTACACAACGTTTATTATTTACAATAAACGACTTTTAAGCCCAAGTGGATTTTTGTCGTGTGTTTGTTCCCACCATGCACACCCCTCAGAAACAAATGTCATTTCAAACCCATCACCGGTGATTTCTTTTGCCTACCGGGTGCAATAACCTCCATCCCTAGGAGGAAACCAAGGGAGGACCTCAACCTAAATCCAGCAGATTTGGTGGGGATGCCGGGGGGCACAGGGTTGGGAGCAGCGGGGCGGGAGGGAGGAGAAAGAACATAGTTAACCACGAGCCCTAATGAGTCTGAGCATAATCTTTTGGAGAGGATCCCCGCTCTGGCAGGTTTGGCATCTGCCTCCAGATGCATCTCTGCAGAGAGGGACCGGTCTTTGGACACAGCTGGAAACG
The DNA here is from genome assembly GCF_008360975.1 of Lichenostomus cassidix. Taxonomy (NCBI): domain Eukaryota; kingdom Metazoa; phylum Chordata; class Aves; order Passeriformes; family Meliphagidae; genus Lichenostomus; species Lichenostomus cassidix. The sequence goes on along the minus strand of NC_139479.1, from coordinate 47,795,701 downwards.
CAAATCACGCAGGCGAGGGAGGAGAAACAAAGGGGTTGAGGAGTAACTTTTTTTTTCCTTGAGCTAGCTAGGATTATTGAGGCAACAACGGAGAGGAAAGGGACTGCTCCCTAGCCTCGGGGGGACCGCTCCTCCGGTCCCGGCCCTTGCCCCGCTCGCACCGCACCCCCGGCACAGACAAGACCCATCGCCAAAGCCTCGCACAAAACCGCGCTCGAGGTTCGAGGAAATCAAAAAAGACAACAGGAAAACAAAACAAAACACAAAACAAAAAAACCTATAAAGACCAAAACAAACAAATAAAAAACCCAGACCCAAGCCAACCAAAGAAAAAGTTCCCCCGCACTAAACCACCGCTGTCCTCATTCACTACCCAGCCAGGGAAAAGAAAGAAAAGCAGAAAGTAATGAAAAGAGACCCAAACCAAACGTAGCATCATCATCACCGACAGTTTTGCCTTCCGGATTTGTTGGTCGGTTTTGTTTTCCTTCGGAAAGCTGTGACTTAGGTTTCTCGGTTTGTGGTTGTTGCTGTCACGGTATTTATTGGTGTGTGTCTGTGTGTGTTTACGCTTTAAGTTGCTCTTTCTCCCTCTTTCTGTCGGGGGGTGGGGGGCAGAGAGGGGATAGGGTCGGAGAAGTGACCCCCATGGGCTTCTAGAGCGTTTTTACCTCCTCTCTGTTCCTTCTTCTCGTTGGCGTCCCGGTGTCTTTTTTGTTTTAATAATTGATAGCGCACCCACCCCACACGCACGTCCCCCCCTCTCCCCGAGTAGTTCGCGTTTAATTTCTACATCGTCCCTTGGTCCCCAGGAGCCTCCCACGGCGTCTCAGGCGACGGTGGCGGTGCGTGGGCGTCCCCCGGTGCCCCGGCCCGGCCCCCCCGGTGCCCCCGGAGCCGGGGCCGCCCCTCCCGCCCGCCCCTAGTAGGTGGCGGAAAATTTCATCCGTTTCTGCTTCTGTCTCTGGTTGCAAAACCAAACCCGCACCACGTTCTTTTTGAGGTCCAATTTCTCGGCGATGGCGGCGATCTTCTCGGAGGAGGGCCGGGGCTGGACGGCGAAGTACGCCTCCAGCGAGCGCTTCTCCGGGGCGGCGATGGAAGTCCGCTTGCGCTTCTTCTCGCCCCCGTTGAAGAGCTCGGGCTTGTTCATTTTTTCCCGCTGGGCTCCCTCGGCCTCCTCCAGCCAGGCCTGCAGGATGGGCTTGAGGGCGATCATGTTGTTGTGGGAGAGGGTGAGGGACTCGAAGCGGCAGATGGTGCTCTGGCTGAGGGAGCCCACCCCCGGGATCTTCAGGTTGGCCAGCGCCGAGCCCACGTCGGCCTGGGTGACCCCCAGCTTGATGCGGCGCTGCTTGAAGCGCTCGGCGAAGGCCTCCAGCTCTCGCGGGTCCGTGTCCGAGTCGCAGATGGAGGCCAGGCCGGCCGCCCCCACCACCGCCGCCGCCGAGGCCACCTGCCCCGCGGCGCCGTGGTGCGCGGCCACCAGCCCCGGGTGCGGCAGCCCCGACGGCATGTTCATGGCGGCCGGGTGCGAGAGGTGGCCCAGGCCGTGCATGTGCGAGTGCGGGTGGGCCGAGGTGGAGATGAGGCCGCCGCCGCCCCCGCCGCTGCCGCCGCCGCCCCCGCCGCCGCCGGCCCCGCCGCCGCCGCCGCCCGCCCCGTCGTGGCCGCCGCCGCCGCCGCCTCCGCCGCCTCCTCCGCCGGGCATGAGCGCCAGGGAGGGGGAGGTGATGTGGTCGAGGAGGTCGCCGGGCTCCAGCGCCTGGTGATGATGGTGGTGGTGGTGGTGGTGGTGCGCCAGGGGCACGGTGGAGGTGGAGGTGCAGGGCACGCTGTTCATGGTGTGGTACGTGGCGTCGGGCTTGAACGGGTGGCTCTTGCCCTGCGAGACGGCGATGTCGACGGCGGCCAGAGCCTCGGCCCGCGCCAGCAGGGTCTCATCGAGGCTGGCGAAGATATTGCTCTGCAGCTGCAGGAGACACAAAACAGAGCGGGGTGCGGGGAGAGGAGGGCAAGGGGGCAGAGAGGGGGCAAAGTGCGGAGGGGGAAGGGGACAGGCGGGGGACAGCGTGGGGTTGAGGGAGCGCCGTGGAAAAGGAGGGGGGGAAAGTCGAGGGAGGGGAGAGAGAGGTGGGCAAAGTTGGGGTGACGGCCGGGGAGCAGGCAGTAGGATCGGCGTGTAAGGAGTACGGGATCGGGGGGAAGAGCCAAGAGATCGGGGGAAGCGTGGTATAGCAGGCGACAGCCCGGGGAAGTGAAGGGAAACAGGGGATGGGGTAGAATAATGGCGAGGGGGAGGGAGGGGGAAGAAGCGAGGAGAGGGAGCAAAACAGGAAAAGAAGCGAAGAGTAGAAAGGTAAGGAAGCAAGGGGGAATCGGAAAAGGAGAGAAAGAAGGAGTGAAGGGAACAAATAAATTAATAAATTAAAAGGGGGAGAATTGAACGAAGGGAGAAGAGAAAGGAGGAGAAGAAATGGATCTGTAACTCTCAGCTGGGGAATTGTGTCAAACACAAGAGCACATAAAACGCATTCCTTTTCAGAGGCCGAGTCATAAAAATTAATACAGAAAGTGGATGAAGTCGGAGACTCGTGTGAACACCGCTTTCAAAAAAGATCACAGGCGCTCAGATGATTGCAGAGGAAGACATGAAAAAAACATTAAGCGCCGCTTGTCAAAATGTGCCTCGCAGCGGTTTTTTTATTAATGCACATACACATACATGCAGTATACAGAAAAGAGAGAGAGAGAGAAAGAAAGAAAAGTGTGTGCGTGTGTGTAAGGGAGAGAAAGAAAGAAGAGAGCTGCAGCTGTCTGTCCCTTACCGGTGGAGTTGGTAGACATGCTCTTCTTATTGCTTCCGAGCTGGAGTGTAGAGAGGGGTATTTATGCTCAGGTAGGGTGGGATGCATGGCAAAATGAGGCTGTTTGCTGTTCATGGACATCATCTTGAAGGCTTGGCATGTAAATCCACAAACACTCCTAAAGTCGGGGGAAAAGTGCTCTCCGGGCTCTCTCCTCCCGCCGGGGGAAGCCGCTGACAGCGGCGGGTGGCGGTGGTGGAGCCGGTGGTGGCGGCGGTGCCGCAGCGGACCCTGCCCCCGCCGCCGCCGCTGCCGCGGTGGCCGAGGCTGGGCTGGGTAGGCGAGCGGGCGGCAAGGCTCCCTCCGGCCCCCGCCGTCTCCCTGGCTCCCTCCCTCCCTCACTCAGTCCTCTGCCTGCCGCTGCCCGGCGCCGGGCGCGCTGCGCTGCGCTCTGCCCGCACCTGAGCCCCGCATCCCGTGGCTACCGCCGGGCGGGCTCTCGCGAGAGCGCGGCGGCTCCGGCTTTGACAGACATCAGCTGTCTCCCCCCCTTCCTCCTCCTCCCCCTCCTCCTCCTCCTCCTTTTCCTCCTCCTCCTCCTTTTCCTCCCGCCGCCCCCGGTCCTTGCCTCCCCGCGCCTTGTTGCATCTCCCGCAGCCCTCGCCCGTCTCGCCGGGGCGGCGGCGGCGGGGCCACTCTTATAGCGAGCGGCACCGAGCACCGGGCGGCTGCGGCACCTGTGGCTGCCACACGTGCGCGCTGCGCGGCCGCCAGCGCGGCCCGGGGCGCCCCGATGGGGCGGGGATGGGCGGGGTGCGGGGCTGGGCGCCCCTTCCCTGCCCTCCGAGCGGCGGAGGGAACCGGCCCGGCCCTCGACACTGAAGCACAAAGGTGCGCTGACCCTCCGCGCCGCGGAGCCCCGCCACAGAAAAGGGGCATCCTCCGGCCGCTCCCCGGTCCTGCCGCGAATTACACACCTACTCCTGGAGAAGACCTGCGGCAGCAGACATTTGATTAAACCACTCAGAGGCTATTGTTTTCCCTGTAATTTAATTTTACCCCACCCCGTGTAGTTTTATTGCACGTTTTGCTGTGCCAGGCGCAGCGGGTGACAGCCACTGCGCCCACGCGGGGCGTGTGTGCGTGTGCGCTCTGCACGGACAGCGCCGCGGAGGTGAGACTGCATCTCCTCCTGCTGCCCAGCCCCAACTCCTGCTCCGTGGGAAAACCCAAGTTGCACTGGCGTGGCCTGAAGCAGAAAATAATCACAAAGAGAATTCTTTTTTTCTCTTTTTTTCTCTTTCTTTCTCTCTTTTTCTTTTTCTTTCTTTCTTTCTTTCTTTCTTTCTTTCTTTCTTTCTTTCTTTCTTTCTTTCTTTCTTTCTTTCTTTCTTTCTTTCTTTCTTTCTTTCTTTCTTTCTTTCTTTCTTTCTTTCTCTCTTTCTCTCTTTCTTTCTTTCTTTCTTTCTTCCTTTCTTTCTTTCTTTCTTCCTTTCTTTCTTTCTTTCTTCCTTTCTTCCTTTCTTTCTTCCTTCCTTCCTTCCTTCCTTCCTTCCTTCCTTCCTTCCTTCCTTCCTTCCTTCCTTCCTTCCTTCCTTCCTTCCGTCCTTCCTTCCTTCCTTCCTTCCTTCCTTCCTTCCTTCCTTCCTTCCTTCCTTCCTTCCTTCCTTCCTTCCTTCCTTCCTTCCTTCCTTCCTTCCTTCCTTCCTTCCTTCCTTCCTTCCTTCCTTCCCTGTTTCTTACTCTTATTTCCCTACCTTTTCTGTGCTTTATCTTTAGAGTACTCTTGCCTTTGAATCAAACAGTTAGGGAGTGACACTGTTGGTATTATGAGTGATTCGGGATTTCTGTCCCGTTTTAAAGTAGATTCTGTTTTTTCTTCTAGTTGCTTATGAAGTCAGAGGCAAAACTGTGGAAGGAGTGAATCTGCTACTGTGCCTGTGAGATTAGTACGAATCCTTAGCGAACGGCCCAAGGTGAATCCTGTCCCCTGGGGCGCTCTGGAGCCGTCCCTCGGTGACCGACCAGATGCTGCCTTGTTTGTTTCAGCAGGGCTGCAGGCAAGCAGGCAGCGGGGAGAGGCAGCGGGGTGTTTGGATCAGGGATGCGACAGCCTGGGAGTGCATCGGAATTGTTCTGTTTCTCCTGAACTCCTCTTATTTATGCACACAAACACAGCCGAAAGGTCACGCAGGAAAACACACACACACACACGCACACACAGCACACACCACAACCCCAAGTGAAATCCACATTTGTCTTCATAAGCCTTTCCCTAGCTCTCCAGCCAGTCCAGGAGGAAGGAGGCAACGTCTGCCAATTACTTGTGCGAGAGAAAGCCAGATCTCCATCCATTACCGTGTCTCCTGGGGTGGCGGAATGCAACTTCATCTCTGAAGGGGGTGAACTTGAAACTGGGTTTGGGTTTTCCTTATTTATCGAAATCATTGTCTCAGAATCCACAAAATTATGTGTATTTATTGACTTTTTTTTTTTTTTTTAAAGCCATGAGTTATTATAGCTACTTCTCAGCTACCATGGCTTGTAAAGAAAAACCCTCCTGAGGAAGGGATGGGGAGGACTAGGGAAGTGGGTGACAACACCGTTTTTCGCCAAAGTTGCTGAAAAGCGCCCAGCTCCAGGAGCAAGGCCGGAGCTGAGCAGGCTGCTGTTCCCGACTATGGCGAGATCCAGCCCACAGCCGCGGTGCTCCTGAGCTGAGCCCGGCGGGGCAGGGAGACGGAGAACCAGGATCACCTCCTCGTCCGGTGCAGGAAGGCGTGGGATACTGCTCCGCCTGGGATGCATGGGTGCTTACCAGTGCGTCTTTGCGAGAATCTTGCTTTGCAGGATGCTGTCAAGAAAAGTTCATCAGGTTTCCCTAAGGTAAACGATGAGAGAAGGGAAAATTGTGCAGGCGGTGACAAAGACGGCCGAGAGGAGGATTTCTAGGCTAAGCGGTGACCTGCCTTCCTGCCCACATACCACCGGACACTTGCTTTGCCTCTGCGGCCGGGTCTTTAACCTCTGTGCTGGCAGGAGCTGAGTCGGGGCAGCCAGGGCGGGCAGCCACCAGAGGAATGGGAACATACGGCAATGGCAGGTGCTGCTGGGCGAGAGCTTCTCCATGGCCAGAGGAACATCAACCCTCACTAGTACTTTTAAAAACACCCCTTCTGTCCACTGGCTTATTTTCCGAGGCCAGAAAGGCAGAGAATTCAGCCCTTCTTCCACCTTCGTTCCCAGCGCCAGCCGGAGGCTGAGGAGGTGAGGACCTTTAGAAGTTCTAAGGGTCCCAATCTCCAAGGAGCCTTCTGAACGCTGGGATGGGGGTGGGCATGCAGCTTGCCCATATGCATCCTGCTGGATTCTCCTCGGGGGTGAAGCAGTCCCGCCCGGCTGGAGACACACCCCCTGCCGGGGACTCCTCGCTCCATCATTGAAACCGCCCGAGGGACAGGCGTGACGGCGTGCGGGGGAGCAAAGCCTCCGGACCCCGGGGAGGAGACGAGCTACTGCCGGCTCCTGGGGCAGCGCTGCCAGCCCCCGCCCGCTCCCCGCTGCTTCTCCGGAGGCAGAAGCCTCCATAGGGAATTGCAGCCAAGTCTTACCTCTGACTGGTCTTTCAGGAGAGGGAAGGACAAGAAGGTTTTTTTTGAGCACCGTTAGGTCTGTCACTTATCAAGTCCCGGAGGAAAAACTTTTCTTCGCAGTCCTTGGGACTTTTTTTTTTTTTTTAAAGCAAAACCACTAACTTTACGCTAACTTTTAAAGCAAAGCTAAAAATTACAGGCTGAGCGTAACTCCCGCTCCTGCGGTGCTGCAGCCTGTCCCGGCGCCGCCACTGCCCTGCTGCTTCCCTTCGCCACACCGAGAGCAGGCTCTGCTGCCCGAGGGGGTTCCCCGGGGCCAGCAGGGAAGCAGCACCCCTTGTCACCAGCCCCGGCGGCCCCCCTATCCCCGCCGCACACTGCCAGCTCCCCGGGCAGTTGGCTTGAACCACGCTCAGAATCGCGCGGGCCTGGTAATAGATTTTATCTTAATGTTCGCCGTTATTTCTATTCCTCGTGGGTACGTCCAGCCTCATGAATACTGATGGCAATAAACTCGCAGGCTTTGAGGAGCGAGTTCACTGGCGACACGACCATGCTGTAGCCCTACGTTTATGGCCCGAGATGCTCAATAAAGCAAGGGAGGCATACATACATACATACATACATACATATATAAACTTGTGTCCCGTAGTTTTCTCGGGCTTCAAGTGCAAGAAATAGGCAGAATTCCTTAATTGACTGAACTGCCTATCTCGAGAAGGCAATAAAGTAACCCCTTATTCCCACAGTGAAACGATTTATAAATTAATTACTGTAACCCATTGTATTTGATTTCTCTTTTTAGGATTCCCCAAAGATGAATATACTAAAGCTTATGATACTAACCATTAACGTCTGAACACAGTTTGCTATATATCCCGACTTAAAACAAAAATTGCTAATGTGGATCTCACCGCTCACTCTAAACCTTCTGGATATTTTCATTTCAGCAAATGTTAGCTTTACATTTTGCAGTCGCGGTACTTGTCCTACCCTGAGTGTCACTGGGAGCAGTGAGAGAAAACCTACAGTACAAGTGTTGTTTGGTGAAGTTCAGTGAAATTCAATATCTCATTTAAAGTAAAAGCTATTTTCCTTTTAGATGCTCAAAATTAACCTTCAGAAGGAAAAAAAAAAAACAAAACCCCCAACAAAACACAACCAACCCTTTGGGTGAATGCACAAAAAGTATTTCCTTGTCCTAATGAGGACTTTCCTTACATCAGCAAAGACCTGCTAATTACTGATGTACAAGCCGCAATAATTGCTTTTGCAGCCAAAGTGTAGAATGTTGTCATATTAAAAATTGAAATGCTTGATGGTGATTTAAGTCCCAAGGTAGTTCACAACGTCCCCTTTCGGGAAAGGATGGAGATCGGAGCAGCTAGACAGAGGTCCGGTGGAAAACACTGCAGCTCCTGTTGGTAGTAAAGTTTCTCGCTCTTTCTTTAAAGTGATGCGGAGGAATCAAAAAGCACACCGAGGAGCCCCTCCAGCAAAACACCTCCCAGACCCTGCTCCCTTCCACCCCAGCTCCGCGGGCAAACGGGCTGCTGCCTTTTACTCGCGTCCACCACCGCCCGCGCTGCAAGGACACCACGTTCCCACGGGGTAGCCGGAAAACGCAGCCTTCCTCCCCCCGAGAGAGGCAGAAGAGGGCTCCGAGGGGGCAGGGGTCGCTCGCCAGGCGCGTCTCACCGCGCTCCGGGGTCCGCTCGGCTGCCCAAACAGGGAGCGGAGCGCTCGGCTCCCCCCGCCCCCCGCGCGAATCAAAGCACCTTCCGAGGGGCTGGGAAGTAGTTGCCTTGTCATGTAACACATTGCCCTGATTTATTATAAAATTTTAACGAAATCATGCATATTTTAACAGCCTTTAATCACTGCATGAAAATTTAATTCATGAACTGTAGCGCGTTTAAATAAATGAAGTGTTAATTCATTAGGATTAATTAATTTGTTAAAGGATTGTGTGCAAGGTTAAGGTGGAAGAAAAACTCTTTGTTAGTTTCGAGTCTTAATCACCGGGTTTTGTTAACAGTGAAGGTGGGGGAAAAAACCTCAATGAGGGTTTGTGTGGGGCGGGGGAGCCCCGGGAGGGCAGCACCGGGAGAGGAGCGAGCCCGCAGCCCACGGAGAGGGGACACCCCGGCCTTTTTTCCGAGCTGGGGACCGTAATCCTGGCCGAGCAGGTGGAGGTCGAGCCCCGGGCGGGAAGGGATGGAGTAGACTCATCCCTACGACACTCTGAGCAGGGCATACGGGCTCCGTGCCGCTTTCCTGGCTGGCAGCCAGCGCCTACACTTCTCTCCCCAAAATCTGGAGGCAGCTCCAAGGCTGCCAGGATAAAAATAAGCATCCCTGACACCGTTTTCTGTGAGATCCGGGTGGCCGTGGAGCCACTCAGCCCTGCAGCTGGTCCCCACTGCTTTCCCAGGCATGCACTCAGGAAAGGGACAGGGACTCTTCTCATCCGTGCCCAGTCCTTGGGTTCCCCCAACACATTCTGCCCTTGAAATGGGCACCCCATGGCCCCTGGAGCACCAGGCAGGAGTAGCTTGGTTATTTGTCTGCTAAGCTTCTCTGAAAACCAGCAGACAGCACCCACACAGCCTGTAAGAGCTTTTAGGGAGGAGATAATGCTTTCTACTGAGAAAAGCTGAAAAAGAATACTCAACTTCATTTGTTTTACAGCCCAGTTTCATACTCTGCTGCTTTCTCTCACTACATTCATGGCTATCAAAGCATACACAAGCTTTCCCCTACGCCAGCTGTGCTTTTCCCTCCACCCTTCAGCTAATGAAGATGGCTTTTCCAGTTAGAGCTGAGGGACACTGAGGCAACAACTCAACATTGGGCCACAAAGGCAGGATAGACAGGCCACCCCTTTGGGCCAGAGCTGACAAGCAGGTGGCTTGTCACAGCAGTAAAAGACTGTTGCAAGGGATCAAGGCACAGGAAGGGCTGGAGCTGGATTAGTAGCCAGAGGGGCTATCCTTGGAATAATGATGAACCCACACATTAAGTTACCTCAGAGCTGCTTTTCCCCAGTCCAAACCTGGGAAGGAAGAAGTGTAGAAGCCTTAGTCTCTTTGATGGGGATGGTCTTATGCCAAAAAATAGCAAGGAAGTGGCATCCACAGTTTGCAGAACTTTAACCACAACCACAGCACAAAAGAGGTGTGTAAGGACTGTATTTCAAGCCTACAATTGCTGGGAGTCAGAGGCATGACTTGGATGCTGTGCAAGAATTAGGATCAGAATCAAGTACATTATTAGGTGAGGAAAACTGTTGTGAAATAAAGATTGAAGGATGGGAGACCAAGTTAGCAAATCTTGTATTACATATACAAGCTATGCGTTGTCCCCCTTGCACCCTTTTTAAAGGTACTTCAAGAAGAAACAAGACAGTAAATTTAAAGCTAAGTACAGCCCCAGCCAGTATCTGGTGCTGATAGGCAGAGTTATTCTGGTAGCCCCTCACCTTCCTCACCTGAAGAAGTGATACCAACCAGAAATGAATTCTCACAAGGCCTTTAGGGAATGATGAATAAGCACTTGCCAGACTTCATTTGGTAAAACTGTGGATACTTAAGTAAAAACCTAACTGTGGCACTCCTCCTCTTACATATAACCCAGATTTCACTAGCACTTAGGCTAGTGACTAAGGCTGGTAGCAAACTCCCTTTCCTGAGCTACTTATAGTCCTGGAGAGCATTCTCTTGTGTTAAAATCTGCAAATTGCCTTGTATTTAGTACAGTAGGCATTATTAGATGAAGTCAAATTTTTATGAGCTATTAAATATCATTATACATCATAGATCTCATCTGTACATCACTTTGAAATGTCTATTGCCTTAATAAAAATTCTAATAGTAAAGTTTTAGATCTTGTGTATTCCAGTTCTGCATCACCACGTAACTAGGTAAGTACCATCAAAAATTAACAGCAATGAGCTCTCCTTTAGGCCGTTTTATCAAGTGCAAGAAGTGATTAGGGAAGCACAGCATCAACAGAACACAGCCTGCAGAACTGAAATCCCACATATGACTGAGAAATTTATAGGTGAAGAAATCCCAATCATTACATATAGCTGCAACTTTTGAATTGATATTGCATTGATCACACTACCAAGTCAAGCCTTTTCAGCCAAGAGGAATGCAACTTTTTTAACCTTAGGCTTGGCTCTTCTATCCACTCAAACTGCAAGACACATACGGTCAAAACATCTGTCTTGAAAAGCAAGTCTGTATGTGGTGTTCCTGCTCAAAGGACAAGTAACGTGAAGAAAAACTCCCATGTTTTCCTCTATTCTAGTTTGATTTCAGGCATGATACCAGCTGTATCCATGCTTCTGTAACTGGAAGAGAAACATGAAAAATCAGAGTATAAAATGAAGTCCATAAATCTGCTCCCCCCTTCCCACAATGAAACAAGTCCACATCATACAACAACCAGTTACTGTGTTTGCAATTGCTCTGCAACACAAGGATGTTTTCATAAAGTGTCTCTTCTCCCAAAGAGTTGTAGCAAGGCAGTGTTTTTTGACTTTTAGTAAAACTAGTCAAATCAAGTAACACATCAGTTCCAGATGGTTTGAAAGCTCTCTAATTTCTGAAAAATAAACTTGAACAACTAGATTTTTCTGTGAAAATTAAATCTCAGGTGGTATATTGAAAGTAGTTCATGAAAGCACTATGCCATCCTGCCTGTAACCACAAAAGGGACTTTGCATGTATGGCTTAAATGATGATTTTTTGGTAAAGCTCAAAAAAGGGAAGTCCCAGTTCAGGACAAACACACAATTGCACAAATGCATGTTTACACTTCAATGTTAAATGTAGTTCTTGCTCAAACAGCTCACAGAACTTAACTCTACAAAAGATGAGCCAGTCTATTGAAATTTTCCAAGTGGCTATCACTCCTTCCAAAGGGACAGAAGGCAGCATATGGATTTTTCATATCATAGATATTGATGAAGCGAGGACGTCTGATTCTAAGAAATGCCATCAGAGGCTTATACAGAAAGAAAAAGATCTGCATCTTGTAATTAAATATGGCCTTAAAAAACCTTAAAACACAATAATGCAAAGAAACCAATTTTGCTCTGCTGCTTAATTAGGTCTCCTGCCTGTAGCAGGCCATCACATTATGTTGACCTATGCAATACTTTATGGAAGAGTCACCTCCAGAGAGGCTGAAAACCATTTCCATCAACTGTATCGATGCTGACACTGGAATGGTAGTATGTCTAACAAGGAGGAGGAAGGGAGATTTTTTTTTTTTTGTGAATAAGCTCACGTTTATGCTTTAAAAAACTCAGATATCTATTTTCCAAATTAGGAAAAAAAAAAGTTTCCCCATTCTTTTTTGTGCTAATTCAATATTTGAGGCAACACCAAGGATTACAGTGCTTATAACATGTTTTATTCAATTCACATAGAAAAGCATGCAGTATTAATGTAAAATGGTACAGTATTAATGTAAGATGTTCAGTGCACATTAGGTAAACAAATCATTAGCATACAAACCCATTTTTATGGTCTACACAGGCATACTAAACACATTTAGAATAACAATGATTTTTGGGAACTAAATTAAAATTGTGCTTAACTTCAAAAAAAGACAAGCCATAATTGCAGTGTTAAAGAAGTGATGTTTTCTAACAGAAGTGCTGTAACCCTGAAAAGAAAGAGGCTGTTACCTTACACCCACTTAAAACAAGGGTTTCAGTACAATACAGTGTCCAAGCAGGAACATTTCCTCTGGGAGGCAAGTTTTATGGCAAAACTGAGATTGTTTTATAGCAATTTCATGAATCCATAGGATATACAGCCAGTAGCTGCCTTACATGCACAAAATGTAATCTTTAGGAATGGGAAATGTAACCTTTAATTCTTACATAAATGACTAATTGGACAAGAATACTTAGAACTGTCAAGGAGCCATTAGCTGTGCTCACAATTGGAAGACCATATAATGTGAAAACTGAAAGAGCATTCAAAACTCCGAAGCCCCCAAGTAAATAAAATGCCCAGTCAAAGAAAAGAATCTGCAATGGCTCTTCCTTAGGAAAGAGCTTGCAATGGTCAAGGGAACATTTCAGTTTTCACATAGTCAAAAATGACAGATCAGATTGCATGGAAGTCATTAAAAATTAAGTTCACCTGTAAATATTAAACATTTGCAGGTTTACAATTTTGAGTCACATTTGATTTCCAGGAAGAATCAGTTTTTGGTGGTTTTTGATGGACTAGCACTGGAAAGGCTGTTTTGAATTTTCCTCTTGGTTGACTGACTGACATTTTTATTCTTCCTTTCAGCTGTAAAGGAAGACACCCAAGGAGGATTAATCTGATTTTGCAGATCAGATGACATCTTTAAAAAACAGGAACCAAACTTCTGTTCCTCAAACAACCTTTGTGAGTTACTGAACAGTACATTTGGGGAAAAATCCCTTTGAAATAAAGAGTTTGGAGGTTTGGCATCATTAGCCACTGCATTTTGGCCTGTAAACAGTGGAAAGTGGTCATTCATATCTATCAGGTCAGACGGGGAGAGGCTGGAAAACACAGCAGGTTTCCAGCCAGTTCTGTCAGCTGCCAGATCACTTGCTTCTGAACAGTTCATACTCTGCTCATCATTCATCTCTTCCAGATTCTTCTCGGTTCCATTCAGAAGCTTAGCACACTCAGATGACTTTGAAGTGTCAAGATCAGAGGACTTGAAATTATAGCATGGACTCTTGCTGTTGTCTGACTCAGACATCATTGAGTCCAACTCAGAAATTTTATCGAGGTAGGCAGCATCCATAGAGGCCTCACTGGAGGTTCTTGTGCGATTCATTTCCGAAGAGCAGAGACTATGTACCCTCTTAGGTAAGCAAGAACTTGTTTTATCACTGGACTTTGTTGTTGTCTCATCTGAGTGACCAGCTACTGAATTTTGCTCTGATCCATCAAAATCTAAGTTCTCAGCAAAATTTGTTGGGCAGGTGCCCCAAACCCCTGATTTTCCTGTAGTAAAACAGTTTAGCTTATTTTCACTATTAATGCTGCTTGTACTGTGCTCAGAAGAATCTTTGCTGCCATCATCTGAAGTGTCATGAAACTCTTCAAATTTCAGTTTTCTCAGGAATGTTGATGGTTTTCTTGCATTTTCTTTTCCATCAGGAGTGTTCAACTGAAGGCGACTGAGAGACAGAAAAGGAGTGCACGGTGCTGGAAGATCATAAAGTTCTTCATCCTTATATGGAGTACATTCCTCAGTTTTATTCCACTGGTCTTCTAAGCAGGCATCCATACTTGTGCTATTTTCGTCCAGGAGAACCCTGTGACATCCTGGAAATAGTTCTTTCTTTGGGGCACACTGGGTATTTGAGCTATTCAAGCCATCTTGACTAGAAGAGCTTAAACAAGTTCCACTACTTGTCAGCTGATCAAGACTGTCAGGACTTTGACTGGTAGTCAAAGCGTTTTTCTCCTCAACTTGGGTTTTCAAACATATATCTTCACTGCTCTCACCTCCTTCAGCATCTGTGGAAAGTACTCGCTCACTAACAGCAGGCACTGCCTGGCTCCCTTTGCCTGCATTTTTCAGCTGTAAAAGCTGACACTCTATTTCTTCTATGTATTTATCACTTCTTTCCAGTGCCTTTTTCAGACGGTTCATTTCCCGTTCACTTTGTTCCACTTTGGATTGAAGAGCAGCAACTGTAAACCTACCAAACCTGCAATAAGTAAAAAAGAAAGAAAATATTAAGCTAGAAAAAGACATTCTTGTGAAGGTTTGCAAGCTCATTTCAAGACAGAACAAAGCTATTAAACATACTTTTAACGTGAAAATAAAAGTCAGAACTTTTCTCTGCTGATTATGAAAAAAATACTGAAATCATCACAAATAACATACATGAAAAGACAAAATTAAAGTATTAGTGGTAGCAAGGCAATAACAAGCAGATTACCCTTCCAGGGGCTGGTTCTATCAATTCAACTCAAATATGCATGAAGAATTATCCCCTAAAACAATGGCAAAGATTTATGATAACATTTGAACAGTGGTCCACATCTTGAAATATTTACATTCAATCATTTTCCTACAGTACAGCAGTGTTTTACAATACATTTCTTTCACAATGTCACCTTGTCAAAAACAAAATGCTGATATGCAATGCCAAAATTGCAACAGTCCTTTGAGGTGGTTTAAATACTTATACAGACCATTCCAGTTATGTTCCTGTTAGATATACAGCTTTTCCTCACCCATGCTGTGGATGGTATATCCACTCACTTTGAGTTACTTGTTTTTTTTTGAGCTTTTCTACCAGAACAATCTGATTTCTATATAAAAACTTGCTGCTTGTGGTTTGTGATAGTTGTGTGCTTGCAGGGTTTCCGGCTTGAGCACATTTTCAGCTGCCAAGAGAGGGACTTGCTTTCCCCTCATCCTCTACCAGCTTTCAAGACTGACCTTCCCCAGAGGGCAGGTGAAGGTTTCAGCTGTATGCCCTGACTAATTCTAACCTGTCACTGACAGGTGAGCACCAGGGAATTCCCTGCTCCATCCAAGGCTTTCAATTTACTGAAAGAAAAAACAATTAAAGTTCTGATATTATTAGAAAGGAGGGAAGGACCTGCAGCCACCCTGTAACTCTAACAAATAAGGTTTTATATCACAAAGAGAGGACAATTCTGTATGTGGGCTTACACTGAATTTCCATTTTCCATCTTGCAGCTCCATGTTACAGCACAGGTTTATATTTACTCTTTCAGCACAAACACTGCCTAAAATTTTTACCTTTTTTGTTTGTCTGTCTGCCTGTCCCTCCCTCAGAGTCCCACTGAATTTACACTTCATTTTGTCCATTCCATCACCTCTCCTCTTCACAAAATGCTTCCACTGCAACTCCTGGACCAGTGAAACCTGAAGGTGGTATATCTGTGGCCTGCAACCACTCTGGCAAAATAGCCATGGATCCATGCATGCCTTTCCAGCAAACAATCAAACCATACTCTGCTTCTTCAAGTCATGAGCCCAAAGCAGCAGGAAGCTGCTGTATGCTGACAACTGCAATACAATTAACTGGACAGCTGGGGAAAGCAATAAGGGCTTTCATAAGCCCCAAACAAATTGGGCAGGAGTGACCAGATCTACTAATATATTTCACTATTCAACTGCTTCTGCATATTTGAAGAACTCTGAAGACTTTGGTGTAGATGGTTCAGTGATAGATAATACTCACACAACAGTCTAAGTCAGCTCTGTCACAGCTCTTAGACCACTTTTTAAATCAGGTCAGCTTCTCACAGTTTTGGTGTGTGCCGCTCAATTCCTTGTAGACAAGAAATGGCAAAGTAGAAGTTTTATATTTAGTAAGATTTCTTTTTTCCCCTAAAAGAAGCTGGCTGGATTGGAACTCAGTTGAGGCAAGGACCCTCTCATCTCTCCAATACCTCTACCCAATTATCTCTGCCTTCATAAAAAAAGAAGACAGACCATTTTTCATTTACTTACTCTCTGGAAAACAAGTTTTCCCAATTGCTTACAGAAGTTGGTCCATTTCTAGCAGCACGCAAGAGGGAAATGGGGGAAAAGGCACAGAAGACTTCCTCTCACTATGAAACTAGGTAAAAGCAGAATCACAGCTCAAGAATGTTTCCATTATACTTTTAGGGGAAGGAGGCTACATGAAACAAGCATCCTAATATACAACACATTCTGGCTTATTTCCTCCTTCAGTTAAAGGAACACAGATTTTGGTTTAAGATATGGAAGGAGTCACTGTAGCACAGCAGGGCCTGAGCAAGACCTTTCCTACTTCCTAGAGTGATTCAAA
Source organism: Lichenostomus cassidix (assembly GCF_008360975.1). Lineage (NCBI taxonomy): Eukaryota > Metazoa > Chordata > Aves > Passeriformes > Meliphagidae > Lichenostomus > Lichenostomus cassidix. The sequence goes on along the minus strand of NC_139479.1, from coordinate 47,779,469 downwards.
AGTATTTATTTTGCTGTTCTCTACCCGACCTTTTCACACAGTCTTACAGGAGCAAATCCTACACTGCTTAATAAATGATACAAAGATGATGCAAAAATACAGTGTAGCTGAATAGCCAAGTGAGAGAAAGGGAAAAATGCTTCTGTAAAATAAGCAAGATATTCTGCACTGTGCTGTAAGACACTCTGACATAAAAATTAAAACATGTTTACATTTATATGCATACCTGGTAATTCCTTTTTAATGGAAGAATGGTGTAATATGTTTATTTAATGCAAATAGCATTAGTGACAGCCTGAGATTTGCTTATGAGGAAGAAGCACTGTATTCTCAAGTGTAACTTTTATAACAAGTGTCCTCAGGTTAAAAAAATACAGTATGTTGTTCAAAGGCAAATAGCATCACTAATATGTTAATTGTTGCAGAGGGATGTGCTTGGGAATTTTGGTTTTCAGAAATGTAACATGTGACAAGCTGCCTACAAGTTACTTCTGCAGTTAGGCATTAGAACAGTAGTTGCTTTCTGTTGCTGCTTTAAGACTCGCACACATTTATTTCCCAGATTTTCGAGGACACAATTATAAGACAGCCAATTACTCCAGATATAGGTGCTTTAGTGACTGACCTAGCAAGTCAGAAGAGAGTTTAAAAACATTCATATTTTGGTTAAAGAAGCCAGAACCCTCCCTGTCTCCCCAAACCAAACCACTCATAAGAGATTTCTTCTTTTCCCTTCAGATGTACACTGAGCTGTGCTATAGCCAAAAAAATATGGTCTGATGATAGTAACAAAAGAATGCAATAGTTACATGAAAATAATTTAAGTTTCACCTGACAATACAGATAAATTATATTTCCTGAAGTATTTGAATTATTTCACACTTGGTAACAAAGTTAAAGTATTTAGTATACATGTGGTAAGGAGCATTCATATACCAAAAGGAAAGCCGTATCTTTACACATGGACAAAGACTGTGAAGAAAGGTAACCGTACCCCGGATAAAAGCAGGGTAGGAGTACTCAAACATAACTGAGAGAGCAGTTGTGGAATAATGCGAAGGAGGGTGACTCCAGCGATATTAGTCTGTCTGGTTCAGCCCCTAAGTAAGTTTAAAACCACACAGACTCATACAAACTCTTCTCTTTCTGGACAGCAAGCAGCTACAACAAAGAGTTTTCTTATAGAATCACTTTCTGAAGACTAGGGCTGCAAGGATGCTATGGAAATCGACTCTCCAGCTCTAATCACCTGAAGGCCCAGACTAGAGACCACCCTGCAGCTCAGGATGCATGAGTATGATCCATCCTCCAAAGGAAACAAAGGGTGAAAAGTGGAAAAGGATAAGGTACATCAGGACTTATTACAGTTTAAAATAAGGGCAATACCAGAGTGTACAACCAAACCCAGTCCCATAATGTAGATACACATTTGCCCATGGGTTCTGCAGTTGGATGGGAAGAAAGGCAGGAAATTCAAGAACAAACCAGCTGAAAGACCTACTAGTTTCTACAGTCCTTCAGTGATATCAGGTACCAGTTGCATGAGTTCAGCAATTCCCCTCTACATCACCTAAGAAAGGTGATCAGCAGACAGATCTTGGCAACATCCCAGATTTTATACAACTGTATTAGAAGTAAGTCACATTTGCATAGACATCAGAACTAAAAAACTGTTACTGTCAGATGAGGGCCTGTTTCTAGCAAGTGAAAAAAAAAAGTCAAGACATACCATCCATTGGATGACTAATGAACGGAACAGACAAGTCAGGTACATTCTCTGAAATGAGCTTCCCCTTTTAGTTAGGGAATTGGCTGAATTTAGACAAACATGCAAAGCCTCTCCAAGCATTTTAACATCTTTCAGTGAGCCACCACTGGTCTTCCATGTCAGAAAGGCAGATAATCACCAGGGTCAGGAAATAGCACGAGCTAGAAAAAATTACTTCATAATTACTAAAAAAACCAAAAAACCTACTGGAAAACCCATAAAACCAGAGTACGATCTGAATGTCCTTACCCATCTGCCCAAGGTTTAGCTTTTCATGCCTGAAGTGGGCACCTTCTCAGGATTTAATGCTATGACTCAAGAGCTCAGAGTTGTTTTGAAGGCGAGTATATAATACTGTCCCCTGCTTACTTTTAAGGCCACACTGCAGCTGGTCTTTGAAAATGGTCACTCCTCTGGACCAGCACACTTGCAGAGAGGTGAGACCACAGCCCAATTTTCTATCAGGGAAGACAGCAACATTCTTACTCTCTGCAACCTGGACACAGGTTTTTAGAAGCCTGGTGGAATGGTAGGCCTGGTGAAATGCAGACTGAATTTAATAATCTGGTATGTGCACAAATATTTGATTTAGGTAAGACTTGAATATTGTAAAGGAATGACCTAGGAAGTCAACAGCTTTAGATTTCAGTGTACCTGAAGTCATAAATCTAGACAAGATAAACAATAAAACTGAAGAAGGAGAACTGCTCCTCCCCTCTAAACTACAACAATAAAACAACTCACAAAACCAGAGAAAAGAGATAATGCAACAATTTTATGCATGTTACAGATAGTTTTTCAGACTGGGATTTCAACTGGCAGAAGGAATTAAATATTTAGGGAAAAGACTCCTAGGAAGCCTAGAAGTCTGGTTCAAGCCAATTTGAATCTAACCATTCATAAAATACACTATACCCTGGAGTAGATGGACTTGCTAGTTATTTTCCTTCAGGTAAAAAGCAAACATCCTTTTGCCAAAAACGCTTTTAGATCTACCATGCCTTGCCAATAGACCTAACAGTTTTCTATTTCAAGAAGAGCTGGAAGTAATAGGGCTTTATCATCCTGCAAAACTTAAGTTTTAGAAGTTTTTCTGTTCTGCATTGGGAAAATGGAAGTTGATGAAAATTCATCAGAAGAAAAGGTAAACAAAGAACAAACAACAACCACCAATCAGTCTCATTTGCCTGAGAAATGGAAGACTAATGCAGGTCTTCGGTCAGAATCAGAGCAAGAAATTTATCCTCATTTGCCTTTCAGACAAATGTATCCCAACTATATGATGATATGGTACTCTGGTAAAGATCTACTCTCAAAAATGTTTTGAGGGGAAAAAAAAAAGCTAATCAATCAATCAGCATCATCAGTTTAAAAAATGTGTAAAAATTCCTGACATGGCTGAATTATCAATTTTATTGACATACATTATATTTTTCAGCAGGTTTTAATGGATAAGAATGAAGAAAAAACAACTCAAGTCTATGATAAAAGGAAATTTTTTTATTGACCACTGAAGGAGGCTAATTATATTTTTCCCTGTGATGTAAGAGGTAGAGTCTGTGTTACAAAGGGATCATTCACCTGCCATTAGTGTTTCCTCTTCTGTAAAGCAAAGTCCACTGAAACAATTTATGTTGTGCTATTTAGCTCCAATGTCATCATGCACAAAATTAACTACACTTGGGATATGGGGACTGAATACTGACAAAACTTTTACCAAATAATTTGATACCAGTTTTATTTAGTTACTTTAGTTAGTTCTTTAAGCATGAATCTATACCTGAGAATCTGAAGCTAAGGAATATATGACAAATGAAACAATGGCAGTGACACTAAATTACAAAGATCCAATTCAGTAGCTATTTTTAATTGCACTAGAGACACATTCAGAAACTTTAAAAAAAAATTGTCTTCACTGGGGAGTTTACCTGATACCAGAAAAGAAAAAATCAATTTAGATTATCTGGTCTCTTCTAGCTCTTCTGTTCTAGGACTTATTTAGTTACATCTATTTCCTTTTTAAGTTTTCCATCCTTGCCAACTCGCTCATGAGTCTTATGGGAAAAGATATTCCATGCCATAAAAGCCATTGCCAAGACCTTAAACAGGGCTCTATCTTATTAGGGGACTTCAGCACAGAATGCGCTTTTGTATCCATAGAACAAGGATCATGCATCTTCTTTCCTGCTGTCTCAAATGACAAGTAGTCTGGAAAGTAAGCTCTTCTATAAGGATGAATTTCATCTTCCAGCAGGTGTGTTGCCAGAACTAGAACAAAATCCAGAGAGCTTTCTTCTCACATTACACAGGTGCCTCCCAACCCCCTTCCTCAAAAGCTCTGTATAAACCTTCCGCCAATATTATTACTAGCTTCTTGATATCTAAACAAATGACAGAAGAAAGGTAGAAAACCAATGCAAGAAAGGAGAAGAACTTTAAAAAGATGAATATATTGATTCACAAAGTACTCCCAGGAAGAGGTACCTTAGAACACAGCTCTAATGAGTATGGCAAAGTTTCTGCTTTTTGAGGGTATTGTCATTGGTATTTTAACTGTTTAAGACAATTTTAAACACAGATGTCAGTTCTGGGAATGATCTCATGCTGCAGAAGCTCAATTCAACATATGTTGCCCAAACATAAAGCTATCAGGAACTTTCCTTGAATGGGGAGCCCAAGTCCACAAAATAAACCTTGAAGGCAGCAAAAGGAAGAACAAAACAAACCCAAACACAAGCAACCAGAGCATTTGCACTTAGTAAGTGACTTTCTACTTTGACCATATACCAGATTTAGAAATTTCCCAAAAACAACTTTATTGTAGAATTCAACTATGAATCCAGCACTTCAATACTGGCCATGTAACACAAGGAAGAGCACTTGCAGTTAAGTCATATTCCTTCACTGTGGACTTGCTGCGATTCTCTAAGTCACATTTCTCACCTACTTGCTGCTATTCTCTAAGTTTCATTTTTCACATAAGTCCATGAGGATAAAAATTCCAAAGCCTACGTGGAGACACATATGCAACACCTTGTAGACCACCACAGTTTTAGGTTAAACAGTCCTACAATAGTTAAACAGTCTATAAATAAAATATAGCAGCTTTTAAAATATTCACATACTTTTGGGGTGATCTACTATCAACTTCAGCTTTTAGTCGCAAATTCTCTCTTAAAAGGCTATTGTTTTCCACGCTCAGTTTCTTATTTGCCTAAGGAAAAGAAGAGGAAAAAAAATAAGTGTACAGTGAAACAGAAATGACTTCTAATATTTATAGGACAAGCTGTTTCTCCTTTTTAAAGAGACAGAACTAGAAATGTACAGGCAGGAAACAGCCTTCAGACAGGGACACCACTTAAAAATCACCATGGGAAATGGTTTGCAAAACTGAATAGTGAACTGACATTTTTTATTTATATTCCCAAAATACATTGCAAGTGTCCTATCTAGGGAAATAAACACAGCTATGTTAGTTAGCACAGAAAGTCATTAAGGAGATGTACTAATGGCAATTCCATGTTTTTTTTTCCACATGACTAAATACGTTAAGTACATTAACATTACAATGTGCAGGTATCAGCAAAACTAATGTTGAACAGCTTCCCCCATTCCCAATTAGAGCAAGATTACTTTGTGGGTTTTTGGCTTGTTTTTAAAGCATAGCTATCCTGTGGATGTAAATCCATTATGACAAGCTATTTGCAGTCTTTCTTCACTTTCTTCCAGGATATTGTGATTAGGATTCCTGATTCACAACCCTTCTTACTCCTTGAATTGAGGTCAATTCCTTCTTCTCAGTTCAGCAGACATTCTTGTTAACAAGACACTTCATATAAAGAGAAGTTTTCCTGCCACCATGTTTCAGAACAATGAATGCCACTATTCTAACAAGCACAATATACTCTTTGCACTTCATAGTCTCCTCAATCTCCCCATGCTAAAAACAGCACCACCAGTCCAGGACTCGTAATTCATAGCCTCAATTAGATAACGCTTCCACTGCATCATGTAAGTATGATCTAGAGCTAGATCTGAAGAAGGAGCTATGCAACGAGGCTCAGAAGTGAAACGTACTTTTTCAGAAGCATCCAACAGTGCAAGAAGAGATACAGAACTTTAAATGCTCATATAAATATCCCGAGAAACCTTTCCAGGTGAAGGACAGGGGAAATGGAGCAGAAAAAATAAACAAACACCCACCACACCCACCACTCCCACCACCACAATATTCCTAAGGACAGAAAGAGTAACTAGAGACTTGTGGCAAAGAAGGGAAGGCTGAGCCCAGGGCTTGGGTACCTGGGTGTCAACTACTAGGTATTTGAAAAATAAAAGCACAAAAAACTATCCTGAAAGCAATGGATGAGAATTCAGGAAAGCTCAGTTCCAAAGCATCATCAAACCATTTGACAACATGGCCAAGACCCTTCTCTCCTTCCAAAGACACACCTCCCCCAGCCGCATAATCAAGTAAAAAATTTCATTTACTTGTGCAGTGCTGTTAGGCAGGGTATCTGTGTGGCACATGGCAAGGCAGGACTGAATCTCTGCGGTGTCCTTTTTTCCAGAGAGTGCTCTACCTTCCAAGTCAGTAATCTGCAAGGGATCCCCACTTGCAGCACAATGTCTAGATAAATGAGTTCATGTAACTGCATTTTAAATGAGTGTACTTACTCCAGTCTTTCTCCTAGGGACTTTGTTTTGCTACTCCCATACTTTTTATGACTCCACTCAAAGTATTAATGCCTACTTTGGACATTCCTATATTTGTCTGCTCTGGAACATGAAATAAGAAAGATGGTTGCTATTTCCTGATTCAGTCTAGTGTTGAAAAAGAAAGGGGTGGCAACCACATTTGCCGAGGGATCTTGTCTCACTGGGAAGTGATGTCTGGTTGAAACTCCTGAGTCAAATACTTTCATGGATAAGGCTTCTGGTTCCAGATTATGTGAGTGTGGGACTTTACGTACTTATGGAATTGAGCAGCTGTTTAGCAGGGAACAGATAGGAGAAAAGTGTTGGACTCAGTGATCTTAAAGGTATTTTCTAACTTTAAGGATTCTATCACAACAGTTTAAGACTTCTTCCCTAAAACCTATCTAAACCTCTATTTTTCTCTAACTCTTCACCAAATTCAGAGATTCCACACACTTACACCTCTTTTTTTTTGCCAAGGCTAAAGTTATACTGAAAAAATCCCCAAACAAACCCCTTCCTCACTTCCCGCTACATTCTTCTTTTTACTTATCTAAGGAAAAAGTTAAAAAATTTAGTCTTCACAAAAAAAAAGAGGCAGTACAATAATTTAACTTCATGAGCAAAACACCCAAAATAATAGGAAAACAAGAACTTTTGGCTGAGAATCCTCTTTTGCCATCTAAAAGTGATTCTGAAGCTCCTGGGGTCCTAGAAGCATCCCATTAACACAATGGCATGTGTGCGCCTCCAAGTCCATAGCACAGAAAAAGCGTGAACACTATTAACGCTTAAAAAGTAACAAAAAAAAAGTCCTAAACACATAACTTTTCAGTTTTGCAGGAAGTTACCAAGGATTGTTAATAGAAGAAATAAAGGCAGAATTTTGAATAAATACATGTCCAGTTTTTTCCGCCTTGATTTCAAATAAGCCTGAAATTTCACTCTTCTTCAATATTTAAAGTGATCCTTCTTGCACCTGCAGGTATATTTGGCAAGGTACTTTTATTTAGATGTATTTTCACATGCCTATCTCCTGCATCCTTGCTTCTGCAGTATCAGATTTACTCTTATATTACATCAAGATGTACAAAAAGGCCGCAGGTTTCCAGTAAAGGATCTTCTGGTTATAAAATGCTGAAGCTTATCTATTTTCGGTCAAAGGGTCAAGTTACTCTGTCTCAGCAAATTGCACCAAAAATATCGGCTAGCAGAGAGGGCAATAGTGCAAAATCTGCTTCAGCCAAGTCTACTGTGTTTGCTCACTGAATGTTGTAAAATAGATATATTATATAGATTATTGCAAGCCTGAAAAATCTGGTCATCAATACTGTCGACAAGTGCTACTATAATCTAATTACGCAGTCATAGTGTGACAGAGCAGTTGAAGAAGAGTCACATACAGGACTCACTAGAACAAGCAATAACATTTGACACTTGCAAGGGCTATATGGAAATACTATGATACACCAACAGTCACTGGAATTCAATTTTTTTCCTCTTTCTTCTTAATCTATGAAGAACCCAAAGGTCATGGTAGCTCTCACTCCCATTTAACTAATATGAAAAGTTACACTACAAAATAGCTGAGGAAATGTGTTGGTTACATTTATTACCTCCTTTAGCTTTTCCACATTATCCATCAGTTTTTCACACATATCATTGGCAGCTTTCAGCGTTTTGGTCCATTGCTCTGGGGTTTTTGGGCCACTGGTACTTGCTTCATTTGCTGACTGGCTAGTTTCCTCACTTTGGCAAGACAAAGCTGATGCCGCAGGATCCAGAAGAGATTTCAGCTGTATCTGTAAACTGCCATTTTTACTTCTCAGATCTTCTACTTCTTTTTGCAGGGATTCTATTTCATCCTAAAGGTGTCAGAAATTCAGAAGAATTAAAATAATTTGTGAGATTAATTAAGTAATACTGGCAAGTTCCCACAGCACTTTAGAAACATGGGTTCTGGGAAGCCCAGATGCATGCCTTCACTTACACATATATCTAAGCATGCTTATGTATTGTGCTTTAGGCAGGATTTTAATCAACCTGCACACTCAAGCATACTGAAGGTTTTAGTGGAGGGAATCCCTTGACTACATAAAGGACCCTGAACAAACTGTCGGGCAGACCAAAAGCTTCAAAGCATTCAGCAACATGAATCTATTATTAGGGCACTCTGTGGGAGGATTTCCTGTATCAAGAGTGTTCTTAAGGTCGTCCTCTGCTGACTCATTTGCTGTTATTGAAGAGTGTTTCTCTCTTATCATTCTGAAATGTCACATGTTAAGATGCTGAAAGTCTCCAAATTCGAATGGACAGAACACTGCCTGGAAAAGGCTGCTCCAGCTACACCAAAGCAGCAACATCTTAGGAAAGACTCTCAAAATGTAAAGAACAAAGCTTTTAGCTGTATCAGTCTGAAGCCACAGAGAAGCAAAAACCTTCCAAAGCCTGTTGTTAAAGCGATAAAAGAAATAATTTATCTGGAAACCATGTCTTCTACACCGTTCACCAACTCAAGTATTTTGAGTTGTTCATAGTCAGACCACTCAAGGAGACCATATACAACATTTACATAAATCCAAGGCATATTTTCACAAATAATCATGCCCGCACCTGCCCACAACCATTTTAAATTTAGGGCTTTTTTTAAAGAGATTTATGTTCTCCTATGACTAACTGTGTGAATTTCAAGCTGATTCAACAAGAAGGCAGGAAGTCTTTTTCCTGACTCCTTCTCTCATAGAGGATAGAAGAACCTTAGCTATAGGCAAGCTTGTCATAAAAGACAGCTCTTACTTCCCCAGTGCTAAGGATATATAGAGTCCATTTCCTTTCCCTCATTTTCCTCCCCAAGATAGGTTTCCTTCAAAAGCATGGGATGCCTTCACACTGTTGCTGCACAACAGCTGAGAAAACAAACTAAGCGCATTCCTTATTAACAGCTTTTCATCTTCTTCTCAAGAGAGTATTTTTCCAGCAGGAGACTGGAGCATTCAAGCTCCACTTTCAAGCATTCACTCACTTTCAGAAAACAATAAAACAATAATGCTAAAAATTAACCTATGCCAGAAGGTTACAGTGGGCAATATTCTTTAAGAAGGAATTTAGTCTCCCTGAGCAACAGGGAATTACTTCAGAAAATGTTTGCGTTCATACTGAAGACAAAACAAAAAGCTTCCTACACCTAATATGCATAAAGAAAATGCTGCCATACCACCTGGGGGTGGAACTCCCACAAAACTAAAGAATTGGCTGTATTTGGCTACTTGTAATCTAGAAAGAATATTAACGTGACTACGGTGGGACCACTTCAAGCACCAGCAAATGCTCTCTTGCAATCATAGTCAAAAGGTGGCATTTTAAAGCAACTGAGTTTCATGTAGATACAGTATACACCTTTACTCAAATTAAAACAGTGGGACTCAATGCAAAAGGACCATTTGTATGTAGAAATTTAACAGCTGCAGTTCACCTGGAAAGTCACCAAATTCCCCTTGTCCTTACCTCATATTCTTTGTGGAGCAATTCAAGCCTTGTTTTACGTAGGTGTTTTCTGACTGTCGGACTAAATATACGATCACTTTCAGTCGTTCCTCCTAAAGCAACATAGGATGAAAGAAGCACTAACATTGATTCCTTTTCATTCACTTCAAAACTAGTAATCCACTTTACAGCACTTTTCATATTGTCAACTACAAATGCAGCTAATATTGGACCAATTGGCTACCATGGAAGATTTAAACTACTTTTACTTTCAGAACAGGTTCAACTTGAGTATCTACTAGTGATGTTTAGAAGTCAAAATCTTGATTCACAGCAGAAAGAAAACTTCTAAATTTTTCAACTCTTTTTTTCCTTACAGAATCCTAAGTTATTTAAGTCCATACCATTAAAACAAAGATGAAGGGAATAGGCAGGGTATCAAGAATACATTTAGTTAGCACAAGTTGGTGTAAGTTTTTGAAATGTGATTGTTCAGATTTATTTTTCTCTCAGAATGATACAGAGTTGATATTTTATGTCAAGTAAAGACCCCAATATTTCCTAGCTCTGGGGAAGATCCTCATTCAGGTGCTGTAGCTTTGTCTTACTTCTGTGCTAAGGGTAATTTTCTTAAAAATTAAAAAAAGGAAAAAAAAGAAAGAGGAAGTGATGAACAAAACAAAACAAACAAAAATTAAAAAAAATACCACATAGTCATTCAAGATTCTGGACTGAAGCACACTATTTCTCGGCTAAATGCTGTTCTCTTAGGTCAACAGGTTGCAATACATAGGTGAGAATACTTTTTTTTTCAGTCAAAGGCACCATCCAACCAAGATTTTTAAAACAATCATTAGAGCCACGTGGTACTTATTATGTTTGAACAATTTACCCATTAACATACACAATGTCTTTGGAACTTTAATCTTGTAGCTATTAGGTAAGTTACTGGAAAGATTTAGTTAATTCTTCCATAGATGCTGGTAAAAAACACACGGAGGAAAAGGTATCCAGACATGTCTGGTCTCAAAGCAATCTCCTCCAGCAGTTAATACCAGAAAGTTTTTTCAAAGCCTAAAGTTGTCCTTACCAATAATTTCCTTGCAGGGATTTTCAGGCGTGATGGGAATCCTGCAAGCAGGGCACTGATTATTGTTCTTCAGCCACACTTCAATACAAATGGAACAGAAAACATGGTTGTTCACACAGATAACTGGGTGACGGACCTTTTAGCAGTAAAGGGGAAACAAAAAGAAAAAAAAAAAAACAGAGAGACACTATGAATACCTTAATGCTCCTTCAAGTAACCGAATATGAGAATACACAACTCCATCTCTCAGTGCAAGCCTGGCCTAGCAGGAAAGCTACCCTGTTGTTTCACAGAGCTAGCTAGGAGCTACCTCCTGACTCACAGCACCAGATTTCCCTATTATTGAAGGCAACAAAGCTATAACCATTTCTGCAGAACTAAGGTCCTTTTGTTTAAGAGCTCAGTAATGCACAGAGTGGCAGCAGCACCTTTCTTTCACCCCAGAACCTCCAAGAACTACAGCCAGCCACTCCAGTGAAATGCATTCACCTAGACAGAAGAAGACCAAAGTATATGCATTTTCTGAAGTAAGGAAAGGAGAGATTTTTACTGGCAACATCAAACAGAAGAGGTATCATTGAAACATAAAGTGTTACAGATTAACTTCAGCCTGCGGATAATCAGCTTCATGGAAATCAGCTTTAGAAAGGATGGGGGCCAAAACCACAGAGCTGAAACATGAACCAGCAATCACTAATTCAAGTCTCCTGCTAGATATATGCATTGCTACTAAATAAGTCATTACCCAAGAATGGGGCAACTAACTGAAGGATTAAATATTCCAATCAGACACAGATTCGTTCAAGAAGCTCTCCCTCCCTTTCCAAAACAGCAAGGTAAACAAACTTTTAGAAAATATTAATGACAATGCATTGTTCTCTCTTGTCATTTATCTATAAACCCTGTTTGAAAGTAAATGTGCGTAGAGAGACCAAATATGATGCAGAAGAAAAAGACTTTATGCCTTACTGCAGCTTGTTACAGCTTACTGTAATACACAAATCTCTTACTTGTTAACTTGTATTTGGGATCTTAAAATCATTACTTGTTTTTCCTCCATTCCTGTATTTTTCCAAGAAATGTATTTTAAGACACAGAAGTGTCAGAATATATTACTTTAGATTCTACTGTACTGCACTTAAAACCCAAGTTCAAGAGAATATTTACAACTTTATATGAAGTCCTCTTCATCCCCAAGATATTTCTCTTTCATTCTACTAGTAAGTAGTCAAACTAAAAAGGAAAAATGAAATGTTGGCAGTGAGAAACAGGCACCTGGAAAGGACAGTCAATAACCATCTGGGCCAACAGATTAGATGTGTCCTGTAGTAAACCTACCTATACGATCAGCAGTGCACAGGCTAAAACCCAAGCGTTTTACCACTGAAATATTCATGGATATGAATTAAGGCCCAGATCTGTCAGCTTCCTCTCCAATTCAATTCATTATCTATACCTCTGCTACCTCACAAGATCCACAACATTTTTAAGACTTCCAATATGACAGTCCTGGGAGGCAAAGGCATTACCTATACTTAAACAGAAACTCAAATTACTGAAGGTGTGAATAGAGAGAGACTGAACTTTCACCCCAAATTAAGGAGGCTTTTTTCTGATTGCTGCAAGCACTAGCACACCAATGCTTTGGAAACATTTAAATATTATAATTTCAATTATTTTTAATTTTAAAAATCTTGTTATGCATTGCTTTCTTTTACAAGAAAAAGAGCTTTCTCACCTGCAGCTATCAGGAGGAAAAAAAAAAGGACTTTTTCTCTAGCCATACTTCTTTCTTACTCTGAAGCAGCCTGAGAATAGTTATATGGATAGTGATTATAAGATACAGAGCAGAATAACATAAAATAATCCAAACAGGAAAAGACATTTCACAAGTGCACGTTTTCCCCCTGGAGAGCAAGAGACCCTCAGTTACCCCAAACCTGACAAAGAAGCACACTTCTTGTATGTGAATGATTACTCCATAACTCCAGCAAAATAGTAAGTCACATTTATTATTCTCCAGGGTACAGTGCTTCTGATTTACACACCTTTACAAGTTTCATTTCAGGGCTGGGGTTTTATACTTTTGTTGGCTCATGATCCACACAAAGCAACCCAAGCCACAACAGCAGAAGCTGCTACAGAAATGTCACGCAATGGCTGGGGGTGCCACCCCCCTTCCCACTGACTGTGACAAGCCCAGGGGGTGGGGGATCAGGACATACTACTAAAAAAGCATTTCACTTGAATTACAGTGCAGTTTCAGTTCCTTAATTGACCATAATGTCTAGAAAGACTAGTCTATTTGAGAAGGCTTCATCAGCCAGGTGATTTTGAGCAATTTCCTAATTCTTCTCCTCCCACATAATGTGATTCCTATGCAGATCAAAATCCAATCCTGAACACATCTACGTCACTTTGAAGGCACTTCTGGGCCTTCAAGCAGCACATGAAAGATCAGACACACTCACACCCGTGAACCAATCCCTAAACATCCTACATGGCTTCAACCAACACAAAACTGTGTCTCGAGCCCAAGCAATCTGCTTACACCAAAACCAACAGGAGAAACCTTCAGACACCCTGGGACAAATAAATCAAACAGTCTGAAGCAGATGGCTTCTGATCTGCTCACTAATTAAAAAATACAGATATGTTAGAAGACAGCCCAGACTGTGGTAAAAAAATATTCTGGTAACAGACATGAAATTGACCCAAGCAATTCCCTCATTTTAAACGGTTATTTGCACACCTTGCCAACATACTTTATGACACTGTTCACATTAACAAAATGGACTAACATGTCTCTGCTACCCAAGATTTCTGCTTCATTAAAAACAGTGAGTGGTCAACTTACTGAATGAATTTCTCCACAATATCTCCTTCTTTATCACCTTTCTATTAGGCACAGTGAGTAGTTTGTATTCTGTAGACAGACCTTTGATAATTTGGCAGGGATAGCAAGAGATACATTCTGATTGTAGGGCAGGCCTTCTACTTAATTTGAAGTCTACGCTACAAACCACAGAAGTACCAGATTACCTCAATCCTCCATGATACTCCCTGGTTCCCCCTAAAAGACAGTAAAAACTGATAAGACCTCTGCCTTACTAAAAAAGCTCCTTCCTCCAACCTCACTCCTGAGAAGAAGTTTTTCTGATAGTTTTTCAGTCAAGTTCCAAGCTAGAGACAAAGATAAATATTAAAAAGAAAGGACAGTCAGGGCTGTTAGCTTTGGCAAAATTTAAACCACTTTACACGTCTAAAAATGAAAGCTTTCAAATCTTTATTACATGTATCACCAATAGATTCACTTATATAATGGCAATGTATCATCTCAGTGCAACACAGCATGAAAGAGTGTCGAAACCTCTTCCTGTACAAATTCTAGAAAGGAAAGGAAACTCCTCAAACTCAGGAACATCTAGAAAGGAAGTGGAAGTATGAAACAGTGGCTTGGAATAACCCAGCGGCTTTATAGCAAGATATGAATGAATACCTAACCAAAAGGTGAAGTGTTTAGATCAGAAAGAAACTAGGATGAGATTCAAATAGCAAGTATCTCTCAGTTTGATTTTGCTCTCCTCTTTTCCAAGGGTATCCACTCTGCATTACAGGCACAGTACACTTGGGTTCTCCTCCATTTTCATTAAACAGATAAATACGGAAAGCAACAGGACAACAGCCAGGAAATCTTGCTTGGCTTCCACGGAAAAGCCAAGAAATGAGTAAGCATGGTTGATAAAAGTAACACGCTGTCATAATTATGAGACTTGAGAAAAGGGAGATGTCTGACTACTTTCACTATCAGTGCTACACACCTACTTCACACATCGAATATCCTCTTTTGTTATCACTCCAACAGAGAAGGTCTGCGAGTTAAAGTCCAGGTGAGGTAGAAACAAACCAGACAATAAATGCCAGAGTACAAACATTAAAGGCCATTTTCACCTTTGTAATTATCGCTGTGCTTTAAAAAAATAAAACAAGGGAAAAAAAAAAAAAGAGTGGTAAGGAATGAGCAAAGAATTTGAGAAGCAATTAGTGACAGCCATGAAATTAGCTTTGGGGCTTTTAGAGAAGAACAGACTAGCAAGAGCCCTCTGCTTCCCAAGGGAGACTAGAAAGAGTCAGAGGGAGGAAACGGAAACTTTTTTCTCCAGACTGCTGCAGTTTTGCTGTACACTTTTAAAACCCACTCGGTTATACACCCCCTCTTTGTTTCACTTGCCCTCCGCGACGCATCACCACGCTCAAACACAAGCTCACCGAGCATTTTATACCAGAGTATCCTACTGGTAGAGGAAGAAAACCCGCAGACCTTAAAGCGTGCACCACGGAGGCCGGATAACCGCGCTTCAGCGACCCCCGGCCCCTCCAAGAGCTCCCGCCGGGGCGGTGCGCGATTCCCGGCACCCCAGCGGTGCCAGCAAAGCTCGGCCGCTGCCGGGAACGGCCCACCCCGCCAATTTCCTTCCCTGCACGGAGCCGCAGAGCCTTGAAAGACACAACCCCGGCGGGGGTCAGAGCGTCGAGCCGCGGTGGAGCCCCTGAGCTGCCGCCCCGGCCGGAACTCCCCGCTCCCCACACCCAGCCCCAGCCCGCGGGGCCGGGCAGCGGTGGCGTTACCTTGCCCAGGCAGATGTGGCAGGTGATGGGCAGCGTGAGGGACAGGGTGACGTTCGGGCCGTGCTGCGCCATGGCGTGGCCCCGAGCGGCGCGGCCCGGCGCCAGCAGCACGGAAGTCCCGCAGGCGGGCTGCCCCGGCCCCCCGCCAGCCCCGCTACGGCAGCCGGCGAGGCCAAGCCGCCGCCCGGCGGAGGGGAGCGCGGCGCGCTCTGCAGAGCTCCCCTGGAGGGCGGGCGGGAGCCGCGGCCCCTCACGGCTCTGCTCCGCCGCCGCTGCCCCGAGGAGGTGGTGCGGCGGGCTATGGAGGTCTCAGCCTACGCGCGGCATTCCTGGGGGGAAGCGCAGCGCCGTGGGGAGCGCAGGCACAGTACCCGTGCAAGAGGCCGACGCGGTAACAAGGATGATCTCCTTTCCCTTGATAAACCTGCGCCCAGGTTTCATCATGCTGAATTAAATAAACGGCTGTTTTAATCGTTTTAATTGCCCTGAATGACAGAATCATAGAATTACAGAATTACAGAATCACAGAAAGGCTCGGGAACAGAAGGGAGATTAAGGATGATCTTGGTCCAACCCCCGCTGCCATGGGCAGGGACAGCTTTCCCTAGACCAGGTTGCTCAGAGCTCCATCCAGCCTGGCTTTGAGCAAACAGCTCCAGGGATGTGGCATCCCCAGCTTCTCTGGACAACGTGTTCCATGCCTCACCACCCAATATCTAAACCTACTCTCTTTCAATTTGAATCCGTTCTTCCTTATCCTGTTGCTTCATGCCCTTGTAAATAGTCTTGCCCTGTCTTTCCTGTAAGTTCCCTTCAGGTGCTGGAAGGCCACAATTAGGTCACCCTGAAGCCTTTTCCAGCCTGAACAATCCCAATTCTCGTAGCCTTTCCTCATAGAAGTGCTCCATCCCTCTGATAAACTTGGTGACCTCCTCTGGTCTCACTTGCACAAATCAGTGTTGTTTGGGACATGTTCTAGGGGAAACTCCCATGATATGAGCCCCTCTTCTGCATCACCTGCAGTCCATCTGCAGCAGCACATTCCCTGCCACAGTCAGCCTGGGATCAACGCTGGATTCCCACACTGCCCTCCCGCTGTACAGGCAGCTCAGCCCCACCTTTCTTCCTGGCCCACAGCATTGCCTGTCAGCTCAGGTGGGGTTTGCACAGCCCATATGGCTTTGAGGGCAACAAGAAAATGAAGATTGGGATAAGCCCCAACCCCAACACCACCTGGTGGAAGATTCTGATCCATGGAAACCAAGGGGCCAAATTCAAGGATGAAAATTTTACATCTGCCACCCAGCTTGTGCCAACGACTCTCTAAATCGTTGTGCCTTTGTGTTACACTTTCTGGGCTGCTGGAGAGCAGCTGGGAAACAATGCTAGTGGGATATGAGGCTCCTAGGAGTCTGCTTGCTTGACCTCAGTCCCAGGATTCCTGTCATCATTTCTTGTAAATGTGCCACAGCATGCTGAAAATTACAGACCTGAGTGATTTAACATTGCACCACAAGATAAATGCTTATAATGCTGAGCAGCTAATTCAAACAAGCGTAAAGTTGTGGATGCAATGATTAACAAGGAAAGTATCTTAGACTGACATAGCAGAGTTGCACGGATGCATTTCAATTTGATATAGGTAAGTCGTTGCAAATAAAGCGAGGAAACTAATCCATGGTGACATTACAGCATAGACAAGGCCTAGCGGATTTGGTGGTAACACAATGTTTGGTAGGAAAGGACAGGTTTGAATAAGGTACGCTTAATAAAAATTGAGTGCTTATATGTTATAGCACTCTGTAGTAAACTCCAGGAAAAATTATTGTCAAACAAAAAAAGAACCATTTGCCAACATAATAGACATGCCATTAGTTGATATAGGCTGGAATGAGTGGACATCCACTGCAAGGAGATTCAGTCCTGGCACCACTGACATGCTGCTGAAGTAGAATAGTGCTCAGAGAGGTTTTTAAAGAGAAATGTCAAATTTTTGAGGTTTTGGAGCTTTAAAGGCAGCCACTGCAGCCTGAAATTCATTGAGTGAGTTTATTGTGCAGCCAGCAAACTGAACAGGAATGCAATGAATCCCCGTTATTTATCTTCCTTAGCTTTATTTTTACATTGACTTTTATTGAAAAAATGTGAATAGACAATACAGAGAGTAGAAAGGGTAAATGCTTGAAAGAGAAATCAAAAGCAAGGAAATGCATCTTACATTTGACATGTGAAACTCTTTTAAATGAATCTGGGATAAAGCAGGAACCCTTTCAAAGGCATGACTTCCATTGCTTCAAAAAAGTGTATGTAACTGGAAAGTGACCTGTTAGAGAACAAGCTCTGTTGGGATGAATATATTTTCTCTCAACCAAAAATAACTTGTAAAGGAGTTTATTTTTCTGAATAAGCTGCTAAAAGGAACATGTTTTCTGTTAAGGAGGTTAAATGTATTTGTTTAGTGGATTTCTACTGAAGTTGTATGCCTAGTCAGTGAAGAAATACTTAAAAAATTATTTGTGATCTGGTAGCGCCTCAGGTTTTGTTGAAATTTATGGGTTGATGTTACCAACTCTTCAGGGGTATGGAAAATACTTAATTCTGTAGTGCTGAAAGAGAGAGACCTCAGAGAGCAAGGAGAAAGAAGCTGGAGGGGTAACAATCTGCTGCAGCTGAGGAGAGCTGAGAAATACCATGTAAATGCAGGAGGTAACAAATGTTTAACAGGTCCAGGCTACTGAACACCTAGTCCATGTAGCATGAAGGATACTTTTGAAGGAGGACTGGAGCCAGGATGAAACAGATAAAAAAATTCCTGGGATGCCTGGCATGCCTCTGCTGAGGCACTGGGGTACAAGGATCAAATAGGCAATTTCCCAACAATCTGGTCACCACTGCTGGTAAATCTGTAGAGAAAGTCGAGACTCTAACTGTGAATGATCTCCTAGGATTAGGGCTTCATTTGTGAAATGCTTCAGCCACTTCACTAACTGCTCCTGAAATCTCAGAAACCTTGAGATGATTACTAGTGAAAATATGAAAGTAGTGTCTATCACAAAATGTGAAAAGTTCTTTGATGAGACCTTGAAAAGAACCAACGTAGGAGAAAAGAAACTGGTCAGAGTACTAATTGGAGACAATTAAGTATTTTCTGCTTGAGACATACATTGTTTGATTCATAAAGATAAATAGTTACCATATTTTTGGCTTAAAGTACATAACTTTCTATATCTTGGATCTGTGCATGTTTCCCAACAGTGTGCAGAGAGAGGAAGGAGCAGGCCAAGGTGTGAAATGCTTGTCTTCTTGGCTGATTAGCCCAGTGATAAATAATGCAGTTTCATTGCTTCCAATAATTTGGATATATATATCTTTGGATATATATATATATCTTTGAGGCTTTATGCCTTGAAAACCCAACTTAAAGGTCATTTTTGTACCTACACAAACAGATATAAACCGCTGATAGCCAAACTATCCACCCTAAGTGTCCACTTCCACAACAGTGAAATCTGTTCTAGTTGGCCTTGAAGTGTTTCCTCTTCAAGAAAGAAGACTGGATGGAACTTCAGCTTTTATAAAATGCTTTCCCGGGCAGTTTTGCATGATTTAAGGGAATACAGAGTGAAATTTGCCTAAAACTGAGTAAAGAAGCATTGGCTTGTAGCTGCCTAAATTCAGACCTGTGGTCATTAAAAGGTGAAAACAGGTTTCCCCTGCTCAGGATTTTACTGTTGATGAGCTTTGCAGAGTGGTGGCTTCACTGGCTTCTGTTCTTGGACATCCTCTTGGGGATTCGCCAGCTGCCATTCAGAGGCCATTCAGTGGAAATATGTAGCTCTCATATCTATCTCATATCTCATATCTCATATCTCGTATCTCATATCTCATCCCTGTCTATGCTGCCTGAACACTGTAGGCTGCTCTTGCCACCTGCTCTTTGGGAGTTCCCATGTGGCTTTCATTTTAAAATGTAAGCAAATTTCAGATCTCTCTTTAAAACAGTGTTTCAGGTTGTGGCTGTGAAAAAAATTTGGTATTACCAGAAAGGAAATAAAATGAATGCTAGAGGCCAGAAGATTAAACTCTGGCTATTGGGTAAGTGAAATGAGACAAAGAAAGAGAATAACTTTGTTGATTTAATAATGTTTGAGATTAATAATGTTTGAGATTGGCAGTCTTGTGGAAGCTTGGTGCAGTTATTCTTCTGTACAAGAAATAGTAAAAGATGACAAATCACTTTTAAAGATAAAGTTTTCATTTTGAATTTAACCACTGTAACTTTATCTGCTCCTAAAGAATATACCTGCTCTCAGGTTCCATGACCCACAAAGGAATTCAAAGTGGCTAACTCAGATGTAGACATCTTGCTCCTAGGCATCTGAAGTTCAGTAGTAAAACCCCCATTCTTTATGATCTCTCATAGATTTTTTGATCTTGCGCCTCTGATGTTTTCCATTTTTTCTTGATGTGTCAGCAAGGAGCCAAACAAGTAAATAGATGATGCTGGGTTGTACCTGAAGTCTGTGCAGCTTACATACTTAGGACATTACACTGTGCCTCTTTTTAAGGGTCATACAAGAGGTTGATTTCCCTTTAGACTCTTGTTCAGATATTTTATCTAAACAAACTGTATTATACTGGAAATGACATCTGAGGGCAGGAGGAAGCTCCACAAATTTTGTGCTGTGCAGGCATTCTCTACCCCACCCATATGTCTCAGCCTGAGGATGTCTCCATGGACTTTTCACCAGACAGGAGACTGTGTGTGTGAAGGCTGGTTGCAATGAGCCACAGATGTACCAGGCGAGGTCCTGACCATCAGGAGGTATGGATAAACAGACTGTGCTTTGTGTTCTGTGCTTATTTTATTTGCTAGTATATACTATGCATAGAAGGTCTCTCTCTAAGCCATCTGCATAGGTGTAACTGACTTAGGAGACAGTGCTTCTGCAGGGAATATCTTCAAGTTTCAGCCATTACTTTGCAAGCTTTGGTTGCTACTGTGACATAACTCCAAGTGTTTGATGGTTTGATGCAACAGGCCTTGATTTAAATTGTAACTATGAAAGCCTTTCAGAACACCTTGTGGTACTTGCTGCCAGCAGAGGATCTGTCCCCTGGAATGTGGTAAAGAATGAGGCAAACACTGCAACACATCAGAAAAGTTTGATAAAGTTACAGAGATTACAGAGATTACAGAGATCCTTCCCTTCCCTTCCCTTCCCTTCCCTTCCCTTCCCTTCCCTTCCCTTCCCTTCCCTTCCCTTCCCTTCCCTTCCCTTCCCTTCCCTTCCCTTCCCTTCCTTCCCTTCCCTTTCCTTCCTTCCCTTCCTTCCCTTCCCTTCCCTTTCCTTCCCTTTCCTTCCCTTCCCTTCCCTTCCCTTCCCTTCCCTTCCCTTCCCTTCCCTTCCCTTCCCTTTTTCTGTTAAGCAAGGGGAGGCTGGAATTAACAGTGTAAAATCTTAATGAGTAGATTGTGCTGAGCAGTGCGGTTCACCTCCATTATTCTCCCAGTCTCAAATGTTTACCAGCCAATCAGAGAGTTCCTTAAAACCGTAGATTTATAGTGAAAAGTCGGCCCTAATTGAATTTCTTCATTAAGAACACCATCAAACAGATACAGAACACCTTACACCACCTTGTTTAAATTAGATTCATTTTTCTGATTAATTATTAAAAGGAAAGTTTAAAAAATCATAAAATCTTAAGTGCTATTAAAAATTGATTAGGAATGCATTTTTTCATTGACCCAGTTTGTATTTTTTTTTAATTTTTTTTTGTCAAAGCTAATACATTTGAGTAGCTGCCTCAGACAGAAGTTTGTAATCATTTGGTCATCAGTCAATTAATCACAGCTTCATAAATATTGATCTCAGATTACATTTATTCTTCATTCTTGAAAGATAGTTTTTTATTAATTTAGGCTCACTCACATACATTGTGGTTTACGCTGAAATTATTTTTAAAAGTTCTATTAAAATTTAATTTGAGCAGCTAGCCAACAGTGCAGCCACTGCACATTGTGCCACCTTTCGGCAGGTTTGTCACCTCCTCCAGAAAGGTCCTGAGTGCCCACGGGTCATCCTGCAGGGCTTGCTGACTGGCATCTGTCACCCATAAACCTCTTCATGTGGAAGATACACAGCACTCGTCCCAGTAGGAGTAATTTGTGAGGATGTGTGGATTTTTCTGAGGGGAGAAAAGTGCTCTGATGTTTCTCTTCCCACCCTCAGTGGCTGTGTCCCGATTCCTGGCAGTCCATCACCGATAGTGGTGTCTTCCTGATTTTCGTACAGCATTTGGCTGCCCCTTGGCCTCTGCCAGACATCCCACAAGCCATGTGAGGGGTGGGTTTGTGGGTACATGGGCTGAATGTCTCCAGCCCTGCTGCAGTCCCTGTCATGGAGGTCATACATGACCTGCTGACTCATATTAGGATGGTGAGGGTACTTGGGAGTGCTCTTGCAGGGCTAGCTACTGCATTTCTTCTGCCTAGGAATAAATCCAGTGCTTACTTTTGCAGAAGTTGCATTTGTAAACAGAAATTCTAGGAATTTATGAAGGGAGATGCTGCAAGGAAGAGGAAGGGGACTTAGATCCCAAGCATTTGGAGGGAACATAGTCCTTCTCGTAGCATGTTCATCACACCTGAAGCAGTACTGAAGAAATGCATGCAATCTTTATTAACATTTCTGGTCCAGTTGAAGCTAGCAATCTCCATCCTGAAAATTAAAAATCTTTTTTTTTGAATGTGTATTCGTGGTTATGCTTGATCTTGTAGTTTAAGAAACAGAGATATGGATATACCAAGGATAAGAGCATGCATGTGAAGAGTGACGTGAAGCATTCACCACACAAAATGCATCCTTTTCTACCCCATACTTGGTATTTTACTTTGAATGCTGTACTTCACGCTGAGAACAACAAATTTCTTTGTTGGCTTCTGCAGTACATTTGGTTCTTTGTCCTATGCTCCGGCAAATAGAGCATGTCAAAGTCAATGTTCCCTAAAATTTCACTTGACTGAGGAATTTGGAGTAATGGGATCATGTAGCTGCTGTTATCTTTTACAACTCTGAGAAGTCCTGTGATTCATCTTTAGTGTCTGAAATGAAAACTGGTTGCCCATTGTTGTCACTCTGAAACTTATTTATTCTGGCACTGCTCTTCTGAGAGGCTCTGAAATACAACTTCAAATCATGAGCAGCGGAGTGTCCTGGTGTGCTCTTCAGCATCAATATGAAGTCATGCAGACCCCTGTTAGTATTCCTTATTTTTGCTGATGGAGAATGGATCATTTTTGTGACTATCCATTTATCTAAAGTTGAAAAAAGCTGATGTAATTTCCAGAGTCCTATTCTCCAATCAAATATATTACTCATTTACCATAAAAAATGAAATCACACTGCAGCAAGTTCTCAGACCCCTTTCTTTAAATCTCACTCACACAGTGCTTTTCTGCACTTTAAGAAAAGTCAACCTGTAAGGATCATGACATAAACATGTGCAGAGGATATTCAGATAACCCATTTGTTTTATGAATAGCTGTGGAGATTTAAGATGTTTTCACCTCTGAGCTGTTTGCTACCTCTGTTCTTATCTGCTTGCTGCAAAGTCAGACTCATTTTTGCTTTCATTATCTGTGGGCTATCAACCTGCTGGACATAATTTGTTTGTTTTATATTATGGCAAATCTAGAAGGGCATTGTCTGCTATGGCACAGTCATTTCCAGCAGAGAAATGCTAGCAAGGGTATGGGGGACATGTTAAATTGCTCCAGCTGTAATCCTGAAAAAATGCCTCTCTGTGTTGTGTAATCAGAAGTGGATTCTGAGTCCAGTTGCAGCTAATATCTCCAAACAGGAGGGATCCTAAGGACATCCAGTAAATATATCACCGTCTAACCAGTTCTTTGCAATAGTGTGATGGCTGGAACCAGTTTATCCGGGTCATCCAGTTTACCCAGTGATTTGAGAGACACTGCTATGAATTTGAGCAGTGTTTTAAGTTGTACTGAGTTCGGTAATCCCGGACAATCTTTCCTGGCAGAAAAGAAGAAAAAGAAAAGCTGCAAAGCAATAGAGAGAGATGATTGTAACAGTGCCCCAACTCTTCTTGGCTTTTTGCTGCAGACACCTGCAAAATGGCCCAATTGGTGTTTTCCCACTGAAGTATTGTGTCTCTAATTCACTGCTCAACAACTTCAGCACTTCTGAGAGTGAATCTGGTAGTTGAATATAAGCTAGTAGCTTATGAAAATGCATTTTGAAAAAAATTCAATCTCTCCCTAAACATGCAGAGTTATTTTAGTCCAGAATATGCAAAGCTCTGTATTTTAGTGAAATTGTTTGAACTTCAGAATAATGTAAGAGAAAGACTATGTACTTGCTGTGAATATATGCAGTAGATTCATCTGTTTCTTTCAATTTTGCATTAATTGGATTGAACTGATTAAATTCAGCAGATCTTTGAAAGCCTTTCTTGTTAAAAATGTAAAAAAGTGTCATTTTGCATTTTGTTAATATATATATGGTTATCCTTGGCTCCAAATCAGAGACCTCTGGAGTGAAGTGCCAACCAGGGCATTGTGTATGGCCCCTTGCAGGGCCAGGCATTTGCCAGAAGGATATAAAAGATGCTAAAGATCCAAATCACTCTCAGGTCTTTCCTTCTTGACTTACCTCTGAAATCTGTAATCCCAGTTTCTCTGTCTCTTCATTGCAAAGGTGTTCAGCAAAGATGTTCAATATTCAAGTAATTTTTCTTCTTATCTGTCATGGTAATGTCACTGAATTAAAACAAAAATATCCCACCCCAATTTTAGTATTTCATGGTAGCATGTCAAACATGACTTCAGGGACTTGAGAGTGCTCCTGGGACACCCCAGTTCAGGTAAGGGTGGCCTTAGTCTCTGAGGCTAGTTTCAGGAAAAACATAGTTAGGAAATAGACTGCTGTACAGATGTTAAATTGGCAAGGGAAGAAGGGAGGGAAGAATGTAACAGATATCCAGGAACTTCTGAAGTTCTATGAGCTTTGTGTTATGGTTTTTGAAATCTGAGGGGGGGTGGTTTATGTTTGGAGGGAAATAGATGAACAGAAAAGAGAGAAGTAATAGGAATGAACAACCAATAAGCAGAGAGAGGGGGCAATGGGAAAACTGCAGAGGTACTGTGGTGGTGTTATCAATGGCCATCAACTCTGGCTTGAACGATGGATGCAGCTGCTCTTGCCAGCTTTGATCCTTGCAGCTCATCCCTGCATCTCCCCCACTCCCCTGTGCTCATGGGGGTGAAGGAGAAGGCATCCCGGTAGCTATGAGAGAGGGCTGTCCTGCTGTGTGTGCTCTTTTCAAGGAAACCATAAAGAGCCCTTTGAAGGGAGTGCAGGGTGCACAATTTCCATCTTGGCTGTCTGAAAGTAAGAAATTTTTTTAGATTCCTCTTCACCCAACAAACAGGTGTAGGTATCTCCATATGAGCAGATCTCACCAACCACATCTGGGAGTCACTGCCAAGAAACAGATCTGTCTGGGATATGATAGATCACATCTTCAGATAAACATCTGAAGTAAATTTGATTAATTGTATTCTACAAATGCCTAGTTTTAATCCAGGGCCTATAAAGTGATGCTGGAGTGAGTTGGCCAGACATTGTAGACTCGTCTTAGGGCTGACATAGTGAATCCTACATTTTGTTATTAGAAAGCCAGGTTTAGAAACATATGTGTTTCACTTCGATTGACAAAAAAAGGAAAGTCTGACTGGTAACTAAAGATCTTGATTTCAGTGGCATTTCTGTAATCATATCCTAAGAGTAGTAGGTTTTAGATCCAGCTCTTTATTATTTGGGGGGACACTTAGACAGACTTGCTTAAAATTCTGTCTTCCTGGAAGCAACCAGAGTTTTGTTTACTCACAAATCTATAAATATACCATTTTCCAAGATATACTGCACCAATAGATTTCTTTGTGAGTCTCACTTACTACAAAACATCTTTTGAAAAGGATTGTACTCTGGCACTAAAATTTTTCTTTTGGAACATTTTTTGTACATAGTTTATTCACATTCTTTTTTCCATTTTATCAAGTATTTTCTAGTATTCAGAGAAAGATCTTTGGTAACTTTAAAAAAGATAGTAAAGTTAGTTGATGAATACATGGGTTTGTTGAAAATGCTTGTAGGAAAGCTGGGCTGCTGTATCTGCACTGAAATACTTGGGTAATTAATTTGCTAAATGCACCCAGGAAAAATCAAGGACTATTTATGTCTGGCCTTGGTTTTGATTTACTTGTTAATGTTCATTGTAGTAAGTCAAGTAAGAGCTTTGATCTTACAATGTTCTCCTGGAAAAAAAAATCCCCACTTTCACTGGAATTGAAGACTGAAGAGGCAGCCTCCAGAGTCTGTGCCTGAAGACCTCTGTGCTCAGAGCTGCTACTGGCTTCAGTGGGAATTTTGCATAACTACAAAGAGATGAACAAGAACTTAGAGTAGGAACAGAAGCAATATTGCAGTTTCACCTGAAAATTAAGCTTATAGGGGCTATAAAATCTTGTAGGTTTATTTTTGTTTGGTTGGTTGTGTTTTGGTTTTGGTTTTTTTTAAGGTAATAGGCTACAGGTATTTTGTGTGCCTTTAAGCTGGAAGGAGAATTGTACTTAATAACTGATAACTTAATAGCACATCTAAATGTGTTTTAAAATACTTCAATTTACCTATTAAGACCAAATAGACTGTCTGTTAATTTGACAGAATATCCATGTTCCCTGAACTTAGGGCTATAAAAATTGTTCATCTGCTCAGTCACAGGCCATTTAATTTTGGATGCATCATTGCCAGTCGGTTACAGTAATTAGCATTCTCTGTATTGTAGCAGCTTCCCTGAAGCTATGCTAAGTAGGGTTACACTTCTGTATGGAAACATAAGCAGCCTTGTGCAAATGAGCCTGGCCACCCATCTTAGAGACAGAAGCCCTAGCTACAGCTTCTTGGCTCAGGGTGCCCTATATGCCCACCTGCAGATCTTATTTACTGGTTATTAATGACATGAAGTGTAGGCAGCTGTGAAAGGCACAGCATGGCAGCTTAAAGCCTCTGCTCCAAACTATTCTCTCAGCCTTGTTGTTTCTTTGAGTGACACTTCTTTTCCCTTTTTTTTTAAAAATCTTCTCTTTTATACTTTCTTTTGATGAAGTTATTGGACAGAAATTAATTCTCTGTATGTAAATTTTATATATATATATATAAAAACCTGTGAACTGAAGCATAGCATTTGCTAATATAGTTACTTGCTACTTAAAGCATGGGTCCCCAGATAAAAATGTTTTGATTAGTCTTCTGTTATTATGAACATATGCTGCAGATGTGTTGCTTCAGTATGTTTTTCCATATCTCCTGATGCCTGAAGTAGTGTTTTTGTTGTATTTTTAATGGAGACACCAACTGCCAGCACCAGATTATCAGTAGTGCTGGAATTGTTCTTTTGTAAAGGTTAGAATAAATGGTAAAATGGCTAAAACCATGAATAAATTAAAAAGAAGTCAAGATTTTTTGCCAGTTGTTCTCTAGTCTATGTGCCTTTTCTTGTTCTGTGTGAAATGTCTATGCTTTCCTTTTGTTTCCTGGGAAACGAGGGGTGGTATGCACTGCAAGACGCACACTAAGAATAATTCTTCCCATTTAATCCACTCTGATTTTTACTTCTTAATATACTGGAAGGTAACTAATATTTAATACCATGAAATGTATCTGTGCATGTTTAATGATTCAATTAATCAGAGAGAAACCTTCTTTATAATTAAATATGGATAGGCTATAGTCTTTTCTTCTCATTGACTGATGCTACTGAGAATAAGGGATAAGAATAATTTTATACCATTATTCTATGTGCCTTTTATTAGAACTCTGAACTGTTTGGGTGTAAAATCAACGATAGAAGTACATTTTTTTTTAGAGTTATGCACTATGCAGTTTCTGTATTCTGTAAAACTCTAACCATATGAATTTAGATACCAATACTACGAAGACTTAAATATGTGTTTAAGCACGAAAGAAGTTCAGTTGATGCTAATGTAATTACTCACATTAAGTTTAAAGACTGTGCTTGAACCTTTGTAGGACTGTCTCTTTCAATTTCTGGAAGTGGCCCAATGCAAGCTTGGAAAAGATTGTATATGCTTGTTCTGTAAGTCGTGATTTGATGGTGACTTGCAGCCATAACTCATTTCCATGTAAGCAGCCATTTTGTTAATCTGGTCATGGACCCCTCTTGACTTGATTACTTAAAGAAAGGTTAAAAACCACACTGTAACTTATTCTTGTACAGTTCCTTGCAAAATTCTACAAATATAGGCTAAAAAAAGCCAACTGCTATCAATACATTATGCAGATGGAGGGCATCTATTGGGAAGTTAATAAAATAATGATGTACATACAGGCAGATTTAAATATGGAAATGGAGATTTTCTTCTTCTTGATTTTGTATAAATTGTTGAATGTGTTTGTTTAATGATTTATACAGAGCCTCAAGCCATAGCAACTAGGTGCTGTTTACAAAAGTTAAAGCAGAAGTTACATGCACAGCCTACAATAGGCTTCATTAAATGACCACTTATGCTGCCAAGAGTACCATATGTTGATAGCCATGCTGTGAGACCACTTTTCAAGTTTGTCACTGTTCACATCTCACGTAGTCATTTTTTCCAATATACGTACCTAACTGAACTCAGCACTGGTGAGGCCACAGCTCAAATCCTGTGTTTAGTTCTGCACCCCTCACTACAAATAAGACACTGAGACACTGGAGTGTGCCCAGAGAAGGGCAACGAAGCTGGTAAAGGGTCTGGAGCACAGGTCTGATGAGAAGCAGCTGAGGGAGCTGGAGTTGTTTAGCCTCGAGAAAAGGAGGCTCAGGGGAGACCTTATCACTCTCCACAACTACCTGAAAGGAGGTTGCAGCAAGGTGAGGGTTTGTCTCCTCTCTGAGGTGGCAAGGGACAGCTCAAGAGGAAAGAGCCTCAAGTTGTGCCAGGGAAGGTTTAGATTGGATATTTCTTCAATGAAAGTGTTGTCAAGCATTGGAACAGGCTGCCCAGGGAAATGGTTGAGTCACCTGAAGGTATTAAAAGATGTGTAGATGTGGCACTTAGGGACATGGCTTAGTGGTGCTCTCAGCAGTGCTGGTTTAATGGTTGGACTTGAAGACCTTAGAGGTCTTTGTGAACACAAACAATTCTATGATTCTATGATTACAGTTTGGATCCAACTACATCCTGCCTGGGCAGCAGTCTGGGATTCCTTATATTGAACTCAAAGTAATAACAGCAGCATAAAAACGTATGAGACTGCTGCATGCAGTGGCCTAGTGCTCCCAGTGTGTAGCTGAGATACAGCCTGAACATGTCCCTGGACTTTAATAATGGACAATGCTATTATGGGTAGTGATTTCTTGCTGTAAGTTCTGGCTTAAGCAGTGTAAGGGCAAACAACCTGCCTGAGCATGCTTTTTTCTGTGGCTCCAACTCCCTTATGCTATTTGCTGTCTTTGCACACTGCTTTGCAAGGG
The DNA here is from genome assembly GCF_008360975.1 of Lichenostomus cassidix. Classification (NCBI taxonomy): domain Eukaryota; kingdom Metazoa; phylum Chordata; class Aves; order Passeriformes; family Meliphagidae; genus Lichenostomus; species Lichenostomus cassidix. Next base: position 47,750,235 of record NC_139479.1, on the reverse strand, counting down.
TTTCTAAAGCTTGGAAATTGAAATTGAAAACCCTTATGTTTTCTTGTGTACATCATGAATCCCAGTGACTCTCAGTTCTGGCATTTTCCCAATAGCAAAACTTCACACATATTTTGAACTTGATGTTTCAGCCTTTGAATTTGGAACTTAGGGATTAATGATCTTTGTATAAAGGGTATTAATTCAGGGTTGGTTGTCACAGGATTGCCCAAGTCTCTTTCTGGATGTGGCTCTGTAGCCATGGTTTCCTTACCTTTGTTCCACCACAGGAGCACTGTTCCATACACCAAAAGAAAAGCCCTGATTTGAATTCATGGATTCTGTAGACTTGTGTTTGGGATGCTGTAAATTCAGCTGTTTGGATCAGTGTTCTGTGCCACTAAAAAATTATTTTTTAAAGACTTACCTAGGACCTGCCACTGTTTTTGTTGTATCTCTCAGAGTAAAGTAGTAAATTGACCCCACATTTTTCCATTATCAAATCTGACATTTTTTCTTATTTTTGAATTACTGTTGTATGAGTTGCATTCCTATGTATCCTGTCTGGAAAGACTTATATTTCCATTCCTGTGGAATGTTAATAGTTTTGGCCTTCCAGTGAATGACATTTCCATCACTAGCATCTTCCCTGCCTTTGACTCTACAGAAGTAAATTAGACTTGCCCCCTAGAGCTTTCTGAGACAGAGGTAATCTTCTCGTGTATTTCAAAGTGAGGTTCTGGTATCTGATGGAAGGCTTTAGTTGTGACAGCAAAACAAATAGTGAATAAATATGCTTTTAGGATTTTAAACGGATGTCAAGGAAAACAACTAAGAAGCAAAATCCCCTATGATGGCACTGGCCCTTTCATTTTCACTGGGAGATGGGGAATCAGAGAAGGGAAGACTCAGGAAGCAAAAAAGAGAGCTGAGCATGTGTAAAGACCTGCATCTGTGTTAACAGCTTGCCAAAGAAACTGATGCCTGTACATTAATCTGAATTATCACAGTCGGTTTTCGTTTTGTAACCAGCTCAATCACAGCATCACGATCTCATTCTTGAACTGAAGGTGAACTGAGCACAGCATGGTGACAGCATTAGGAAATCTAGAGAATGAAAGAATAAAATTTACTGATACTAGACAATTCAGAAACAGAAAAGAGAGGGAGACTTGACACAGCTTTCTTTTCACCTATGTAGTAACATTATAATCCTTGTTTCTTCAATTGTCTGAGTTTTGTTTTTTTCCGAACAAAAATCTGCATCTTTGGAGTGTCTCTGTTATGCCAGTTTTTCCTGGAAATTAATGCTAATTTTCCTCTTTATGTGAGGTATTCCTTTAAAATCCTATCATTAAATTTCTAACTTGTTAGTAGCAACTCACAAATCCCATTTTCCTAGTCATGTGTCCGAATGGTGTGTTGTGTTCAGCGAATATAATCCCTTGATGTGGGAAAAGCATCATAACAGATATGTAGAGCATTTTCAGAATCATCCAAAAGTTTGTGAAAAGACAGGAGAATATTTGACCATGCAACTACTGAAGATATTAGTTGTATTTTGGATTTGTTTTTTCTTTTTAACCTCCCAAGACCCAGTGATTGGTCCTGAGCTATATCCAAAATAATGAAGAGAACAAAGCTTTCATCCTTCCAGGATGAATATGCAGTTCTCTACTACTTTCTTTCTGAGTAAAAGTGGTAAGCTGTCTATCCCCAAAGTAGCAACTAGATTTGGTGGACAACTACATTGCATGGCTGAACTTAGGTGCTGAAGGCCCATTGTAGTGGGAAAAGTAACATCCCAGATTCTTTCTCAGTGCAGGGTAGAAATATTTATTCCCGCTTTCAGAAAGGCTTGGGTTTTTCTGTCTTTCTGTTTGTGTGGATGTTCAGGTCTCCTTTCCTTAGGCAGACACCTGGAAAAGTTCTAGGAATGAGCCCATGGAAACCTCATGAGGTTCAAGTACAAGTGCAAGGTGTTGCATCTGGCTCTGGGGCAATCTCCAGTATCAACACAGGCTGGGGGATGAGCAGATGGAGAAAAGCCCTGCCTAGAAGGACTTGGGGGTACATGTGGAGGAGAGGCTGGACAGGACCCAGCAATAAGCACTTGCTGCCCAGACAGTCACATGTGTCCTAGGCTGCATCCAAAGCAGAGTGGGCAGCGGGGCCAGGGAGGGAATTCTGCCCCTCTGCTCTGCACTGGTGAGACCCACCTGCAGTGCTGCATCCAGATCTGGGGTTCTCAGCACAGGAAGAACATGGACCTGTTGGAGTGAGTTCAAAAGAGGGACACCAGCATGATTACATGGATGGAACACCTTTCCTGTGAGGAAAGGCTGAGAAAACTGGGATTGTTCAGTCTGGAAAAGAAAAGTCTTTGTGGTGACTTAATTTCAGCCTTCCAGTACCTGAAAGTAGCCTACTAGAATGATGGAGAGGGATGATTTGCAAGGGCAGGTAAGATAAGAAAAGGGGGAATGGATTCAAACTGAGTAGGTTAAATTAGATATTAGGAAAAAATTCTTTATTGTGAGGTGGTAAGACAGAAGAACAGGGTTTCCAAAGAAGTTATGGACGTCCTGTCTTTGGATGTGTTTGAGGGCAGGCTGCATGGAGCTCTGAGAACCTGATCTAATGAAAGGTGTCCCTGCCCATGGCAAGGAGGTTAGAATTAGATGATCTTTAAGGTCTCTTCCAACTCAGCATTCTGTGATTAAATGACATTCAACCTAAAGTTTTTCAGCATAAGGTCTGTCGGCACTGTGGAATACCCAATCCCATGTGCCAGGAAGGCTTGAGTGGTGTGTTCCCTTCATCACAGGGCTGTTGGGTAACTCTTGGTTGCATATGTACATATTTTTCATTTGCTTTTGTTTTTTGTCAGTGTGCTATTGTGCCTTGTGACCTCCTCCTGCAGGGGCGAGCCAGCTTCTCAGCAGCATCTGCAGTTTGAACTGTTTGGGTTGGTGGCAAATATATTCTGCTGACATGAGCCAAAGGACTTTGATAAGCATGGAAAAGTACTTGCAAAAAAGTACTTGCAGGCTGAGCTCGTAACACAGGTGGTTGGGATTTTGCAGAGGTTTGGAGCTGGATTTTTAAAGGCTCATCTTGGCACATCTCATGTCTAGAGAGATTTTCCAAATCAACTTGAAGTAACAGAAACAGGCCATTTGTTTTACCTTACTTTGGCTGTCTAATCAACTAGCTGAGTAGACTTTGTCTGCAGAGACATGTAAGGACTTAAAAAGAACAGTTTTGTGTCTCAAACACAATTAAGGCCACAGAAGGAATTTGCCATGAGATAAGCACAAAAGAGAATGACAGGATGGTGCTAATTCCAGGCCTGGCAAAGGCGAGATCTGGTTAGCACATCCTGGGTACTGCATCCAGATGAAATTTCCCACTTTTTGGCAAACTATGTAAAGAAACAACTGCTCATATGTACATCACCAGTCAAAGAAAGATCACCCCAAGTTATGGGACAGATGGCATCTGTGACTAACACCAACCACTGAACCGTTCCCGTGTCTCCCCACCCCTTCAAATATGCCTCTGTGGATACCTGGAACTTGGACTGTAAGATAAGATACCACAGATAAATAAAGGTGACACAATTGTCTGAGTGTTATCTCAGACCTAGGGGGAGGACAACAAAGCTTGGGGAGAAAAATGTATTGCTGATAATGGACATAAAGAATGCAGAATTTATGGATTCAACCACAAGGAAAGTTGACTCAGCAGCTGTGCTGAAATCAGCTCAGAATGAGTAAAAGGTAGTTCCAGCAGGGGGAGGCCATGATCACCAATTCTCAACCCATTGACCCAAGAAACCCACTGACTCAAAAGAGAGAGAAAGACTGAACATGCAAACTGATTAGCATTAGCGTCAAGGAAATAATTTAACCAATAGTGTGAGAGAACTATGTAGGCAATGAGCTTTAATTCCTTTGTTTGCTAAAATGTACAAATAGTGGAAAGTTGTGAAAAACCTTGGGACCCCCCACTACTGAGAAGCCCAGGGTGAAGAAGAAGCAATGGGATGCTTCAGGATCCATGTGTAGCTGCTGTCTTCTGCTTCATCTGTCTGTCTCTCCCTCTCTATCTCCTCTCTTTTCTCTTTCTTTCTATCTCCCTATCTCACATTCATGATAAATTATAGCCATCCTATTGACTTTGGCCTATGGTCTTGTTTGTACCTTAATTTGGCAGAGGTGTCTCTCAATAATTGGATCTTCACAAGAGGCAACAACTTCCAGATTTCATTCCAAGCAAAAATATCTGCCTAAGGTAAATGGATTAAACCAGTCTCTCACATCCCACTGGGTGAAGAAAGTAAGAGAAAGTCAATTTGCAAAAAACCCTCTTGTATTCCTACTATCAAGACAAAATCATGGAATTACAGAATTATGCAATTTGGAGATTATGGAAGGGCTAAACACTAAGACAGTGGTTTTTTGTTGCTATTGACTCTGGCCTCCTGTCTTACTCCTATTGCTTATCAACCAAAATACTTACTGCTATGCCTAATATCAATGAATACTTCTAGCTGAAGGAGAATACAAATACATGTAACTCCAAATTTTATGGGGTTTTGGGTTGGATTCGTAAAACAGTTTCAGACATAAACCAAACACATTTTTTTAAAGCTAGGATATATTCAAGTTACATTTTGTGAAAACCCATTTTTTTCTTTTATTTCACAATGACATATTGTATAAAACTTTATTTATTTTTAGGTGATTGAACCAGCAAATAAAGCATGAATGTTTTGCAGAGATCTGTAACCCAGTTATAGACTACCTTTTTGAACTACTTGCAGTAGCTTTGCCAGATGATAACTGTTTTTAATGTGTTTATGGAGGTCTCATCTCACTAACCTGAAAAAAATCCATTACATTTATTTCAAGTGTGAACAAATTGTACTGATGAACAAATCGTACTACCTCTGTACGGGTAAATGGCATTGGAAATCTTTCTGCCCCTGGTTCTGGCCCATGATGAGTTATGCTTTCTCAAACTGCTCCTGGGGATGGTGGGGGAGTTTATGAAGGGCACCACTGATTCCCAGCAGGCAGCTTGGGTAAGAAGTCCACGTTGTTGCAGTGAATGGTAGAGTTTGGATTTAAACATTGTCATCTGGGCTGTGTGATGCAACGGAGTGCACCAGGCAGTATTTGATTTACTGATGGAGCTGTGCCTTTGGAGCAGTAAGTAGATAACACTAGCCAGAAAACAGAGAAGGAAAACTTCCTTAAAGTGATATTAATTCTTGTAAGAGCACAGATGAATCTGGTGGCAAGGCTATATACTTAACTCATCCACAGTGATGGTAACCAGCCTTGCAACTCATTCTGTGATAATAAGTGGGATTTATTTATTCATTTTTACTGCCATGTCATATTACAGGTGACAAAATGCAAAGAGACATTTTAGAAACCTAGATCCCAAGCTGCACTACATGAAAACTCCCAAGGGTGAGTGCCTTGGCCTCTGAAAGCCCCTTCTTCCAGGAGCATCATGTTCTTCAGTTTCAGTGGTTTTGTGAGGGGACATTGTTCAAGTCTGTCTGAATGCACTTTGTCTGTGATTCATTCTTTCTCTTACATTCACGTGGAATATTCTCTACAAGTTTAATCCTGGCCCAGTAATTTCAATATATATTTGATATTGTTTTAATTTTCTCCTCATTTTAAATATTCCAGCGTCTTCAGTTAAGCTCCACTTGGCTGGCAAACTTAAAGAATGATCTCATTCATGTGCCAGACAGACAAGGTCTCTCACAAGTCCACCCAGTCTAAGTAATAACTTCCACTTTCAGACAACAGTTGAACTCTTTAACTTGCTACTGTACATATCCTTCAAGAGCAGTTATTGAGCTAAACATATTCTTGTTACTTCTAAGTGGCTTTAAGAAAGGAGGCACAGGAGATGAAAACAGATTTTGTAAAATTAAATAACTCTCCCCAAATTTGCATAGACACATTTAGGTAGATAGGTAAAAAGTACTTTTAAATTACCAGGCTTATTATTGTTCATCACATAAAGAAAAGCTTTGTGGGTTAGTGAGCAGTAGGGAGGAAGGAGTGAGATGGTGACTGCATTAAAAATTCTCCTGCTTGAAGCAACTTCTGTCTCTGAGTGTCTCCCACGCCTGTGTCCTCTGAGCCTGGAGCAGCTCTCTTCTGATCTGTTAACTTGCCACAGTCATTTTCACTTTGCTTACATAATGATTTATGGTTACACAAATCTGCTCTGTCCAAAATATGATAGATTAAGAAACATATGACTCTCTTTGGTGGATGGTATATTCTGAACTCATTCAGAATGCCTGAATTCAGGCAGGAGGGATGACATTTTCAGTTTGAATACTGGTTTAGTACCAAAGATCTTCCATCCTAAGCACAACCTGTAAAATCCATGATCTTATTGTGAGATGAAGTACCATGCATTTGAGTGGGAATATGCCCTCTAGTAGGAAAAGAAAATAAAAGGAAATCTTGTTTTGGTGTTAATTAGAATTAAAATGGTAAATAGCTCTATGTCCTGCTTTGATAACTCTGTTTTGAAAATGCAACCTCTAACCCATGGTTGGTGCACACAGATTTTTTCTGTTTTTAGAGAAGACTATTTAATTTTTTTTAGAAATCTATCACCAGCTGGGACTTGTTTTGAGCTCTGTGGTGCTGGTGCTCCTCTTAATTCTGTTTGAATAAATCAGAAGAAAGGCTTGGGTTCTGTGGTACAAATTGAGTTTGAAACTGAAGAGGAAAAGCATACATTATGTTTTTGATCTTATACATGTGTCTTCCAGCCACCTTTTCCCTTTATTTCATTATTTGTTTTAAAGTCATGGGTTTTTTTTTTGGTTTTTTTTTGGAAAGTTCTCTGAGCCAATTGCATGCCTTTCACAGTGATGGGCATTTACTTCGCAATTAGTCCCACTGAGCCAGCAGGACTATTTGCCCGAGAGCCCTCATCACCATGAAAAAACCCCAACCACCCTACACAAAACAATGAGATCACAATCTGGCCCTTTGCAATTAGCTCAACACTGTCAGGGTTTCACTTTCCTGCTTAAATCCTGTAATGAGCAGCCATAAGAAGAGGAGGTAAATAAAGCTGTCAGGCATATTGACAGTAATACAATATCACTGCTCATTTTTTCCCCCAAAGTTAGAATTGCAGTTAGTGTGGCGTATGATGTTCTCCCCTCTCCAGCAAAACACATACCAGCTGCAGTCTTTTAAAGTCTCCTATCATTTTGTTAGCACAACGACTGCCTACGTGAGCAAAAAAACATGGAAACTGCATCCTACCACTGTTGACAAGATTTTTTATTTTCATGATTACTTTTCTGCCTTTTTTTATTTTGCCTGCAGGCAAAGGTTGGCATACATGTCAAGAGAACATTCTCCAGCTGGGGCCTGCAGTATAGAGAATTGTATACTCCAGAGGGCTCATGGGACCTTAGGCAGATTATTATGGTAATATTGGAGACTGCTGTCCTTTCCCTCCCACAGCTGGGCCGCCTCTCTCATTGTAAGTATTGAAGCAATATGTTTTGCAAATTATACATTGGGAACAACAGGGACCTGGGAAAGTGAGGGAGAAAGAGAAACATGGCAAAATGTTGCCTTTAATATGATATTTTTCTTGTTCATCAAGCAAAAAATAAATTAGAGCTTTAATTTTTTTAAATTAAATGAGGATCATATATTGGGAAAAACCAGCTATAATAGTAAAAAGTTAATATTGATTTTATTGAGTGAGAGTTTTAAGAAAATATTGTTTATTATAGGGAAATTTCACACAGTAACCTGATGCAAGAGAACTGGAGTAAGATTACATAATAGCTTTTATTACAGATTTCAGAAATCCTTTTGAGTCCAATGAAGCTGGATTAACAAAAACTGCACCAAAAAAATATCATTTTAATTAGTGCTAATGTGATCTCGTCATGGTCCAGCTGTTTCGCACAGGATGAAAATCTGTGTTGCTTTATTAGCAATTCACCCTCCAAAATAATGTCACTTCTGATTTTTAACATTTCTTATTGATGTATATTTTAATAAAATAGCCAAATGATTTGGTGACTACTGTCATAGGGAAACTGAGGGGTTCTTGACTTACTTGTTTTTAAATAAAAAAGAGTTTAAAGCATTACTGGTAGATAAAGAAATATTTCATTTTTTGACCTTGTTCAGAAGCATTAATATAAAAATCAGATTAAAGTTTTTATGGTTGCGTTTTAAAGGTGATTTTATATTTATAAGATTATAAAGAAAAGTCAATATTGCTAACTTGGTAACAAGTTGAAACTATGTCTTATATGGGCCAGATGCTTTTTCTTAAAGTCTCGGTTTTGTCTCTATTTAAGTAAGTATGATCTGCAAATCACAGTCTTTAACCAATATTCCACTATTCTGTAAGCTAATAGTAACTTTAAATTTAGACCTCCGTTCATTTTTCACAGGACTATTGCACAGCTCAATTCCATTTGGAGATAACTTCAATTTTAATCTAAATTATTTTCAAGTTACTGAAACTTACTGCTTCATTTATATATGAAGCTGTAGTGTATTGCCTTATATACCTGCCTGAATTCTACATTAAAAATAATCAAATGTAGAAAACCTTAGTACTCACAGCTCAATTTTATTCTCCATTATTTTTATATGCTTTAATACAGTGGAGACCCTTGAATATACCATTGTTGAAACAGTCATTTATATTTTTATAACTTTATTCCTTTTCCCTATGTTACTTAAAATATTTCTTTATGCACTGTTAGTGATAATATATTTATCAGCTCTCTAATTTACCTTAGACTTTGCTAATGTATACCAGGATTATGACCAGTTCTTGTATTTTTTCTTACGCATTGTACAATTTCTTTTCTTATTCTTAGATAGTGATTTTATATTAAACACTTTGCCCATGGAAACAGTTTGCAATGTGGTGGCAATTTTTGTGAATTAAAGTGGGATTAATCTATGCCAGTGGTGAATTTTTAACTATACTTTTCAATTATTATAATAATAGAAGAGGTTACTAAAGAAAATAGCACAAGGACTGTGTTGCATGGTATTGGTTTCTTGCCTTGCAGAATCTTAGAAAGCCCCTGATGGTACCATGACAGTATTTCTGTCTCTCTCCTCTGTAGTCTGAAACAGCATTAGCAAAGCCACCCTTTGCAAAGAAAGGAAGAGCCCCCAAATAACAATGAACCAGTTCCATGTGTCTCTGGGAACCAGACACTACTCCTGAGTTTATGCAAAGACTTGTATTTCACATTTGATGCAAAGTCGTATGCAGCAGGATGAAGTGAAAAGGAAATTCTAAGGGTAAAGGATGTTGTTTTGTGGGATAGAGAAGCAGCTGCAGTGATGCATTTTCTCTTCAGTTCTTCTGAAAGTCAGAGGACTCCCAAACCTGAGCTACCTTCCACATTTCCTTCTTCTTCCTTCCCTGAATTCCTCTTTCCAGGTACCACATATTGATGCCCACTTTTCTGGAATATGGTAACTCAGCGTTTGAGGTAGATTGCTCCTGAAAGTTGCATCCTTCACCATTTTCATCATTATCTTTGTGTCAGGTAGTTTTGCTGAATATACTTGAGGTTTCTCATCTGTTTTCAACAGCTGTTCTCACTTGCAACATTGTTAATGATGGACTACATTTTGCAACCCTGTGTGCAGTTTGCCTATCACCTTCCTAACACCTTCCTAACACAGAATTTTTCTGCATTTGTCACATGTGATTAAAGTGTGACATTTAAAAAGACAATCCAACCTATCTGGCTCATTCCTATCTTGTCTGTAATGAAAAATCCCAGTGGAAAGAAGAATGGAAGAAATTCTGCTTTTCTCCATTGCAACTAGTATCTAAGGCTAAATCTACACTGCCTGTGCACACTTATTGGATAGAATACAAGGGATTTTGATATTGTCAAGGGTTGGTCTAAAAAGGCAAAATGGAAATAATTGCTTTAAAGATAATACTAAACTGCGTTGGGGAGTGAAGGAAATTCTGCATATTTCAGCAGATCCCATTATTTAAACATATTGATAAATGAATTGGTGTGTAACTCTTCTTTTTGTCAAAGTGTCGAGACTTAACCAATATAAAATGAGAAATCCCAAAGTCCTGATTTGTATTTTCATCCAGGATTTAAATGGTGAAACCCTGACTCTCTTCAGGTGAACAGGATTTTGCTTTCATGTATTTGTGCCTCAAAGAAAAGTCTTGGTGAATCCTCTAGAGAAGTTCACTAGGCAGTGATGGGTGCACATGTTTTTCTGATAGTGCTGTCCAATGCATGTTCATATTTGTTGCAACTACCTTCTCCCTTGAATTTCCTTGTTTTCAGTGGCAACCAAGCCCTGGCCAGCAAGATATGATAGGGAAGCCTCATCATAATACACGGTAGCTTGCCCATATAGTGAAGGGTGGTGTTACAAAAAGTGTGTCAGACACTGTCCTAAAAATGTGAGACATCAATGTCAAGAAGTTTTACTGTTGCTGTTATATGTTTGAGCTCCAGTCTTCTTGCACACATGAATGCAGATAAGTCTTCTTTCAATAGTCTTTTTTTTTACAATGGAAGGGTGGTTTAGCCTCTGTTCCTCTCTTTTCTTCTATGAGTTTAAATAACATGCTGTTATTGGTTTTGTACTGTACTTGCTTCCTTATTTTCTCCAGATTTCAGTGGGGAATACATGTATTTATTTTACTGTGATATTTTTGTTCTTATATAGCTAAAGAACCCCAGAACAGCTCTGTGTCTCCAATCTTTTGATCTCTTGTGAAATTAGAGTTATCTAACTTATTGGCGTGTGAGAATCTGGAGGTACACAAAAGCTTTGACAGCAGATGTTGAGATGTCACCATCATCATCATCATCATCAAAACGTGAAGGGGCACTGTCTCTAATTCTTGTGAGCTTTTATGTATTGCATTCATCAGGTCATGAAGAACACACAGGAGCCAATGTATAATGGACTGTTAGGGTGGAACCATTTGTTCTGGAATAGGATTATCTTTCCTGTCCACATCAGTTTTGTGATAAATTTATTTTTATTTCCATTTCAAAATTCTCATCCACTCAAAGAAAGACTTGAAAGCCTCTCTCCCACAGATAGTTTTTAACAGGAGGTTAGTCAGCTTTTACAGTAAGAAACTCATTCCATTGTCATGTGCACTTTTACTCTGAAATCTTTAGTTCTCAAGCTTTGTGAAGGTCATTTTAAGAAAACTTTGGTCACTATCTTTTGGTAAGATTCAGAGCCTTACTAATTTACAATAATTATATTCAATTGGAATTTCTTGTATTTGAAGGCAAGTTATTGGGATAATCCAAAGTCTGTTATGTGATTAAATTTATTAGCAGAATTTCTTATATATTTAGGGATATTGTGTAGAGATTTTCAGCTATTTTTGCATACTTTTTTTTTTAGACAGAAAGTGTGGTAGGGTCTGATTATACGGATGGGGAAAAACAACATAAAAATCTTATTCAGAGTTTTAAGAAATCTTAATTTAGAAAAAAAGAAAACTAAAAAGTGACTTGAACCCATTTAATGGTTATTGCTTCTGGTAGAATGTGGCTTCAATTTTATTGACTTCCAGTTCCTGATAAAAGGGTTGATCATATTTCTGTTTCCTTGTGCTGGTTACTTGGTTAATTATATTTAAAATGTAGGTCTGAAAGCTATTGTTACCCTTTTGTGTTTTGAAAGTGGATATTAGTAGCCTATCTTCTTCGACCAGTAGCCTGTATTAAGGAGTTCATCAACAAATATGAAGACCTACTAAATTAAACATGAAAATGCTGCTGTAGGTAATTTGCTTATTTTTTTTTTATGTATAGATTGGAGCCTCCGATGGAATACATATGAGGGATTTTCAGCATGGTAAAAAGTCTGCAAACTGCTGCTGTAGAAAACGACATTCTCTAGATATTAATCTTTAAGCTAAAGACAGGCCCATCTGTGTGCACCACTAAATTGGAATTGGGAGATATAACTCAAGGGTAAGCCTCATGATACTCCTCCAAAGTGTAAATTTCACTTATTTCCACATTGTGAAAACAACATTTTGAACATTAAAGGGAAAAAGAGCTTTGTTCTGTTGAAAGTCAAGAACTTTACTAGGTACTAAATAAAATAGAAGTCAAAGTACTGAGTTTGAAGAGCTTAATAACTTTAACATTCCAACTTTAGTATTTTAAATAATATTTAGGATGAAATACATGATAAGTCTAATACATTTGTCTGTATGACAATACTTAAAATTACACTTGTAGACAAATAGTCACTTTAGTGAATAATTTTATTTATAGTAATTGAATAGTCATTTATGAGAAATCTTGCATTTCTGGACAAAGGAAATACAATTTTCCGAGGACAGTTCATCTCTGTCACCTTTGACGTTTAGTAAGGAATGAATATCTTTTGAAGGTGCTTCACTCCACTGACAACAGACCAGAGCCTGAGAAAGCAGCTTAGACTAAAGGATGTTTTAGGTGAGATTAATTCTAGTCTATTGCTCTGGCTCAAGTTGGTCATCTGTACATAGGTGCCTTTGCCCATTGTAAGTGCCCTAAAGTATCACAACCAGGAACACGGGGCTGCCAGATGTGACACAGGAGTTATGGGAGACTGGTGACCCTCTGTAGTAGTAGCAGAGGTGCAGGTAGAATGCCTTAGGGCATCTCAAATATCTTCAGGTGCCGATGAAAGATAACTGAATCCAACTAAAGGGATCATCTCAATTTTAATAATGTAAGCTGGTGACTGGCCATTCCCTGAAGTCCTGAACAAAGGGAGGTACATTCTGAAATTCTGAGAGTGCCAGTAGAGTTGCTCACTGGTTCCTCAAGTTGCTCTTTCCTGGCATGCAATTAACCAGATTATATATTTAGAGTCCCTATAAGTAATTCTAAATGTGATAGGAAGTGCTACCCCATATTCCCTATCATACCAAGCTTGTGCCAGCAGCAATGACTCCAAGGTCTGCATGCAATTTTATGGGCAATGTCTCTTACCTAACAATTGGCAACCTAACCAGCACAACAGTATGGTATAACAACACTACAGCACCTCTGTAAGGCTGTGGAGCATGTTTGAGTAAGCACTTGTTAAAAACCCAAAATCTATCTTGCTGAAGATTGTACATGACCTTTAACATTATTTAACTGATGCTGCATCTGAGTTAATAATGCTTCATAAGCAATGCTGACTGATAACTTGTTCTGGAAAAATCTGAAACTGCTTCATATCAGTCTATCTTGTAATTGCAGAAGAAAGTGATTTCTTGTTTGCTGCTTCTGAGGCTTGGAGGACTTGGAGGCAAGCTGGAACACACCTTTCACAGTGGATCTGCCAGCAATATTCCGGAAATCACAGAGACATAAGATCCTTATCATGGGTAATGAGGAAATCTTCATGCTGTATGGAGACAAGTTCTTTTTACTGCTAGCTAGCAGATTGTTTTGCTGGACCATGTGTAAGTGTCAGAAATAGTGGACATATTCAGCTTTGCTCACCTCTCATTACTGTAAGAACACATTTAAACACCTCTGTGTTTAAATTTTCAGCTTTAATGTTACATTCATGTTGCATTTCATTATGGATGCAGCAATGACTGAGGAAACAGAAAGGAAACTGTGAAGAGGCCACGCTTCTTGGTAGCAGCCTAGGAATTAAGACGACAGCATTAATTATTTACACTGTAAAACATCTTCATTGGCAGGTGGTGGTGTGAGGAAAGGGGGGAGATCAAAAAACACATCTTATGTTCTTATGGTGAAAAAGCAGAAGAAATAAGAAGCAAGCAGTTAACCATTGTGTGTATTTGAAATAAAGGAATGGAGTTGCAAATTGGTTACTGCAGTTTGCCTGTCCCATGCATGAAAAAGTACTGTGATCCTAAATCTAAAATGATTGTGTTTGATGAAAACTTTTAAGACAAAAGAAAAATGCCTAATGACCTCCAGGAAACAGCTTAGTTTATAATACATAGAAAAGACAGGACATCACTGGAGGTGGCTGGACTTACACAGATTGCTTTTGTCCTTTGAACACAGACTGCCCTAATCTTTCAAGCAAGATGGAACAATGCCATGAAGATGGATGCTTCAAAGTGTCCTGTGAAATAATGGTGAAAATACATACTGATAATACACTCCATCTGTTATTACAGCTTTTGTTTCTTTGTTTGGAGGGGAGCCTCTGCTTTGTGTGACTTTAAAATAAGACAATGAAAAGATATTTTTAAGATATTTGAATACATCCTCAGTAGATAAATAGATAGAAAATGTTATATAGACAGAGACAATAAAAATGTAAGCTGTCAATGCTGATGCAAACATTGCATTTCAGGGGAAGAATTACAATGTTATAAATAGTTTGGTAATAATATCTAATTTAAGGAATAACCATGAAGAATAGAAATACTTTAGAATACTGTTATTTGCTCTTTGTATCGCAATAGCGTCTGGTGGTTCCAACTGGAAGACACCATATTATACCAGATGTTGAATAATACAGATGAAAAATAATCTATTCCCAGAAAACTTAGATTTCAAGCAGACAGGCTAGAAACCAGTGGGAGGACAAGCTGCAAATTTTCAGGGGACACACAGCAGCAATTCCTTCATTGTTGGTCTCATCAAGCATTCATAAAACTACATTGCCAACGAGTTGAACATATCTGATCTGTCCCAGTCTCAGCGTTTTGTGCAATGACCTCTAAACAGTTTTTGTCCTGAAAAAGTGCTGTTCTTTTCCTTAATGACAGAGTAGCTGACTGTTGAGTTATCTAATAGTAGTTATTTTCATAGAGTCATAGAATGGCTTGGGTTGAAAGGGACATTTAAGGATCATCTAATCCAAACTCCCTGTCACTCTCATCCTTGTCCCCTGGCAGGGATGTTTTTCACCAGATCAGGTTACTTAAAAGTGTCCTCCAACCTGGCCTTGAATACTTCCAATAATGGTCCATGTACAACTTTTCTGGACAATCTGTTCCAGGGTCTCACCGCTATCATCCTAAAAAATTTCTTCTACCTTCTTTCAATTTAAAACTGTTGTTGCTTGTTCTGTTACAACAGACATTGGTAAAAAGTCTTCCTGTATCTTTTACAAGCCCTTTTAAGTTTTGAAAGGCCCTAATAAGGTCTTCCTGGAGCCTTCTTTTCTCTAGGGTGAAGAGGCCCAACTGTCTCAGATTGTCTTCATAGGAGAGGTGCTCTAGCCCTTTGATGATTTTGTGGCCCTCTTCCAGACCTGCTCAAATAGGTTCATGTCTTTCTTGTGCTGGAAACCACACAGCTGAATGCAGCTCTCCAGGTGAGGTCTGAGAAGAGTGGCAGAATCACCTCCCTTGACCCACTGGCTACACTGCTTTTGATGATAGTACACTGCCCAGGATATGGTTGCCTTTCTGGGCTGCAAGCGCACATTGCTGGCTCATTTCAAGCTTCTACCTCTTCAGAGGATGATCCGTAGTGCTCTAAGCCAGGTCTTTGAGTTGAGTGTCCACAGCAAGGTGCTGGCAGTGGGGGTGGCTGTAGTGGTGTTTTTTCCTAAGAGTACACCACAAGCTGCCTCCAGAGTCAGACAGAGTCATTTCCAGCTGGCATCAAGGGAGATGTGTTGCTGGCCAAAGCTGAGCTGATCATTGATGGTGCCTTTGTGATAACATATTTAAGAAGGGGTAACAAAATGCTGCACAACAGCAACTGTGAGAGAAGAGTGAGAAAATGTGAAACAACTCCCCAGACACCAAGGTCATTGAAGAATTAGGGGAAGGAAGTGCTCCATGGTGGACCAGACACCAAACTGCAGCATATGAAGGCCCTGGGCCAGAGCAATCTCTTGGCAGGAACTGCAATGAATGGAGAAGATTTTCTGGCAGGACCAGTGTCCTGTTGGGGGGACCCACAGTGGAGCAGCATGTTCTTGAAGCATCTCATGGAAAGGACTCATGCAGTCCTTAAAGTACTGTAGCTTGAAGGAAAGACCCAAGGTGGAGCAGGAGAACTGGGTGAGGAAGGGGCAGAAAAGAGAAACTTTTATGGACCGAGCACAACCTCGCTTCCCCATCATCTGTACTACTTGGAGAGGGTGGAGTGGAGGAGTTGGGAATGAAGGAAGAAACCTTAAGCCTGGGAAGAAGATTTAAGTGATGAGTGAAGGAGCAGGGTGGTTTTTTTTTTTTTTAAATCATCCAACTCAATTTTTATTTTAATTTTTCCCATAATTGAGTCTGTAATGTCCATTATGGTGATTTGTAAGTGATTACCCTGTCTTTATCTCACTCCATAAGGTTCTCATTCTGTTTTTTCCCCCATCCTGTTGATGAGGGGTATGGAGAGAGCCTGGGTGGATGCTTCTCAGCTGACCAAGGTAAAATTACTACAGTGTTGAAGACACTAGTGCAGTTAGAACAGGAAATTAAATCCCCTTTTTATGATATCCATCTCTCCATCCACTGTAGTCCTAAGGTATTCTCAGGTGGTATGTAAAATCTAGTTTTAAAAGGTGGTTCTCATTTATTAATTAACTCACCTGAGACATAAAAATAGCTTAATAAATTTCTTTTAACAATATTTTGAAAACTCTTCTCCTGTGTGCACAATTGGAAATGTATGTGTTCCTGCACATGTATATATGAATTTAACCTATGTCCTTATCTATGTCAGCTGTGAATGTGTATCCTCATCTGCAGACACACCTACAAAGTCTTCCCAGTTCACGTAGAAGTTAACAGTCATGCAGAGTTAACCAGAAAAAGTGATGCATTGTCCTGCTTAGAACAGAAGCTCAGCTCATGAGGATTCTGGGTGTTTACTCACTCTTGAGTCATATTGGCCTCTTGTCCATTTGGATAGGCTTCCATACCATAGAAACTACTGCTGGCATGTCAAACTATACAGTTTACTTTTAGAGATCCTTTAACAACTTCTAAATGAATTGTTTTCTAAGAAGTAGCCTTACTCAATTGCTATTTTTTCCAGTTGTACTGTTTGTGCACAATTACCTATATAGAGGAAATTTCAAAATAATTTGTCCATAACATAAGGCAGTTTCTAGCTGGCAAAGTAATAAATAATTTTCAAATTTTATCATCCCTGTAAAAAATGGTATCATATTGTCTCAATTTGCAAATGAGAATTAATGGCCCATTACCCACAGTCATTCTTACAGTCGCACGCTGCCTATCTTTAGAGATGAGTGAGCTCTAAGGAGAAAAGTTTTACATCTTATTCACTCCCCTGCGAGCTGGAAGGCCACTTTTTTCCCTTTCTGTGGTACGGGATCCTCAAATAGTTCCAGCTGTGCTTCTCTTCAATTCCAGTGATGTTGTGCAGATAGAGGTGCTTGCACTCTTAGTTTTATCAGGTCAAAAACATCTTCACCAGTAAACTGAGCAGGCCCAAACTACAGGCTACAAGACTGGCATGCACTGAGCCCTGCAATTAGTCATTGATTGATACATGTAATTTTGAATCTGTGCAAACTAGCTCTCTGCAAACTAGCCCTCTGCCAGATGATGGCTGAGTGTTGTTCAAGAGACAGACAGGAACGGCTCCTAGTAGGTGCTTTGGAAGGAAGAAAAAAGTGAGATTTAGAATACAGGTACCCACTCTGCTTTACCATTTCAGTCGTGGCCTTAATTTTCTAGTGTAAGTATAACCTTAGCCAATTCTACTGTCCAGTGATAGACTGAGGTTATCATTGATATATTCCAACTCTTCTGATGACATGCCTCAAAAAGAAAAGATGGACATCATTGTGTCAGTTTTCTTCTTGGGAATGAGGCAATCCAATTATATCAAGATATTGAGTGTCCATTTAAAATATTTTGGATGAAGGGTACTATGAAAGTTTTGTTAAGGAGGGGCTGGAGCATAAAACCAAGGAAACAGAAGAGACTCCAGAACACATAGTGGTCAGTGAATTCAATAATTTTCCAAGCCTGAGTTGCCTTGCCATCCAAGTTAGGGTGCAAAGGAAATTCATCATTCAACAAGTATTTGAGATGATTGTTATTTTGTATGAAGAGGATTGAGTTACTTACCTTAGGAGATGTTTTTGCAACAGTTGGAAGCTATCTATCTACACCCTGGCTGAATCATGCTACAGATCAGCTCAAGCCTTATGAAAATGTTAGATACCTTTAAAAGCATCTTCAAACAAAGGTACATTTCTTCTGCCATCTGTGCCCAATCTATATGTTTTAGAGTTTTCTATAACAAAACAATTTTTTTTTCTTCCTCAAGGAGATGACAATAAGAGGTGAGACCTTATTTTTTTTTTTAACCTTCTCTGCCTAATGAAATACATGTCATAGAATGTTAACAGATTCACATTGCAATATTTTGTAGATCTGCCATTCATATTAGCCACAGGACAATTTAATATCTGGAATAAGAAAGTGACATCTTCAAAAGACATGTATGACTAGATTGATAAACTATGGAAAATTAATTTTAAAGCCCTTAACCATGTCAAGTTTCAGTAGAAAGGAAGTGTGGAAGAGCAAGCTTCTGAACAATTTTGTATGTTGTGTGTCAGGTGCCTGTCTAAATAACAAGACAGAATCAGGTAGAATAACTGTATTTCAAAAATCGTGATGATAAATAAACAGAAATGAGTGTTGAAGTGTGGCAGAAAGACTGGAATTAGAGTAGGAGAAATTAAACAGGATAGAACTTACACAAATATGTTGAAACAAGAGGGGAAAAGGAAGAAAATTAATCACGAGATTCATAAGGTAAGTAGAGTAGAAGCAAGAAAATACACAGTAGCAAATTGCTTAATAATAAAAACCAAACCTGTAAATTATTATGTTAATTGATTTGGAAGATGACTAATGTAATGGAATCATAGAATGGTGTGGGTTGAATGGGAGGAACCTTAAAGATTATCTTACTCTAAACCCTTGCTCTGGGCAGGGACACTTCCACTGGAGAAGAGACAGAATGGTTTTAGATTGGAGAGTAGAAAAGAAAGAGGGAAGTTCTGAGAGTAAGGAATGTGAGGTAAAAGAATTTAGAGGGATTGTCCTCAAGAAGGAAAAAGATAGGTACATTAAGGAGATGTAATTTTAGTGACACAGACCTGCTGAACTTGTGAAAGAGTCAACATGTTAAAGTCAGAAATTATTCTAGGAAATGCAATTCTCTATACATTGTAACTGCAATCTGTGTATGAAGTGTGAAGTTGGCTAAGAAATCTAAACCTAGGGTATTTTCTTCAGTCATTTTGGATGATGTAGCTGCTGCACCACTGGTACAGTTACCAGTTTCTATTCTGCAGTGCACTGCTAATCATTCTGTGCTCTGTTGGCAGACTGAACGGACCAGCTGCCAAAGAGACATCTTTTCATTCCCTGTGCTTCCTGAGCAATGGTAGAGACGGGAGTTTCTCCAGTGCAGGAGCTATTTAACCCAAGCACTCTCAGTTCTGCTAAACTTTGGATAAAACAAATTGAGAGCTAGGAATTAGAAGCTAAGGTTGTTAAATATGCTGGCAGTTGTGTTAAGAGCCATTTCCTCAGCTGGTTTTTAAACAATTTTAAAGGAAGGCATAAAAAAGAGCTTGTTTTTACTGCCATCAGGTGTGCAAGAATGCAAATATAGGCTGTTCTCACCTGCAGCCTAGCAAAGTCAATGGCAAAATCCCCTTTGCTCCTAGGGCAGCTTGGCCAAGGTCCATTGACTTACCTGGTATGTTTGTCCATGGATTATATGGCTTGCCTTCTCCTCAGGAAACCCTACAGAAATAGGTGGGTAAAGCAGAATAACCCTAGTAAATACTTATTAGATCCCATACATTCAGTATAACTGAGAGATGTGTTTCCATTTTCATTCCCATGCTCTAGTAGTCTGTAGGTAAATTGAGTTTTAATGGCAAAAATTTAAATAGTGGGAAGGATGACCACACATTTAGGAAATTAATTTGTTCCAATGGTGCTGAATTTTCTGGGTGTTACTGAAAAAGTAATGTCTCAGAAAGAAAATGGTACAGGTATAGCTTTGTAAAGGAGTGTGAAATCAAGCACAGGACTAAGTGCACTTCTTCCAGTGTAAGATGTCCAACTTGGAGGAATGTCTTGTGTTCCTAAGCTTCCAAAAGCTCAGAGTGGTGGCATCCCTTACATTTGATGCTATGTTTGCATGTGTTTCACTGTATTAGCTGTGCCAGTAATACTGAGATTGCTGAACTTCCCTAAATAACATAAAAGAGCAGCAATATTAATGTAGGTGAGGCTTCTCTTTTGCATGTTTCCAGTGACGCACAATAAAAAAGTTTGATAAATTGGAAGCTTTTGTGAACTAACCATAAAAAATGCTGATCCCTATATATTCATTAAAAGATCTAAATATACTTGAACAGATTGTTTTTGTCAGAATAATATTTGACAAAGCACATACCCTTCCTAAACAATTCTATTCTGGGTAGATGATGGAGTAAGAATAATTGTTTCTATAAACTAAATAAATCTGTTCTTTTGCCAAAGCTATAGAAGACAAATCTTTATTCAAATATGTGGGGAAGTAATAAACCTGTTTAGGAGATAAATTTAATGGTTTTTTTGAGACTATATATTTTCAATAATTGTTTATATTTTTATTTTAGTAGCAGTTTTACAAAAAGAAGCTTGTTCCTTAAAAAAATCTTGTTAATTCCAGCAATGGAGTAAAGAATTACAGTAGCATTCCTTGTGGAACTGTTCTTCATAGATTTGTTCTTGTTTCAGAATCAAGAACAAAATAGTGTGAAATTATGCAGCAAGGACCATAAGCAGCAAAAGAGAGGGAAGAACCGTTTAATTTGGTCCAGGCATAAATTTCTAGAAGTAATGGTGAAAGTCATCCCATTTGCTGGCATTTGCAAAAAGAGAACCAGGGCTATCCTGTTATGTTATCTTTGTACTGCATTGAACATAATAACAGCTTGATTAATAGCTGGCTCTTGTAGGCACAGTCACAATGCAATTAAGCATGAAGCATCTTATTATTAACTTTCAAAAATAATTAGCCACCTTGGTCCCAGTTTGAAAAAATTACTTTGGTGGTTGGACAGTAAAACATTAATTCTGTAACTTGTGTTCTCTGAACCACCGCACACTCTGTGTGAAAAATGATCACAGTCTGTTAATTCTGGGTGCTCAGAATCCTATCTGGTCAGATGTTTTATGGTGCCTAAAGTAGATTCTTCTGGACTGACAACTGCATTCCTTCAGGAGTCTTGCTGGACATCTAGGGTAGAAGCATCATTCTTTGCTCCCTCTGCATATAGTAGGAAAGAGCAGGAGCCAACAGCAGCCAGGCTTTAGATTATGAAGTGTGTGCATCATCATTTGAAGATAAATATTAATATGTTCTGCCTGTATCTGATAAAAAACTGAAATTTGCTAATCAAAAGCATCTGTCAGCAGATGACCTCTCTTCTTCTACAGCAAGCACATATCAAAACGCTATAAATCAGTGAACTTACGGATTTTTATCTCATCTCCAAATCTGGCACTAAATGTCATATGTATTGGTGTATTTGAGCATTGTCAGTATCCAAGCTTTCTATTGTGAATTATGGTGAGGTAGTGAAGTGATGTCAAACCCCTTCAAGCAGCTACAGTTATATAGCAGTTTTTATGACAGTATAGCTTATGTTACAGTAAAAAATCCCAATACTCTGTACTCAAAAGGGTCTCCCGACAGGTATAACTCAGCTACACTTCTGTTTCACCAGCATAGTGAAGCCAATCTACTTTTTATTTTATTTTTAAAAAATTTTTTAATATTGCTTTATACATTAAAAAAAATCTTAGTGAAACCAATCTTTCTATTTAAAAAAATTAATATTTCTTTATACATTAAAAAAATCTTAAAAAATATAAACTTACATTTTAAACCTCTGCATCTGAGCAATCACTATGAGAAAAAAGGAAAAGTGCTTCCATGGAGCAGTTTGATTAACCAAATGTATGTGTCTGTTTCAGGGTAAGATGAACACAGAATAACAATGCCTATTTCTCTCTGTTGACCAAACACTTCAGCAGGTGTATTTGCTGTCAGATGCCTGTATTGTACCTGAGGAGTAACATGTTAGTTATGTAAAAAGTGGATAAACCGTCATTTAGGCTCTCCACAATGAAGAGAGACAGTCACCTCCAAATGCAGTGCTCATCTTCCTCATGTCAAAGAAAAGCAGAGAGAATTAAAAGAAAGAGAAAACAAGAGAGAAAAAGAGAAACTGAGGAAGAGAGAGGAGGGAGGGAGGGAAGGAGGGAGGGAAGGAGGGAAGGAAGGAAGGAAGGAAGGAAGGAAGGAAGGAAGGAAGGAAGGAAGGAAGGAAGGAAGGAAGGAAGGAAGGAAGGAAGGAAGGAAGGAAGGAAGGAAGGAAGGAAGGAAGGAAGGAAGGAAGGAAGGAAGGAAGGAAGGAAGGAAGGAAGGAAGGCAATGAGTTTTGTCAAGCATGATTCCCTTCTAATAAATCTATGCTGATTAAACCAAATCATCCTCCAGTCCTTCATGTTTTTGGAACTAGTTCCAGATAAATCCATTGTATCATTTTTAACAGGAAGGATTTGTGTCTTGTCAGCCTGAGGTTCCCTCAATCCTCCTTCCAGAGGTTAGAAAAAACATTGCCTTTCTCCTAGTTGACAAGAATCTCCTGTGACTGCCATGATCTTCCTAAGAGGCTGATCAGCTACTTCAGTGCTCCTGGGTGTATCCCATCAAATTGGATGGAGCTGTGTGTCCATCTTGTTTAAATGTTCTCTAATCTGATTGTCCAGTGATGGTAAGTCTTTTTTCTCCAGATTTTTCCACTGGCCTCATGGACCTAGAATTGGTAAAGGCAAGTAAAGAGGGAAGAAAAGAAGGTATTGTGTCTTGTGGAAAAGGCTGACCTTTTCCACATCTTCTGCCCCAGTCTACAGTGGGCCCTCATTTTTCCTGGTCTTACTTTAGCAACTAATATACCTGAAGAATCCCTTCTGGCTGCCTTTCATATCACTTCCAGATTCAGTTTCAGGTAGGCTTTTGCTTTCCTTGTTCCAGTCACCCTTGCCACCCTGGCCTGCCATACCTAGAGAGCTTCTCTCCATCCACTGCAGCACTGCAGCTGTGTGTGCTCTCCCACCATATCAGTATTTCAATAAGATTGTTACTCTACAACTGCACACATATCTCTTCTTCCTCTGGTTTGTTCCCCATGCTATGCACACTGTGTGCACATACTGCAGGAAATATGTTGTACTGATTTCTCAGACAAGGCATGAGAACTTCTCTCATGATGCTGCCCTGTAGCAATTCCTGTATTTATGTACATGTGGTGAGGTGGTCACCCTAAAACCTTGTTTTGATGACAGGTTTCTTCTTCCCACCCTTTGCTTGCCATCCCCCTCACTTGATTGTTAGCTGTCATCTCCCATCCTAGTTTAAAGATCTCACCAGGCTGGCCAGCATACTGGCAAAAGATGCTTTTGCCCTGCTTGTTCAGGTGGATTCCCTCCATTATTATAAATCTGCAGACTGTATTCCTTGGTCATTAGAGAAGGTCTTGTGGCTTTAAAGCAGAATGCCCTGTTGTGAATATCAGTTGTGCAACAAGTTCTTCATTAGTTGTTGTAATAGTCCAAGGTTCAGATGAGCCTTAGAGTTTTCTCTGCAATGTCCCAGATCTCGAGCTTCATGGAATTTAGAGACTGCTGTAGTTATCCTCAAGGGGCAGAAATAGCAACCTGACACTCCTTGAAGAGTTCCCAGGAATCCCCCAATGATCCCAATAAGTTTCTGGAAGATCTAGAGGGTTTCAAAACAGAACCAGAAGCTGCTGCCTCTCTTGGTAGTGCTCTTGGTTCTCAGTTCCAGACCAGCTCCTTTATTTTGAGAATAATTCAAAACTCCTTGTCAGATTAGTCTTGCTTTTATAAAAGAAAAGTTTCATGTGAGATATTGATTTATTTTTATTTGTCCAAAAATTTTCATATTTTCTCTTTATTTGGCAATGAATCAAAAAAATCATTCCAACAGCATCAGAAGAGAAAAAGAAAATATAAACCCTGCAGTTGCCTATATGGCATTTTCTGGAAATCATTGTTTGGTGACTCTTTCCCCTGTCTCCCTTTCTTCACCATTGCCGTCCTTTCCTTCTGTTTTGTACCTTGCCCCCTTTCATTTTTGTCTTCCTCCTTTAACATATCTGAGCTTTTTCTATGATTATTGGAACCAATATTTATCTGAGCAATATGCAGTCTGAGGTGGTTTTTTTATTTGGTTTGGGTTTTTTTTGGTTAGAGTGGGTTTTTTTTTGTTTTGTTTTGTTTCATTTTTTAAAATTTTTTGTGCTGGAATGGAAATTATCAAAATAATGCTTCCCTGGCTAACATGTGTGGCTAGCACAGGTTTTTCCCACGAGAATTCTTCTTGTGTTTTATAAATAAAGATAAAGTTTGGATGTTATTGGAACAGTGTCCCAGAGCTTGGACAGTGCAGGCCTGGCCAATCAGGCCTGGGGGAAGGCTTCTGACTGACCAATCTGGGTGACTTTTGAGAACTCTATATGTGTGATGAAATCAAAACAATAAAGGGCATTCCTTCTTGCCACTGAGAACTGGTGTTTTCATTACTCTGCTAGCTGCTCAACAGTGACAAACATGGAAAGGGACTTGAGACAATCATGCTAATATATATGAGGGAAACAAAACAACATCATTAGGAACTGAAATGTGCAGGGCTCCAACAAACTTGCAGTTCTCCAAATATTTAGTGCAGGAAGCTTCTTCCACATCAATTGGTGCTCCATAGGAAAGGAAGCAAAAGGCTGTTCCTTGAAATTACAAATGCAGTTGATTAATGCCATTGATTTTTGATTTAAACTGATTCAGTAACTTGTGAGAAAAATTAATTGCTTCCTTGGTGTTACTTTCATGCATAAAGCTGTAGATAGCACGGTATCTGAGTAATAGGCACCAGAAACAGATATCACTGATGGCATAATTATGCATTTACTGTAGTTTCAGATTTATCAGCCCATAAAGTACATGGATTACTGCGTGTTCCACAGTGTTAACACAGTTAGGGCAATTTGATTTCATCTAAACATATTAAAATCAATGCTTAGTGTTTGGTTTAATTTCAAACATAAATACTACCCAGGGTTCTCAAGATGTGGAAAGCAGTTTCTTAGTGAAATGCATATTTCATAGCGTGTGCCACTTATCCATTATTTGGCTGCAAATAGATGTATCAATTGAGAAAGCTGGTAACGAACCACAAGTCACTCAATGAAGCATCAAATAACAGTAAATGAGAATTTTTTGCTGTCAATTCAAATTCAATCAAAAGCAGCTCACTTTATTATTTTGTACAAAGTTATGAAACGGCATTTGGAATTTATTCTCTTTCCTATGACCTTTTGTGTTATTTTTTTCTTTTAAAATGTAAATCACTGTAACTGCAGCTTCCAGTTTCAGGAGTATTTAACTGAATTCTAACTATTCTAGCTACATCAGAAGATTTTTTTTTAGTGCAACTGCTTAATATCTTCCATGATTATGGCTTTTAGAGCAACTCCTATCTATTGCAGATCTTTTCTGTTCTGATTTCTGCTATTTCCACAACAACTACATTTTTCTCTCCCTAGTGTTTCTAATTACCCTTCTGGTAATCTCCATGCCTTTCTTCTATTTTTATCTTCAGCTCTTATGTGTTGTTGACCAGTCTTACCTTCTCTCTTCTGTGTCACTATCAATGAACGTACTCACCCATATGCTCTTTGAAACAGTTACAATGACATACATTCTTGCCTGCTTAAATATTTCGTGTGCATAAAAAGCATTTTATAAATTCCTCAGCTGTTACATCCTTCTGGCTCATGTGTGTGTGACTTACATGCATCCTTTTTACATTATTTCACATCTACATATGATGAGTATGAGTACATTTCCAGTGTATGTAATGTGAAGAAGCAAAGTGCATGATTTCCCTGCTGTTACTAGAACCAGAGGTAGTTCTGATCTCTAAAAAGAGTTGAAACTAGGAGAAGAAACAAACAAAAGGTGGAGGTTAGAATGCAGATGTTTGGGATTAGGTCAAATATTTATGATATTTAATCCTTTATAAAATAATTGTTGTATAAAGAGGATCTTCAAAATATTTTCACTTTTACAAGCCTTCGGTGACTATGGCTGCTACAACTTGGAAATCACTGATCATTTTTGGTATTAAAAGTACTTTAAGCAAGTGACATTTGAGTAGGTCAGAGCAAGTAGAATAGAATTATTGTATATGGCAGTTTAATGTCTTACATTGTAATAGTTGGGTTAGCATTCATTAAAATGTCTGCTTAGACAGAAAAGAAATTTTACAGTTGTTTTGAAGCTTTGATGCAATTAATGTTGTTCTCTAAATGACATTTAAAGTGATTAATGAAAAAATGGCAGTGGTAGGAGTTGCTTGGACAGAAGTACTGTAAGGAACTGATTACACTAATTCACCCATCATCTCTCAAGTTTAGAATATGGTAAACCTGGGACTGCACAAGTCATGGTTTGAGCACTTTCTGAATGTACTATATTTTTTTGTCTCGAATATGGAATGATATTCTTCAACTCCTTTCTGTTCACAGAATAGCAGAACAACCCAGGTTGGAGAGGGTGGTCTGGTCCCCCCTCAAAACAGTTTAGCTACATCAGGCTGCTTGGGGCTGTGTTCACTCCGTCTGAGCAAACTGTCTCAGCCTCCTCTTTGTATTGTCATCTCCAACACTTCAGCTATGCTGGTCCCTCAATGGACTTGGGCCAACATGTCAATGTCTTTCTTTTACTGGGGAGTCCAAAGCTGAACATTACTCCAGGTGCAGTCAGAGAGGCGTCTGATGATGAGGAATAATCCTGTCTTTTGACTTGCTGCCTATAATTTTGTCATACAGCTCAGTATGCATTTGGTCCCCATCTCTGCAAGAGCATGGAGCTTGACAAATGCTCAACATATTGTCTTCCAGAATGTAGGTTATCTTTTGCAAAGCTGTCTTCTAGCTTGCCGGCACTCTATACAGATCCATGGAGTTGTTCTGACACAGGAACGGCACTTAGCAGATTTCTGTATTGAATTTTGTGGTATTTCCTTAAGCTCCTCTCTCTGGGCTGCTGAGATCCCTCTGAATGGCTGCCCTCCAGCACAATGACTGTGCTTACAGTCTTGAGGTCATTCATGAACTTGCTGAGGATGTTTTCCTCTTCATTGTCTGGGATGACACTCAGGATGTTATTTGGCCTAGCATGAGGCGTTAAGGAATGCTACTTGTAACCAGACACTCCTTGGATCTTGCACTTCTGGTCACTTCCCCTTGAGTTTGGCCATGATTTAATACCCAGTCATATTTTCATGACCAAGGTGAGTACCATATCCACTATACTTCGTACTTCTAATTTGAAAATATAGCATATAGCATTAGGAATGCATAGGCTTTAGGCTGAGATTTTTCAAAGCTCTCACATGATAACAACAACAACAAAACAAGCATATATTAATGGCAGCCTCAAATCAGAATAAGGCAAATTCACTCTATGGTGCTGGAAATGTGGTGTAATTCCAATGAATGACCATGCTGCGGGGGAATTAGAGAGGAAAAAGTATTTTGTTTGCACTTCTGCCATAATATGCTATACATCACAACAGTCATTTTCTGCACATTAGCAGTGATAAAGTTGTCACTGCTTTTATTACTCTGAAAATTAGTGCCTGATTTTTCTTTATTTGTGTAAAGCTTTTCTGAAAATGGTGTTAATGTTGGCAGAAACACTTCTATAACACTCTATAATGCTGAGCTCTTTTGTGCACAGCAGCTGTTTACAGCATTTAAGCCTTTTTCCTTATTTTTGGTATAGTAAGCAGCAATATTTATACTGTTTGTATCAGTGATGGATTATTTTTTATTTTGCAGTTTGACCATGTACATATTCTGTAGTGCTTCAGTCTGCATGGGTTTAACTCAGATTTGTTAAAATCAGACACAAAGAAATTGCTACAAGACAAGGAACTAAGGGACTTATACATCAGTGTCGGGCTGAGCACCAAGATAGTTGTTTGAGCTCTCAAACCATGTGTGCAGCACATTCATGCACTGAATCTGAGGGCAAGGTGCTGAATGCTCAGTTGCAGAGCACAGGGGATGCTCTTCTCTATGCAACCTCATCAGCCTGGGAAAGGGTAAAGCACAAGTGGCTGCTTTTATGTCTGCTCTGTCATTGCTGTGCTTGAGAGTCCCTATGGATGGCCCTATAGCAAAGGTGCACAGGAAAAGCTCAAAATTGCAGTGGCCTCAGAGTTGTTCCTCGCAGATGGTAGAGATTGTCTTGTACCTTTAATATGCAGTGTATAGAAAAGAAAGTGATATCTTTTCAGTTTCTGAGCTCCATTTTCTGTGTTTTTCTTATTTTTCAATGTGCAACTGTTCACACCCTGCCAGGGATGTGTTGGCTAAGTATTTTATTTAAAACCAGTTTTGTGGAGATTTTTCCTTTCACGTTAATGAGGGAAACAACAGGGAAGTCCAGATTCTTCTATTTTTAAAGCACTATTACTTAGAAGAGACGGTACAACTGTGGTGTATTATTTATTAAATTATATTTTATGATTCTTTTGTGTGAACAAATCAAAATTGACTGTTTTGCCAATATTAATTCCCCACTGGTGCATCTCACAGTGCAGTCTCTTCCACGGACAGGCCCAGTTCCTCAGGGAAGTAAATAACTCAATGATTTAGTGATAAAGCCACCCAGTACATATATCACCTATGTCTCATACATCACTGTCACAGGCAACAGCTTGCCTTGCTAAGTGATTCTGTGTTGCTCTTTTTGGACTTCTTTCCCATGTAATCAAGTCATTCCACAAACCCTATGTAATTTAGCTCATGCTTGTATGAGTGGATTTAGTTTTAAAGTGCAATTCTAGAAAGTTGGCTATAATGGTTGCTATGAATTTATAGATGGCTTATCTGTGGAAAGAACGTTGATAACTATCAGTAACTGTGGCATGGATTCTTCTCATGAATTTCAGGATGGTTCTCTGAATTATTTAGAATATTTTAGGGGTTTTGCACTGATGAAACAGTTTTAAATTCAAGTATTTACATCTTAAAAATTAGTAATAGAGCATGGATGACTTAAAACTATGTATAAATTACTAGATAAAAAAAAGGTCAGATATTTCAAACACATGAACAACTTCAGTTTTGGGACTACTCTTGAAAAACTCCATGGACCAACCAAAGATGCTAAGCATCTTATCAATAGCTCTTGCAGTAAAAGTTATAATCAAGTTCAGAGAGATTTCCACATTATTTATAGTTCAGACTTGCTTCAAAGTAATGTTGCCCTAAATTTGAGAGGGATTACAATTGCTGAGCTCAGCAAAAAAGCTTGGATTTATAACACCTGAAGGCATTACACTGACCTACAAGAACAACCTAATCAAAATCCAGGATCTGAACCTACTTATCTTGAATTCTGCCCTCTGAAAACAGCAAGGATGAAGGGGGAGTGTTTTCTTCTTAATTGAGTGCATTCGGTATTCTTAATTCATTGCATCTAGGAATGGTATCCCACCTAACTCCAGGTATTCCCTTAAGATGCCTCAATTGAGAGTGTAGTCAGAGGCTTTTTACACAGTGAGTGGGGAGATGAGTGCCCAGGAGGCAATTCAGATAATCTGTTTTTTGGCTATGGCTGTAAAGTGTCAGGAGCATTTGGGTAAAGGCCTCTTCAAGGCTTGCACACTGTTGCCTCCACTGGGAATGAAAGTACCTGGATTGCCTAAATCACTTTGGATTTGTTTTTACAGTGCCAAGGAACAGTACTGGTAATCTGGGAGGGACACTACAAAAGGTGGTTCAGGGCTTGTCTTTTCAGTTAAACATATCAAACATCCTAAATAATCTGTGTTTACCTGATTTCACCCCTTGTTATCCTCATATATCATTGCTTGCAACTTGAAGAGGGAAAGTTTTACTTTTACGCTGTAGTAGATCCTTTTTGCTGCCTTCTCCATCCCTTGAGGAACCCTCTAGAGAACCAAACCAAAACTGTTTGACAGTTTTCCTGAGCTGCTTTAGTTCTAGGGTTGCTCTAGGTGTTTAATACCAGACTTTTTGTCACCTCTTTGGATACCAGAGGCATAAAAGATAAATGAAGGCTGGGAGACCATGCTAAGTGTGGTGCCCACCTCATCTACCCTGCTGAATTGCTGTATGTTCCATAGCTGTGTTTTGGGCTCCTTGGGTGGAGTGTCCCCACTCACCTCTGTTCCAAGGCTCTGTCTGTGAGCACTATGGGCTGCAGTCTGTTGGTGTCATTTGACCTTGGACCAGGGATTGTACCTTGGCCTCTTTTTTCAGCAGTAACAGCGATATGTGTGTGGCTGCTTATGACCCCAAAATATTACACATACATGAAATTCAGGCTACTTGCCTTCCCTAGCCCTGATAAGTATCATCAGAATGGAAACCCTTTTTCTGTATATGCATCAATGGTCTTTCTTTACAGGAGAACACGTAGCACCCAGGTGATCTGTCACATGCTGTGCTGGCTCAGAGCCACCTCTGGGGCTTGTTGAACCACACAGACCTTTGGTGGAGAAATATCCCCATGAAGCTGGTGACAGTGGAATGGAAAATGAGAACCTTTGGTGGGGAATCTCTTTGTCCCCAAGTTGACATTTAACCTGCTTTTAAGGAGGAAATGCCTGATTTTATTATTTTTAAAAGACAATCTGCTAGAACGGAGCGATTCCTTTAGGGTGGTAGACATTTCCTGAGTGTAGCTTGTATTTTAAAGTAATTTATTAAACTGTTTGTGACTCATTTATGGTGCTTTCTCTTGCACAGGGACATGTTCTCCATGGATGGTTTCACTGATGTCAGAATGAAATAAGGTGCAAGTGAGAGCAAATAACACAGCAGTACTTGTTCCTGGTCAGAAACTCACTTCTACAGACTGCTGTCTAAAATCAATGATACCTCTAAATCAACAACAACAAAAAAGGGAGCAAAACTGATTTGTTGCTTTGTTGAAGATTACACAGAGCAAGTAGTAAATCCTAAAGGGATGCTTCCCATTTGACTGACGTTTCAGTCTTCATTTAAAAAAAACAAAATAAAAATTAAAAAAACCCCACCACCACCAAAAAAAAAAAAAAAAAGACAATGTAAAAAGCCCCAGACAATTTCAACTGAGTGCATGAGTATAGCTTGGTGTCAGATGTAAGCTGATACTGGAAATGTGTTTGGAAGGACAAACAGAAGGGCACATCTCTCCAAATAGGAAAAGGAGCTGAAGTTGGGTTTTTCTTCAAAACATATTTTTTTTAAAAAACAGATATCTAGAGATGCTTAAAGAATATATTTGTACTTTGAGTTCATGTGAAATCCAGTCTTAAATAAGTCTGAAAATATATTTTTTTTTCCTGGGTGAGTATCTTTCAGACAGGAATTCTATTTGCAGCATATTTTTCTTGAAAGGGTTTTTCATTTCTGCATAAAAAGCTTATTAATTATTTGTAACTGCTTGCCATCATATTCTGATAACAGAGGCCTGGTTGTGGATAATAACTACCACATACCCATTTTGGGTCATATAGATTTTATATATATATATATATATATATGCATGTATATATACATATATACATATACAATTCCTGGTGCAATATTACCCAAAGCATCTCCTTTCTCCCTGTACACAGGACCAAAAGTGCAGGCACATCATTTATTGATAAGACAAAAAGAATGTAATGAAATTATCAATGTTCTTGAATTAATTATGAACATGATTAAGAAAGCTAAAATCTCAGGAGCCAGGATCTCATTACCCATTCAGTCTTAGGGATTGCTTTCATTCAGCAAGGCAAAAAGGCTTTGAGCAGTCCCACAATTGCCTTAGTCTCATTTATTTGTGGTAGTATTAAGGTTTATTTGTTTTCTGGTTTGCACTTCTTGTGAAATTATTTCTCTTAGTTTATTCATTTAACAAAATGCTCCTTCCTGTGCCACAGAAGAAAGTGCCTATAAGGCCTACATAGGTTCTTCAGTCTGCAAGCCTCCCTTTGAGAACATTTCTTTCAACTCACATTGCTGGAGCTCCTAAATATCTTTCAAGGTAAGTCTGAGAATGTAGCCAAAAAAGTTCTTTCAGATTTATGTCTGCAGCTGTACTATGGTACTGTCTGATTCCCATTCAGCTCGGAGCCTTAATGACATCATTATTACGCTGTCTGAACCAGATTTAACTTGGAGCCTGCACTGTATTGTTACTTATCTTCCTTCCTATGTGGGAGATTCAGTATTACTTTCTTTAAAAAAATAATAATGAGCAGGCGATGGTGTCGCAGTGTTTCAGACAACAAACTTTCAAAAACTGGGGAGACCGAATATTGTTGGATACATGCAAGCATGTCTATTTGAAATTAATTTCTGAGTCTAAACAATTACAGTCAGGTAATGCTTTTCTTGCACAATTGTCTGAATGAGAAATGTGATGTGCAGCTGCCTTATTTAGAGAGTTATAATGCATTGTATTACTTAGCAATTTTGTCTTTTTCTCTTTACAAGGCCCTTCTGAATTTCTTGTTATTGCAGGTTTTGCCCCCAAATAAATGTCTGAATGATGTGGCACGGTGATTAAATTCTGGAAGTAGCCCTGCAAAAGTAATGCACTTAGGATTTTTGAAAATGGAAATAAAATCTAGTTGGCTAAGAAGCAGAGATGTAACAGACTACAGGATTTTAGTGGGGATTTTTGTTGTTGTTGTCCTTCTATTATTAGAAGTTTGATATGTCTTTTTTTTTACTGTTTCTGGTTTGCTGTTTTTTTTTTAATGTTCAAAAAGAGGAGAGAAATCTGTAGCCCTATATTTGGTACAAGCTATTATCTACCAGAATAGATCAAGGACAGCAAAGAACATATTCTAGATTTAAATAAGTGCTGTCTGTGACAAACAAAAAAGATTGATTCTGGTTGTTTTCTCCATAATGCTTTGATATAGTGTTTTACTGCCTTTTCTAATCTCAGTTAATAAACATAAGTAAAATTCAAAGCAATTAATTTGCTCAGAGTATGTACATCACCTAAATGGGACAGTCAGACTGAAAAAACAATGATAATGCCTTCCTCCCTCTTGGTAACCTTGAAATGCAGGATTACATTTACAGCCTGGAACAAAAAGCCTGTACAAATACTACTGTTCTTCTGTTCCTGTAGGTCTGCAGAGCTACCAAATGGCAGTGTGTTTAAAGAAATAAATGTAGAGGAACTTCTGTTAAAACTGACATCTGAAAGTCATTCATACTAGTGACATATGCATTCTGTGGCAATTAGAAAACAATATTCCTGTGCTTTTTTTAAGGCTCAGGGATGTGAGTTCTTTAAATTTATGTCTAAGTGAAAGATTTTGCCCTCAATACAATTCTTTTCTGTCTGCTTCAAGATTACATATTTTATTTTAAAAATGGCTATTGAAGATAATTTGACACTCTTAAAAAGTATGCTCCCTTGCTCTGGGCCTGGTTTTAGCTTTCATTTTGAAAATGTTAAAGCAATATATGATATAAAGAGCATAAATTTTATTCCCGAATCAGATAGAAGAAAAAAAGGATTTTTTTCCTTTTTAAGATTTTTTTAAAGCTACTGAAGGTAGAGCTTTTTAATTTCATCTCTTTCTGAAGAACTGAAAAGATTTCAGCCTGTTTGATATTTCTCTCCTATACCAGCCTTAAAAAACAATATTCTGTAGCTGCAAGGAATTGATCAAGTTACAGAACAGCTTCCAGTGTTATGAAGAGAGAGAACTTCAGCAGCGCATTTTTAGGTACCATCTCTCCCTTTAGCACTTGGATATTTTCTGATGCTCAAGCAAAATAGTTAGGAGGATCAAATTTATTATCTGATAAGAAATATACAGCTACCAGTAAAGGCAGGAGTAAATAAATAGTTTGTCACCTGTATGGTATGACTCTTGAAAATAAACCTATTTCTTTAAACTATATTATCATAAGAAAATACACTGTTTTGTTTTATTAATGTTGCAATATATTTCTAATACAAAATTCATGCTGATTTTGTTATCTCAAAGAGTTCACGTTTGTATAAAGTACTGCAAAAGCACTTACTGAACTAAAATTACACAGTTTAATAGGAAATGTTTAAATCAAAGAATCAGTAAGAGTGTAACCTTTTGCATTTGTGGAGAATACTAAATTACACTAATTAAAATAGTTTATATGCGTAAGGATTTTCATTTGGTCTGTGAACCTTTGTAATGCAGAGAGGAACAGAAATGCTGTTTACCCTATCCAAGATTTTTTTTTTATTTCTGGTAGGGAGTGGATTTAGACTAAGAGTAGGAAATTATGTCACCAGGGAAGGGTTATGGGAGGATTACAAGGTCAGGCTCTAAACAAGGTCTGAGAAAATTTGGATGAGAAACAAGCGGCTTGTTTGCTAGAATCCAGATCTCTTTTTCTTTCTTGTTGTTATTCAGAGGGATAGTTCAGAAATAAAGGCAACCTCTCCAAAATAAGTCACGAGGGAATCCAAGAAGTTCGAGCTCCTCAAATTACGCATGCTGATTATATGTCACTTCGATCCCATTAACTCCTAAGACACGAGGGACTGACTGTTGCAATCAATAATTTAGCTCAGACTGACTTTGGGAAGAGCAGGATCAGGCCCAGGATAATTGTGAAGGTGACTATTTAGTATGTACAACTGCTTGAGCTGAAGTTAGTAGTGAGAGGGTGTCGCAATGTATATTGTTTATGTGCTCTCCTAATCTCTGGAAGCGCCGTGTTTGTCTGGTGGGTCTCGCCTGGCTGGGAGTGGATTGACATTTCCTAGCTGTGTCAAACTGAGTGCAGTGGGTTTTTTTGTCTTTCTATACACTAATCAAAAAGTAATGCTCAGAGACCTCTGTTATCTAATTACTGGCCAAATTAGCAAATCATAATTTAAATGAATTACATTTGGAATGTTTAAAAACTTTATTTAACCCCCTTACTTCTGATGGCATGTGAAAAAGTATAAGCTGTGCTTTTAAAGATTTTTAATTGAAATTTGGGAGGGAATCCCATCTATATAAAGTGAAAACACTACAAATTGAAATAACTGTGACTTGCTAAACACCACTGATTACAATATATTCCTTTTCATTTTGGAAATTCAAAAAAAGTTAAAATTACATTTTCCATTGCAAAGAATAAAAATATCTTTACAGGAAAATAGAATAGAAAGACTGCCTTCCAATAAGTGTTTTGCCAGAAAATTTTGGTAAACAGTATCTAATACTGACTTTTATAAAAAATAGATTTTCAGACAAATTGGCAGCAAGATGATTTTAGACAGTCTCAGTTAAATTAATTCCTTCTGCATATCGTATCCTAGTGTAGTTCAAATCAGAATTTTCAGGAGTATTACATTTTACTACTGCAAATTATTATATCTTTGCAGAGTGACAAGGTTTTCATAGAAGGATTTTTTTTTTTAGTGTCTTATGGCATTGTGGTGTTTTCTCCACACTTCTGCTGCTGCTGCTACTTAGATTCAGTGCATGTCACATCTGGTAGCATGGAAACAGTTTGCAGTACTTTCCTGAGAAATAATCTTGCAAGGAGGTCAGCTATGTTCTGAATGGGTTAATCAGAACTACCTGCTTTAGATTGATTTAAATCAGTAATGGATCTGCTCATAAAGCTGCTGTTACTAGATATTACACTGCTATCTTAGTCCTTTGATAGCCCTGATAAGAAGTGCTTACCACAGAGGATGCTCCTAAAGGACAGATATTGTTTCCTGTACCTCAGGGAGTAAAACGCCATACTGCTGGATCAGGAACTTTTACTAACAGCAAGTAAATTCAGGCCTTATCAAGTTACAGCACAAACTGCACTCATGTTTTATTATTCTCATTAGAGATTTAAGGACTAATTCCAGTTGTTAGCACTTAGCAGTTTAATGTTTTCCATAGATAAGAATTAAGATTCTTCTGGGGAATTTTTTTTTTGTTTGCTAAAGCTTGCAAAATATAAAGCAGTGATGCACTTTGAGGTAATACAACTGGATTTCCTAGCACTTTTAAAAGACAGGGTTTAAAAAATTTAAATCTAATAAATGAATTTTTCAACTCTAAAATACATTCCTTTTCAATCAAATAGGGGTTCGGAGAGCTAAAAAAAGGCAGATTTTGCTTTGAAAAAAATACGCTACCAATATTGTTAGCACTTCAGGTTTTCTATGCGTTACTAACTGATGCGGATTAAAAAAGTTAAGAATTTCAGCATGCAGAAAATTATTAGTTGAACCAGCTTATTACAATCCCTTATTCACAAGCAATGAAGTTATTTTATTTTTGAGTCAGGAAATGAGGAAGTATGGGTTAACTAGGTTCCTACTGAAATGACATGTTCAAAAATATAGTAAATCTTAAATTTTCCGTCCATTAATTTCTCAAGAGATTAATGAAGACATGGAATTGAATTATATGAAACAAATAGTGATATATTTGCATTAGGTCCATGAAGGTAATGACATCAGAGGGATGAATCTGTGGTTTTGCCCGTTAAGGTGAGACTTGAAACTGGAGCTGGAGCTTCATTACCTCAACTTTCTAAGTTTAATTTAGTTTGAGAAACTAAGATTTGGAATCTTGCAGGGACATTTCAGAGCTATGCAGTGCCACTAATCATAGCCATAGTGATGGCAAACACTTTTTACTCAAAAAACTCTGATGCCTCTGGTCAGTTTTTGGAAATTAAACATTGGCTCCACCATGGCTTGTGAGTCTGCATTTCTTCCAGTCATTCTCTCAGATTGCAGATATTGCAAGTACTGCAGACTTAGTTAGAATGATCTTGCATCTTAGGAAGTTTGGTTTGGGTAATTGAATCTACTTATCTGAGTAATTAATATCATTTATTATAATCCTCCTAGAACCAATAATCATAATTTCCAGTTCTCACATATTATGAAATTTTGGTGTGTGTTCTTACATTTGTTGTATTCTTTCTGGGCATGTTTCTGTTTGGTGCCTCTTCAAATTTTCTCTCTAACTCATTGGACACATCCTATTTGAAATGTTTTCCTTGGGTGATATTACCTCATAAAGGCAGGCCCTGTAAGAGCATCACAGCTAATCAATAATAACTGTTGTTAGTAATTGATTAGCTATGACATTGCATTTGGAAGACATTTTTCATGGGGTAGCAATACCAGGAATAATAGGATAAATCCCACTGACTCAGAGACATGTTTCTAGAAAAGCTTATAAATAGGGGTATTTCAGTATTGCTTTCAACTGGGCTATACAAAAGCTAATTTCTCAAATAGTTTATTTTCTATAATGAAGTGAATCTTGCTCTTGGTACACTTCAATGCCATGAAAATTGTTTTCCTCTGGTAGTTTCCTTTTGAAGTTTAAGGTTGTACTTCTTGCAGTCATGTTATTGGGTGTTATCCTTCCCCATATAAAAAATAAATTTATTATGAGGATTTCCCACTAGATATCTTGGAAAACTTACATATAGCTGTTCTGTGTCCAAAATGCTGTTCAGTAGATTTTCCAAAGCACCCAGGTAACAGCTGGCGCAGGCCATGTGCCAGCCTTGACAGCCCATATGCTCTCTTTAGTGCTGTAATTATCTCAACACAAAACTCTGATAACCCAGTCTACAGGGTCCAGTTTCACTAGGTTAAATTGACTCGGTGGCTTTGTTAGTAAGTTCCTTTGGCACAGTAAGAACTTCATCAAGACTTTAAGTATTGTGGCAGGCTTGGAAAACCAATATGACTGCTAGTTTCAAGACAGGTGTCTTATTAACCCTAGGAGACTGCAGGTTTCAGTTCATTATAGCGGCACCCAGCAGCACTGCTACAGTTAAAGGTCTGTTGTCGTTTCCATTATATGCCCTCCTTTTCCAGAAGACTTTCTGATTCCTTTGGTTTAACCTGCTTTGGGCTATACTTTGGCATATGACTCCTCAGCCTAAAGGCATTTTTCTTTTTCAACAAAATTTGATCAAATTTTCTTTATTTGTGGGGCTAGTTTTTTGTTTTCTGTTTTAATTAGGGTAAGAGGAAAAAAGGAACACTTTGCTAGTTTTTATACTTCAAACTTGAAAAGAATATGAATATTTCTCTTTCTAAAATATACACTCTGAGTGTCATGATTTTGTGCTAATTTCTTAGGCCAAAAAAGACCATAAATAAAATTAATTAGGATCTACAGTGTTCCACATTGTATGCAGCAGGGAGAAAACTGAGCCAAGGTCAACTCATCAACAGTTTTTTTTCTTCAATTACTCTGTATGGACCAGAGGACAATATGCTCAGTTGCATGAATTTATCCAAAGTGTCTTCCTTTTGCAATGCCTAAGCCAAAGTCCATGGAGGGACAATAACAGACATATGATTTATGTCTGACTTGTGTGCTACCTGTACTGGTTCAGTTCTTTGTGGACAGGTACTAATGTCACTACTGGATCTTGTAGTGGTTGATACATGCAGGTCTCATCCAAAGCCAAAAGAAGTCAATCAAATCTTTGCATTAGGCTTTTGGTTTGACATTTAGTGCAAGGACTTAACTAGGTGTGGTCTCTGTGATTCAAACAGATGAGGGCTGAGCATGAAGAAAGCTAAACTATTGTCTGCATAGTGCAAAGCTAGGTCAAAAGCTACTTGCCTTGTGTATTCAGAGCCCTTATTGATTCTCCCAGGGTGAAGAATCTTCTTCATCTTTACACGGGTGAGGTAAATTACAGCTCCTGCTTGGTAGATGATAGCTGTCTGCAGTCCTCTGCTTAGCAAGCTGACCTTTTTCATTAGTGCAGGAGTACAGAACAACTTTTAAATCTCTGTGAATTGTTTGCTACCAGTTGCTGAAAGGAGGTTGTTGAAGTTAGGAAGTGAGCAGGCTCCAGCTTCACTCTGCTGGAAAAGAAACACAAGGACTCTTGCTATCGAGCTGTCTTCCACAGGAAGTCAGGCAACTAAAGTCATCATTTTTCTGTTGTCAGGAGAACTTACCAAATTTATTGACTTGCACATTATTCTCTGCAAATAAGTTCTAGCTGCTCTCTTCATATTATAATTAAAACGGCAAAGACTTTAATCATTTATGAAATTTTAAACTACATACTGAATATAAATGTATCATTCAATGTGATAGAATGAATTAAATTCATCATTGTCAAATAATGTATGAAAGATGAAATATCTCTCATCCCACATCATTATCCAATGAAAAGGTCTGTTTTCAAAGGCTGTAGTATAGCATATGGTTTGTATCATCTTTAGTGCGTTTCCAGCAAATAAGACTTTCAAAATACCTTTAAAAAGTAAATTTTTCAGGGATTTTGTCTTTAATAACAGCTAGGTTATGCCAAAGCCCTATATTAAAATCTGACCAAATAAGGAAACACTTGTTCTTTATTAATACTGAGAGCAGTGTCAACCATCATGTGAGTTGGGTAGAGCCTTTTTTTTCATTATCTAATGGTGAGGTTTCTGTCATTCCCATGTGTTTATGGGAAGAAAGAGATGGTCAGCCTTTTGCTCTGCTGTCCCACTGAGCAGAAATTTTGTCTACTGCAGAAACTTTGAAGCAGTTGCAAGTAGAGGACAGGTTTGGCTTTAGGGGAAGCTCTAGCATCAGTGATGGAAAAGAGGACCCAGCACTGCAGCTCCCACACAGTCACAGTGCTGTGACACTGGGAAAAAAATATCTGTCTCTGAGGGAAGTTTCCTCTGCTTTCTGTTAATTTTGTGTGGTCATAGGATTTGGAAGTAACTGTAGAAATCATTCCATGAGGTCATGCTCTTGTTAGAAAGAATCAATCTGGGTAATAAAATATGGCAAAATATCTCATTTGCCTCATTGAGCTGTCCCTGAAAAAAACCCCATCCAGCTTCTATTTGCCCTTCCACATTTTCACAAAAACAGCTGAAGACCAAACATGGGAAAATTAAAGACTTGACTGATACCTACAGTTTTCGAAATTGTCATCCTTTCCTGGAACTGTTCCTTTCTTGACATGCTAAATTCATAATTTTTCTTGGAGTCAGTTTATTGTTTTGCATCTGAATCCCACAAACTCCTGGGAGTGGCTCCTGTCTTCTCTGTTTTCCCAGT
Organism: Lichenostomus cassidix; assembly: GCF_008360975.1. NCBI lineage: Eukaryota > Metazoa > Chordata > Aves > Passeriformes > Meliphagidae > Lichenostomus > Lichenostomus cassidix. The sequence goes on along the minus strand of NC_139479.1, from coordinate 47,710,052 downwards.
GACTCCTTCAAATCATCTTGTCATTACAGACAATCAAATGGTGAGGTTCAATCTTGCAAACTGAAGCAACAATTCTGGAATCCTGTGTTCTGAAAGCGTATAAAGTACCGATATCAGAGAGCCCTCCCTACACCAGCATCCTTCAATGGATGGGCAGTTCCCTTGGGTAGATGGACTGTGACAGAGCCTTTTCTTTCCAGTCAATTACTTACAGATCTAACCTTATGCATGCTGAACACCCATATTTATGGAGGAACTTGAGATGTAGACATCACTGAGCAATCATCAGATGCAGTATTTTGGAATCCTGCTTGAAACCCTAAATTGCCAAAATGATTCTACAGAGGGGGCTGGATCCAGTCTCAGTTCATTACAGATGTAGATTGTATTCAAATCACTTACCTACAATTTATTCTGAGTTGACAAATACTTAAATTAATGAAGCAATCACTGTCTCGAATAATGCCAACAATATTTTTGAATTCATACTTAATATGCCAGTAGAAAGAAACTAAGAATGTATTTAATGTTTCTCATTTGTGTTAGAGGCATCACCCTCCTTTTTCACAAGTAGCATGAATTAGATGCTTTTCACTGTATGTATTATTTGTATAGTATTTGGCCATATATCAGGATGAAATACAGTTCTCTAATTAGCTCCTTCCAAGTACTTACAGTTACCCCAGGCTGGTGATCACCCATATGAAAGCAAATGTGGCCCTGGCAATTGTTTGTACATGCAATTGTACAGCCATGGTAAAAATCTTTCTAAAGCCTTCTTGTGGCTCACAGCCACAGTGTGAGCAGTAATTGTCGGAGACAATTCACAAGGATCAGGCAGTTTGCTTGTTTTGGTGAAGCACACATCATGAAAAAACACATTTGAGGTCTAATCCTATCTTTCTAATAGCTTTATGATGGGGTTCCCTTATATTTAGAGATTTTATTAGCTTGGAGATATAATTTTCATGAAGCCTCAAAATAAAGGGTAGAAGTAAAGTACATTTTCTAAACCCTTTCAATCCTTTTTCTCTTGCTTCCTAGTATTGTTTCAAAGACTAGAAGGTGATGTTGTATTCCTTAGTGTGCTGTTTAAAGTCAGGAGCGGCAATATTTAGCACATGCTTGGGCAGCGTGTTTGAAATCCGTGCTTCCTCTCTCTGGTGTTCTGATGTGCCTTTAGGGGATGCTTGCCTGTTTGTAGTTTGTTTTCTTTTGTTTAAGGTTTCAGCTACTGCATTGACTAATGATTATATAGCAGTAAACTCTCGTCCCTGCTAAATTCAGAGGTAATGCCTCAAAAGCATTTTTCCCCTGTGTGACATAAAACAATAAAAGAACTAGACAATCCCCTTTTGAAAAAGAATAATCCTTTGTTTAAAGAAAAAAAAAAAAAAGAAACAAGCATCTTCTTGATGCCAGAGGGTGTAGAATTCAAATCAAAGATTAAGCTAATTGATAAAAATAAAACAAATGTCTCACAGTATAATTCTCTTTAGGCAAAACTAACATTTTTGTGCATTAACAAGTCGCCAATATCAATCACCTATGCTGTTTTAGTACTATATTACATTTTGTTTTGAACTGTGCAATATCTATTTGGTACAGAAATAACACAGAACATACTGAATCTGAATTTCATCTTACTTGTAACTCTAAAGTAAATTTCTGTCCTTCAGTAATGTCACCTCAGTAGAGAACTAATGGGACCTTAGAATTCAGAGAAAAAAAAATCAACTCATTGATCGACTCCTTGCTAATATAATTTACCTATATATATTTTATATATTTAATATAATATATTGGAAATACATAATTTTAAGAGGATTTGGAAAAAAAAGAATGTTAAATATTCTTACTGAGGCATTAATTTCTATGTTCTGGTAAGCTACTGAAGAATTTACAGAAAAGTTCTAATTGTTCTGATTAGCCAGTCACTTTAAGTGAAGAAGAAAGAGAAGAAAGAGAAGAAAGAGAAGAAAGGGAAGAAAGGGAAGAAAAGGAAGGAAGGAAGGAAGGAAGGAAGGAAGGAAGGAAGGAAGGAAGGAAGGAAGGAAGGAAGGAAGGAAGGAAGGAAGGAAGGAAGGAAGCCGATGTGCTGTTTAATTATGTACTGCCAGGAGGTTCTGAGCCTTTCTATAAAGTGTAATTAATTCAGCACTGCCAATTGAGTTCAGTTGTTTGCCTAAAATATTAGCAGCCAACTATAAATGAAGAGTTAGTTCAATCTGGAAGAAAAGCTTATAGCTAAGAGAGGAAAGCGCAACATGCTTAAGCTATGATTTCAGCCACAGTCTGCAATTGTTGAATACTTTTGTAGTGGACATTTTCTTCATTAGTAAAAGTTTGAGGGCAATAATTATTCATAGCTTCATTTTTATCTAGGTAATACCAGAGCTTTCAGAGATAAGTTTTATATAGCTTTCAGTAGATTTTTTCTCTCTGTTTCTATTTTCCTTCTGCCTGCACTTCTGGGCTTGCAGTCAATTACTAGCATAAAACCGAAGGGGCAATTAGCCTCTGATGCAAATGATATTGCTGACATATCTAAATAAATACAGAGTAATTCTAGACTAGATATCCAGGACTGCAGTCTGTCACTCCTTTCTTATTCAGCTTGGTTTGTGGAAGTGGCATAACTGCCACAGTGGTAAATATGCAGCCTAATAAAAACTAGAGAGTTTGTGTTTGCAGGCTGGAGCCTAGTCTGTTCTTTTGCAATTGATTATGTCCTGAGTTGACAGTGAACACAAATACAGTGGCTGGGTTGGGTCTCATGATAATCTGAGCCATTACATGAGCCTAATCCAAGAGACAGACCAGACACCAGCCAAAAAAGGGCACCAAAATCAGATATTCCCAGTTTGGGCATCATGTTTAGCCTTGTTCGCAGTGAAACAAAATGAGCTGCTTCAGACACAGGTGCAAAATTATGGCACTGCTAAGGGCAAGAGCTGTGTGTGCAGCCTAAAACCATGGCTTCCCTGTCTGCTTTCAGCATATAAACCCTGCTCTCAATGGGAGCACCTGTGTCAGGACCAATGAGGAAGACGGATGCATGTTGCAAACACCGTCTGCTGTTTGTTGCTCACTATGAGAATCACCCGGGTTGACCCAAACATGCAAGAATGACTGACTAGAAAGTTACTTCAGAAGAATTGCCTTGTGTCCATTAGCCTAATGTTTTGTGGGGAGACTGAAATCTATAAAAATATTCATATTAATAGGAATTAAGCGTCAAAGCTGCCACTACAATTTCTCTGCAACGAGTTTTTAACATTTTGGAGGTTTACTCTTTTGCAAAACCACTTACTCCACAAAGGTATAAAATATAGCACTTAATGGCAATAGTACATTTACTCAAGTGCATTAGACACTTCTTCCTTCTCCTTCTCTTCCTGCTTGATTGGCAGCCAGAGATCCTAGATGGAGCACTATAGGAGATACTGTTTATAGCCAAAGCAGCAGGATCTGGCACCAGAGCAGGCTCCACAGGCATTTGTGTTGATGGTGGCTTTGCAGTTGCCTCTAGGTCTTTCATGTGGCTGTGCTGATGAAAGCTATCTGGGCAGTTATATGCTCTTGGAAACCATTTCTTTTTCCACTGACGTTTTAAATGGTTGTGGTGATTAACTGTTTGTATGCAGTGAATTTTAAAACCTTCACCACAGTAAGTCTCTGCAGAGGTCGCTGGCACATGGTGTAAGTCTATATTTCTCTTTTCTGCCTAAAATCCCTTTCTTGTATTGGTGTGAACATTTGTATAGCTGCATTTGTGCATGTTGGCAGTGTAACAGTGGAAGGAAATCTAAGGCCCTAGGTACAGTGAGGGGTGAGGTTTTGGTCCTGGTTTCAGGACCCCTCCCCTGAAATAGCCTGGGGGCTCCATTCTGCACATCTCAAGATGAAAAAAATTTACTAGGAGAACAACCGGGAAGCCAGTTGCACATTTTGTAGCAGATAAGTAAAGCTGTGGATAGGCCCTGGGCTTTTTTTCTGTGCTTGTATCTTGTTACACAGAGCATGGAGTAAGGGGGAGAAAAGGGTCACGGGCCCAAATGGTGTTCCATTGGGTAGCCTATCCAAAGGGCTGGAAACATGCTGCTTCATGGTGTTACCGGAGATTCTCTGCAGATTCAAGCACATGCATTGTCTTGGGAAAAATGTAGGAGGCATTTCACATTTGGAAATTAAAAGAAAAACCTCAGACCCAGAGCTTTTATTACTCTTTAAAGTACCAGGAGTTCCAGCCTGTGTTGTGCCTTTGATCACAAGGAATGCATTTCTCTGCTTCCATGTTAACATATGCATGAGTTTGTGTATAATTGAAGAGTATATCTGTTAAATGAAATGGTCAGCCAGTAAAATAATGTCATATAAAGCAAAAGTTTTGCTCTTCATTAGACAAGAATTGTTTTATGTGTGATTGTATTTTAAAGGATGAATTCAGTAATTTACGTGTTCTGGGACTATAACAGAAAGAATGACCAAATCTCTGCTCCACAGCTTTTTATTCAGATAAATATTTAGCTGATGTACATTGGATTTTACAATTATGTGAGCTGAACTTTAGAGCAATATTTAGCCACATTTTCTGGTTTTGCCCAAGTAGTATCAAAACTGTCAAAGATAAGTATTTAATCTTCAAGAGTCTGGAGATTTTCTTATACAAATATAAGTTTTGTTTTGAAACTGTGTATTTTACATTTTAATGCTAACCTATGTATCACTAAAATTAAATTATGTTTAATGCTATTATTTATCATTGGTTTTGCTTTTTTAACAATTAAGAAGTATTTTTATAAACTGTAAAATATGTGAGATCTCAAATCCACAAATCAAACCAATGAAAATATGTTTGCAGTTCACTGGTATCTCTGAAACTTTGGAAGAACTCTATGTAAATCTTGAAGCTGTGCTTTTGAAACTGAAGTCATAGATGATATATACATTTTGGTTTCACTAGAATAATTGTTGTAGGCTTAATTCATGTCTAAAGCTTTCATAAAGCATTCTGTACCTGTCAGTGATGAAGGTACCTTTAAAGTGGATAACCTGGAAATTTTTTAAAAGTTAACTTCCTGTAACAAAACTGAGGAAAAGATTTAAAGAAAAAAGGAAAAAAAAAAAGAGGAGACTTCCACATACTTGTGAACAACTGTTCCTCCATTAAAATCACCATGGGGTGTTCAAGACAAACGTTTCACTCTATGTTGCAGGCTTTCATTGGCTCTGAATAATCCTGGAAAAAATCCTGGTTTGCTGTATGTGGTAGATGGTTTATGGCAAGCTTCTTGAATTCTTCCTGTGGACCTGCTGTTATCTTTCCATTTCAGTGGAAGGCTGCTTCATCTCCATTACAAGGGATATAACAGAAAGAAAGGGTGAGCAAAACATTGTCAGGCAAATGAATTGAGAAATAAACACAGGAAAATCACATCTAATTATATAATTAAGTCTCCATACAGAATCACATTTTGCTGGGGCAGATCTCTTAACTTCTGCATGAGCAGACTTAAATTCAATTAAAGTGCATGCTGTATACTGATCCACAAAAGGAAGGTGGGAGATTTGCAGAGGACAGATTTATTTTACAAATATAGTGGCCATTTACCTTGCTGACATTTTGCTAAGTTCCCTCACCGTTTTTCTTTTTTAAAAGTGATTCCTTTTAAACTGAGCAACTTTTCCACCTCTCAGGCATTATGGTGACATTTAACAGCAACAAACCAACTAACAAATTTTTGTTAGGTTTTATTAGGACCCTTTTGCAAATTCCATTGAATCATTAAAACTTCATTATGTTGGATCAGGCTTCTCACTTCAGTTTGAACAGAACTCCTGCTAGCTTCATTGGGAAATATGACTGAAAAAGTCTCACACTTTGGCTTACTAAAACTCAATCAATACCTTATAAATTATTCTGATATCAAAATATCAACAGTATGATTCCTATGAAAGAGTCATAGGAGGGAATAACCTTGATGGAAAAGTCTGTATTCATCAAAGTGTTTTGTGCATGTGTATTGGTTCCAGTGATATCTCGCTTTGAAAAACAGTAGGAATTATTTAATTTTAAAAAATCAGCAAAGTCTATTTATGTTTTAGGTGAAATATAGTCTTTTTTTTTTTGTTTCCACACTTTGTTTCAAAAGGTGATGCATTTTATATTTTACCATTTAATTCTATTGTGTTGTATTATGTGAAGGTTTATATATTTTATTTTGCTATTCCAATTACTCTTAAATAATATAAAGTATATAAAATTATGCTTTTCAAAATACAAGCTGTCAAAACTTGTAGAATTTCCCACCTCTCACAGTGGAAATTCCTGGGTAAATCAAAGCATTGAAGCTTTCTTTTTAAGCTGCTAATTTTAAGTTTAGTTTAGTTTAGTGTAGTTTATGGTAAGTTTAAACTTTTAAATTTAGAAATTTCAATTTAGAAAAATTTAGAAAATTCAGAGTTTCAATCAGGTATATTTTTCTCTGGGATATAATGTCAATCCACCTAGACAGTGTAATCCATCATGGAAGAGGAGAGACGCAGACAAAGCACTAAGACTTCTGAACATTTCTTCCACTGTTCGAGATATAATAAAGAGCTCTTCTTATTGAGATACTTTTATGACTTTACCTTAACTTTTCCTTTAGTGGTAACAGAGTCTAACTCCAAGCAAACTTCCACTATCCATCCAAGCTATGATTTCCTGATTTTAAGTGGATTTAAGGAAATTAAGGTGATTTTAAAATTTTCTTTACTACTCAATATTTTGTCTGTATAACTCCACTTAAAAGTGATGGAGATCTGAATTTTTTTTTATGTTTTATCAGTTTCTACTGAATTAAGTTCAAGAATTTCTCCTTGTTAGTGAATATGTGTCAGGAGTGGCTTTTCATGCTTCATGCGGATTTGAGCATATTTTTGAAGTTCTGTGTTCAAATACAGTGATACTGAAATTCATCTATATACACATTTATTCTCTCTCCAGGAAGACAGTGATCTCTGAGAAGTTTGGATCCAGACAGGATAAAGATGTAGCTAAATAATTCTTTAATAGAACCCATATACTAACTTCTTTAGTATATACCTGATTTTTTTTAAACTTAAAATTTTAACATCAGAAGTTCCAAACCTACCTAGACTTAGTCAAACTCTGCTTTTGTATGACAATGGAATGTGGTCAAAACTTGCATATAGTCTTATTTCAACTGTTTCCTACTGCCATGGAAACTACAACCATGTTACAAGATGTGTGATATGCATTGTGTGAGTCCTTCTGGGGGAAATTCATATTGGGTATACACACAAGTATGATAACCCTTTTCAGTAAAAAAACCACAGAATTCCACAATCAAATAATGGCTGAGGTTGGAAGAGACCTCTGGAGGTCATGTTGTTCAAGTCCCCTGCTCAAGCCTGGTTTCCAGAACCACTTTGACTCTCCTTGAGTATCTTCAAGGATGGAGATGACTCCACAGACATTCTGAGGAACGTGTGCCAGTTCTCAGTCACCCTTACAGTAAAAAAGTGTTTCCTGATGTTCAGAGGGAACCTCTTCTCTTTCAGTTTGTGCCCATTGCCTCTGGCCTTGTCACTGGGCACCACTGAGAGGAGTCTGGCTTTGTCTTCTTTACAACCTCCCTTCAGGTATTTATACACATTAATAAAAATCCCCTTGAGCTTTTTCTTCTCCACACTGAACAGTCCTGGCTCTTTCAGCCTGTCCTTACATGAGAGATGTTCCAGTCTCTTCATCACCCCGTTGGTTCCCAACTGAACCCTCTCCAGTACGTCCATGTCTCTCCTCTTCTGAGGATGCCAGAGCTGAACACAGCTCTCAGGTATGGTCCAGTGCTGAATAAAGGGGAAGGATCTGCTGGTAACACTTTCTCTAATGCAGTTAAAGACACCATTTACCTTTTTTGCAGCAGATACACATTGCTGGTTCACGTTCAGCCTGGTGTCTATGAGGACAGGTGATTCTTTTGCCAAACAGCTTTCCAACAGCTGTGTCCAAAGTGGTACAGATAAACTGGTAATAACTGTTTTTTTGGTGGAAATACATTGTTACCAAAGACACACTGTGTCATAAAATGTTAGGCTTATGATTTGTTCTTAGTGAGTTTCTTACAACAATAAAGGACGTTCTAGTTTCTTTCACTTGAAGTTTTGAAAATGTTACTCAGTTGTGGTGCAGTTCAGTTTTCTTGCTCTTTCAAATGAAGGGGATAACATGAAAAAAGGGAGTAACCTCAAAATCCTAAAAAGAAAGAAAAGCTAAACCCTCACACTCTAGAATATTATAGGAAGTTCAAGTATCACTACAGCTGACAAGGTTAAACATGTTATCATTGGTCTGCAGATAACTAGGCTCCTGTTATGGAGGCCTTATTTCAAAGCAGTCCAGTTGAAATGTACATGCAAGGCACTATCCAGATCTACTTTAGAAAGTTCATATTTTACTAGTTGTGACTAGTGAGCTATTCTTGGGACACAAAGTGCATTTCTGATCATGATTTCATTTAGAGTTGATGAAAAAATGCACAAGCTCAATGTTAGAACCAAAAATAATCAGTCTCAGTGCAGTCCTTTTTACTGGTGTAATTTTGCTCATTAGAACTGGACTGCAGAACTGGGTAGACCCTTTTACATTCACAAACATTTGGTCATAGGTAGTGACCAGGTGATTTAAATAGGGTGAAAACCAATATGAATTTATTGTATACTGATTTAAGGTGTTTATGATATATTCATTTAAAAAGACAGGGTGAGCTGATTGGATCTAACCACATAGGTTTGAACTTGTTTGCCTCATCTCTAAGATGAGGTTCATATGCTTACCTAAATAAATCTACAGCTGAAAAAAAATGACTAAAGATATTATTGCAGATTTACTCCATGTTTAGAGGGCTGGAACCTAACTCAGAAAAGCATACCAGTTGAACTTAATTAAGCTGTATAATATTTCAAAGTGTTCCCGTCTAGATAATACCAAATACAAATAAACTTGTGATTATTGTTTTTAGATACCTCTACACAGTAGTTATTCTTCCACCATGCTTTCTCTCCTTTTAATGTTTTCTGACACTATCCCACAAGCATTTCTTGGATTTGCTGCAGTCAAACCAGAATGAGATGGAAAATTAGGAACTCAGTTTGTAGCTGTGGAACCAAATCTCACTGTTAGGGAGAATGAAGTGTGAAGTCAATGTGTGAGACAAGCAGAATACCAGGGCTGTGTTTCTAATTTGCACTTTTGACTCTGCATTGTCTGAACAGCTAAAAAGTCACAGAGGTAGGACTTATTTTGACTACTTTGAGCCATCTAAAATCTAAGGCTGATCTCATCATTCTGGGCTGTATGGATTATCAATAAGGAGAATCAACACCTTCAGAGAACAGTTAACCTCATCTTAAGTGGCAAACCTGAGCTGTCTGGGTGTGCTTTGGAAGTTGATTAATTTTTCCCTGATGATTCTAAAGTACCATAGATCACTGCTTTGACTTAGACATGTAGACATCCAACTTGTAGACATCCTGCCTGAAAAGTTCATCAGAAATAGTTTTACTGTACATGACAAGCTCATAATGACATACATATTTATATTCATATATATATACCATATATGTATATATTCAGAGTGACATATGATTCAATTTTGGATCCTTCACTACAAGAAAGACACAGAGGTGCTGGACAGAGTCCAAAGAAGGGAAACAGAGCTGGTGAAGGGTCTGGAGCACAAGTCTGTTGAGGAGCAGCTGAGGGAGCTGGGGCTGTTTAGTCTGGAGAAAAGGAGGCTCAGGGCACACCTTATCACCAGGCTGAAGCTATTCCCTGAATTGTGTTCAGGCATTGCATTGGCAGACTCATGCAATAGGCATGCCGTGAAGCACAGCAATATTTGTACAGTACCAGTGCTTGAACCAACGATTCAGACATCTACAGTTTTATGGTATATAGGCTGTGTTGTTTGCCAGATAGTCTCTATTGTATGTAGGTTCTGCTGTGCTTCCAGTAGCTTGAAATTTCCTGAAATTTTGAAGGTCTAAACATCTCAGGTAAAGGCAGCTTTAAGCAGAAGTGTCCTTAATCTTCTTTCACAAGACTGAGGTTAGACACTTCTTTTGGATTCTCCAGCTGCAGATAAAAGAGCTGTGAGTGCCCAGATCCTCAGCCAAGGTGTAGCTATTTTAGCTATGCTCATTCGTGATTCTCTAATGGGGTTTGATTTCTCAGATGAGAAGAGGAATAATTGATTGCACTCCTCAAAGTATAAACTACTGAAACTCTCTCCAGATCTTTCAAACCATCAGTATTTCAGAGTGGCTGCTATGGCCCTTTCAGAGAGGAAGGGAACACTCTGTTCGTGGTGACCCAGCAGTCCTTGCTGCTGTTCTCTTTTAGTATCATAGTGCTTTGGCTCTTCAAGCCTGTGCACAGTAGTCCAGCTGTCATAGTGTTCACTCAGTAGCTGTGTGATCACCTCCCTCTCCCATCTTTCTTTTGCAAGCTCCTCTCTGTTCAAACAAATACTAATTTTCAATACCCAGGGCTCTCGTTTGACTCTGCTTATTTCCAGTTTCAAATTTATTTGTCTCCTTCTCTTTGTCTCTCACTTTCTCAAGGATGCTATTATTCCCCCTGTCCTTAATATTTCTCCAAGTCTTGCTTCTCCTGATTTTATTCTGATGCAATATAATTTTTAATTTGGCTAATTTTATTCTAGGGTCACAAAGTAGAAGGTTCCTTTCTCCTGTCTCTATTCTCATCCTACCTTTACAGGGCTTTTGATGCTGTTGAATAATTAATATTTGCTAAAGTCCACATTGGTAATGCTGAAAAAAGGTTAAAATATGTTAATAAACCTAGGAAAAGAACAGAGGAAAGCATACTAAAATGAGCTGTGCTAAAATGTAATTCATATATCATGGAGTACTCTCCTAAAGAAAGTAGATATAAATGGAGATAGATACATAAAACTGATTGTCAGTTTTATGCCTAAATATTCTGTGGTTGAAGCTCCTCATTCATTCCAGTTAAAAAATAACTATAAGTTTTCTTAGAAGACGTAAAAAAGATTACAGATTATTTTTGAATGCTGTTTTTATTAGATCTAGTGATTTATAGTTAAGTGAATAAGATTATAGTCTTCTGTAGGAATAAAATTCTTACTCTGTATTCTGGTGATGCAGATGGTGATATAATCTACCAGTAATTTGATAATTAGGAGTTTTCCATTGTCAACCCAGGACTTTCTATTCTTAAAGATTTTTTTTCTAAACTATTTCTTTCCATTTCCAGTTCAGGCACAGTTTGCTAAGGTACTGCCAGAATCTGTGATCTGTATGACTGATTAAATGAGCTTCCTAAATATAATTTAAGGCATTAATGATAAATTAGTACTATTTCTATCTGCTCTTTCAGAAGTTTAAGTTGTTTTAAACAATTAAAGCATCTAAAAAGTCTACCTGGATCCTCCTAGAATCAAGATATTTAGAGAAAAGGCTCTAAATCATCAAGTGAGTTTTTAATTTCTTACACTGCACATATCCTATGACCTTTCCTGAGGTTTTTTTAATAATTTCTCTCTAAAAGACAGGCTCCTTCCCAGAATATTTCAATATGAATAGGCAGCTATCAAACAACACCTGTGCTTTATCAAAAGCTATGTCCCTTGTAATTTTTCAAGTGCTATGGTTTTTTAGGCAGTCCTTAGTTTCAGATTCTCACCTGGATTAACTGGTACTATGGAGTGGATTTGGGATTGTGCTGGTCCCTTGTATAAAGTGAAATGAGAATAGTGAGAAATATGTTATTTTCTACAAAGATATGATTTAAAGAAATTGTTTGACATTTTCTGTGGTAAAACCCTTTAGCTTTTGCCTCTCGTTTACCAAAAGCATCTTCTCAGCCAGTAACAATTTGACTAACACCTCCTTTTTAATTAAATGCTGTAGCATTTAGGAAGATGCATGCTAATCTGGGACCCAGATCTGCAGCCCTCAGCTTTACAAGATGCTGCTCCAGCAGGGGCCATAAAGCTCTCGATAAGAGGGGTAAGGAGCAAGGTGCAGGTCCCACAGCGATAACCTCCTGACTCCAACATTATAGGTCTTTCTGCTGGAATTGAGTTCTACATCTCCCTCGATTGGTTATTGTCACAAATGACTAATGGATGCACCCTGCCTGCGTCCCCAGGTACACCAGCCAGTCCATCAGGCCATCGGGAAGCACAGCTGCTGGCCGTGGGGGCAGGCAGATAACAGGCAGACCCCCAGAGCGATGTTAAAGGCGCCACCACCATGGGGACAGCGGCCGGGTCCCTGCCCCTCCTCTGAGTGACCACCCGCCTGCCACCACCCCTGCCGCCGCTCTGCATGGGCATTAATCACCCTGCTCCCTGGGATCGTGTAGGGAACCAGATAAAGTGGAGCAAACAAATCAAAAGCAGGGAAGCGGCTGGAAAATGCACAGCGTTCAGGCCATGCTTAGTTAATTTTGGTCTATTATTCAGAGGGGGAGAATGTTCAGGATGCCTTGCTCATGCTGGGAATTACTGTTAAAAATGTACCTACAGACATGCATATGTATATATACATATACACTAAAATATAGCATACTTTTATCATACATTATAGTATTAGATTTCTTATTATACATTATTATATGAAAATATATAATATACATATTATATATATTTATATATATATATTTTTATATAGATATTAAAATTAAGCCTTGCAAATTTGTCTAGCTACCCGCTGAGCTGCAAAATGCACTTGTCTTTTTTTTTCTTTTTTTGCTGTCAGTGATGATAGCAAAACAAGTAAGTGGTATTTTAGTAAACCTGTCAGGGAATCGACTCATGCTGACTGAGAAGTGGGTAAGTAGGTAAATAAGGCTTGTGTTTTAATTTATTAAGCATGTTGCTTTGAAAGTGGTGTGATTTGCATTACTATCGCTAGTATAAAGGCTTGACTGGAGGTTTCCTAGTGCATACATGATAAAGAGGGTTTTTGTTTAACATATTAGGTAAATTTGAAGGTCAGCTAAGTTTGTAAATGCATCTAACTTAGGCAAATGGTCCATGTGTCCCTCCAGAGGAGGAGATTTGTAGTATTACCCTGCCTAGTATAATAGTAACATTGTCTGTAATTCAGCAAATTCCATTTTATTATCATGTTAGTTGTTTGAATAATAGTGATTTGTAATGCAAAACTCAAGAAATATCCTTTCAAAGTGTATGACTAGAATCCACACTGAGGACAGATTTCCTAAAGAACATAACTTCTCATTAATCAACTCAGCAAATATTGGTAAAGTTTACAAAACTGATTGGAAGAGGAAAGCAATAGGACCTGTGATGTACTGAGCTCCTTCAACATCTAGTCATAACTATTACTGTGACTATAAATGTAACTGTATATGCAATTCTGTATTTCTGTAGGACTTGATTCATCCCATTTGGCAATGCACAAATTTAATAGAAAGTCTTATACAACACTTTTTCACACAAGAAAACAGATACATTATATCACAGAAAACGCATCTGGTATTCCTCTGGATGAAAATGGCAAAAGGATTTTTGTAATACAAGGAGGAAAATCCCTAAGTCTCAAGGCTGTACACATCACAAATTTTGCAGTTATATGTTCTGTGGGGGAGAAGGAATAATGAGAGAGAAGGTGGAACAACAACCAGAAGATAGTAAAAGTTCCATAGTAGAAGAATGTTGCTACTAGAAATTTCAGAGTTACAAAATAGTTTATTTATGTTTTTTTTCTTTCTGTGGCGGCTCAGAGTAATTCTGCACTTAAATATTTCCTTGAAGCATTTTTTCAGAATTGTGAAATGAAAAGAAAGTAATTTTCAAAGCTCCATAGCTCTTTCAAAGCTCTGTAATTCAGGGTGGAGCTCTCACGAACATATACATCAAGTTCTGTGCTCTTTTCCCTTATGAGTGTCTTTGTTCAGTTGGTTTTAATTCAGCTGCTCTTTGACTATTTGGACTATAATTTTCTATGCCATATTTTTTCCTGAAACAAAATTGGTTTAGAAAAAAAAATCTGCAAAGATTGTTCAGCATTTTTAGAACTAAGTTTGATATTAAAAAAATAGTATTTTGCTAGAAACAATATTTTTTCAACCTTTTATTTTAAAGGTCAAGCATCTCAGAAAAGAGAGATGCTGCTGAAATTATAGATAGTGCTTTTTCACTATGCCTATTAAAACCTCCCCAGTGTCAACCAAATTATAAATCCATGGCTTGCTTTATTTTCACTTGCTTAGTAGACATTGGTTGGGTCTCACAGAATTGCTGGGAAAGGGGATTGATATTTGAAGTCAGCACTAATGGCTCTAGATCCCCCTCCTCCTCCATCCTCACTATGATGACCTGTAGCAGGCACAGAGAAGTTTGCCTCCACAGTGCTCCCTGAGCCTGCTAACAAAGCTTTCCCATTTTATCAGCCAAGAACACAGAGAAGCTTGCTCATGTTTATTTTCATCCTTTTCCCTAGTGATGCCAAGATTGCAAGAAGGAGCAGTTTATCTAGGAACATGAGTGAGGAGGAGGAGATAGCAGTCCATACAGCCAGGTGGAATTTTAGAAGGGAGGCTGGATATAGGCTGTAGGAAGGCAGAAAGACACAGGATGAATACACAGCAAGGGAAACTAACATAGCAAAGGCCATGTATGTAAACTCCCATTACCCTGAGTTTCCACCTAGGAGTGTCAAGTGCAACCCTTAATTCATACACAACGGTGGCATTGGGTATGGATTGCACTGAGTTAATGGACCATGCTACCTTTTAAATTTTCTTTTGTTAAGCACCTGAGTGCATCAAGCCTCAGGTACAATGAGATGAGCAACCTGAAACCAGAATTGGCACTTAGTCTCAGAGGTGTCCATCTCCCCATCAGTTCACCTGCAGTGACCGTGCTTCTTTTCAGGGTACAGACTGAAACAGTAAGAATTTCAGAATAAAATATGTTCTCAGATGTGATTGATATCTCCACAGCAGAAGTGGGGAGAGAGCCCAGTGTGCTACTCATCTGTACCTTAGGACTGTGACACCATGAATTCCTTCTCACCATAATTTGAGTAATTTCCTGCCTGTGTCCCTTCCCACTTCTGCAGCAAGAGACACAGGATCTCTACAAATAGCACCTTCCTTCAGTGTGCATTCATTTTTTTGAGCACCAGCTCTTGTTGGGCATTGAAAAGTCTGGCTGGTCAGACCAGGCTTGGTAAAGTAGACTCAAATTTTGTATATCAAATTTAGCTCAACACAAATTTTAAGCTGTTTACTCTTTTCAGAATGCTGCTGGGTATTCTTCATCCTGGCCCTTGTTCCCAGTAAGTCACAACAGTGGGGAAAATGAGATCAATGCTGTTAAGGATGTAGACTTGGGACTTGATCCTGCTCCCAGTGGTGTCTACAGGAATATTACTTTAAAATTACTAGGCTGATAGTAAAAGTATAGAATGAAAAAGACAGCATGGTAAATTATTTAGGAGGATTCCTACTATTTTGAAAGAGTAGTTAGGCACATAATAAGACAAAAGATGTTACAATAGACCATGGCCAAGAGAAATAAATACAGGGGAGAATGAATTGTGTCATATCCAGCTAAATTTTCTAGAAGCTGTATGATCATACTGAGATTGATCCAAAACTTTCTGAGGGTCTTTCCCTTAACACAGCTATTTTTTAATTGTTTAAAAAAAAAAAAAACCCAAAACCACCAAAACAAATCTAAAAATCAATCCAGTGAACTGAGCCTTGGAGAAGGAACCCTAGAAAACCAGCAGCAGGCCTTACAAAACTTGGAGCACTTTCCATCTTTTCCAAATAGTGGAAGCTGACCACTTACTGGACCTAAGAGTTTATTTGTGGCTAAGGCTTAGATTTGTTAAAAAATGTTACCTTTCAAACTTAAGGGAAAACAAGCACAAGGGGAAAACACAGAATAGACACTGTTTTGCAAGAATTTTTGCCCATCACACTGCCTTCCTCACTTGAAAGCTATTACCAGCTCAAATGCTGCTTCCTGCAGAAGGCTGCAGAAATTATTTTTCTGAGCATATGGAATTTTTCTCTGTGTATTGTCTCCGCAAAGTGTGTTTGCTTTAATGTTTGACATATGCGAAATTCAGCTTTGGTGGTTATATTACAATCTTAAAATAATAATAATGTTTACCCCTACCATGAATTCACTTCTTAGAGTTTGTACTTGCCTGGGTACTAACCTCTCTGCTGTGCTTGAAGTGCAGCCCCAAAGAAAGTTCTTGTTAGAATTTAAGATGTGAAGATCCATTTCTGCCTAACAATCTCCTACTCCAGCATTCCCTGAAGTGTATCCCATCTGCTTTTGGGAGCTCTCATTGCAATATGCAGTGATTGCAGGATAAGCA
Organism: Lichenostomus cassidix; assembly: GCF_008360975.1. Lineage (NCBI taxonomy): Eukaryota > Metazoa > Chordata > Aves > Passeriformes > Meliphagidae > Lichenostomus > Lichenostomus cassidix. Next base: position 47,693,627 of record NC_139479.1, on the reverse strand, counting down.
CACCATTTTCCTGTCAATACTTTCCTATTAGCCTCCTGGATCCATACATCATCGTCTTGCTGGCCTGCAGTTTGCTTATCTTTGTCTCTGAGGCTGCCTTTGATTTATCTAACACCCAGGTTAATGAGGCATGGAGCCCAGGGTGGCTCCAAGGATAATGCACTCCTGTATAAAAATGCTTAAGGAAGGATCAAGTGATAATCCATTCTAGACTAAAAGGCCTAGCTCTTCAACAAATGTTGTATTTCTTAATCACTAAGCTAAGACTATAATAGCTCCCTGTTAAGCTACTGCCATCAGTAAAACTATACCCGCTAACTATATGAATTTACAAAAGAACTGAAAATTGGATTTTAATTTGTGTTCCAAAAAATAAAAAAAAAAGTTCATTTCTTAGGAATAGTTATCACCAATATTTGACAGTGTTCTTATGCAAAAATAAGTTAGCTTTAATATTTAATTTACAGTAATAGTTTTATATTCCCTCACTGGGACCTATGTTTTTCTAAAGACAAAAATAACAGAAGCTAGAATGTTACTGTGGCAAGGATAAATCAAACTAGCTATTTCAATAATGGAGGTAATTACAAAGTGTATATATCTGAGATGTACTGAGTGGTTAGGGGTTGTTTAATTAACATAAAAATTTCAATATCATCAGCAAGTGTGTCGGTATCACAAATGCATTGTTAAAAATGCATCTTAAAATAGTTATGCCTTTCTCTCATCCTAGCTAGTACATAAGACTAATATACATTTACTTCCCATTTCTGCTAATTACCATTTTAAACAGAAGCGTTTTAATGAAAGCAAGGTAAAGATCCAAGTAAGCTTTCACAGATTTATTTATTTGTTTATTTTAAAGCGCTCTACTGCATATCTCTTTGACGTCTGTTTTGGCTTCCTTCTTTGGTTGTTTTGTTTTGTTATGCTTGGTTGACCTTCATATTACGATTCTGCTGCAGGCTCCTGAAATATGTGCAATGTATAACCATTTAGAAAATGACATAGCACCAAATAATGGGATCATTCCTGTGGGATGACATGCTCATGTTTTGAAGTAAAAGCCACACACACGGAAGGCATTCACCAATTGGCCCACCATAGCCCCCAAGGACTTGACCCAGGTAATAAGTCCTTTACTGGTCACTAACCTACATTATTGAGATTTAGTTTGGATTCTGATGACATGACATTGTTAAGGGTTGTTATTGAGATGTAAATGATCTTCCGCTGGGTTATTTAAGACACATGAAGGACCTAGTTTAGAATGAAAATTAGTTATTGATTATTCCAGCAATTAACAAAATAAATTTTAGCACTTATATTAACATTTTCAGAAGTCTTAAATTATTTTTTGCTCAAACTAGCCTAAGCGGCTAGATTGATTCCTTAGCAATTTTTAAGATGTTTTGAAACAGGAAAACAAAGGTAAATAAATATTGCTGTGCTGTTTGTGGTATTCTGTTTTAAGTCTAATTTTTTTTCTTATACCTACTAGAGTAGTATGCGATGCAAGTGTCTATACACTTGTACAGTGTGGTCCATAGATTCTCTAGTGTTAAAAACAAGTTTTGAGCACATACAGAAGCCTTCATCCTTTTTGTTCCATCTTCTTTTTTTGAAGCTTCTATCATTAACATAGTTTGTCTATTTCAGAGTCAATTTTCTCTACTTTCATTTCTTTCATTAGTACTTCGCGTCTCCTGATGTAAAATATTCTGAGATAGGGGCCAGTCTTTTCAGATGCCTGTTGTTACTTATAAGCACCTTGTAATGGTATTGATAGCATAAATATCAACAAAATACATTTCTCAATCTCACTTAAAAGAGAAGAGCGTATTACTTTATCCCTAGATATTTTAACTGGAAAATGGGTTTCTTGCATTTTTCACATGGAATAGTGTTGAGGAAGCTTTCAAGGCTGTCACACCCACCCAAGAGGTCACAATGCATGTGCCACTACGTATTTGGCTTGGTGGCAAAAATCAGAGAATACATCATCTGAATATGTTTAATAACTCAGCATAGTCTCCTCTTTTTCTGTGCTGCAAGCTCCAGCTGATGAAGGGTATTAGGCATTAAAGAGAAACCCCTGTTTTCTTGTTGTAATTTCACTGTTTGTGTCCCAGTGATACTTTTATATATAAAATATTTAGGTAGGGAAATGGCACAAGCAGCTTGACTGGACTGCTAGAACTCATTACTTAATGTGCTGTCTGTAGATGGTACTACTGAACTCACTGAAACTAATACTGTGGTCGTGTGCTCTCTTTTGTGTTGCTGCATCGTCTCAGGATCCTCCACACCTCAGATAATATTACATGGAAAATTAGCTGCCTACCCACTGCAGTTTGAACAAGGCTTTCAGGAAACTCTTCCACACAGAGACACTTCAGTTTAAAAGTCCCTTTCAAAATTAGCAGCTAATAGCAGAGGGTCGGCATTTTCTAACATTGACTTTCCTTAAATAATTTCCTCTGTCTTATAAATTTTTCCTGCTCTCTCAATTCTGCTGTTCGGATACATGCAAAGTATCCACTGATTAAAATGAGGTTTATATCCTCTTCTTATGGTCCTTGTCATCAGTTCAATGTCTGTATCATTAGAAATTATACTCAACTACTCTTTCAAGACATGACAGACTGCCTTACCTCTGATCATAGTGGAGGATTTAATGAATGAGTATTTACAACTGCTTTCACATCAGGCTCTACGCCCACTGAACACGTAATGCCAGCTTGGGCATTTTTGGATTGTTTGGGTTTTTGTTTGCTGGTCATTTGAATAAGAGAGAAGCAGCAGCTCCTGGCATATGGATATTTTTAGGTTTTCTAACATAGGGGTTTAATATTAGCTGCTAGTTTTAGTATTTTGATACACAGAGAGAATCTAATGGTGTCAATAGATATTAAGACACAACAATAATCAAAATACAAGAATGAAAAATTTGCCCTTATTGGGCTTGAAGAATACTTGTCTTTTGTATCTAAAAAGCAATACATGTCTGTCAAAACATATTAACAGATATTCACCATTAAAAAAAGTCTTTAAAGAATTAGATACAAAATACAGCTGCAACTCCTATGAATAACAAGGCAATAAAAAGAAAACAAACATTTTCTGTTTTCTCTGTACATCACCCAGTAACTATTGATTTCATCAGATGTGCTCTTTCATACAGAGTTCTTCTAGTATATCTTCTGAACTGCTGCAGAGTTGGTTTTTTATTCACTTTCCATCCAACTACCTGTGAGTTTTTCATTGAACCACTTGGGTGAGAGGTAATCACCTGTATGGTGAGTGCAGAGAGATGTGCAGCTTAAGAGGTGAATGATCCTCTGGAAGTGACTATTTTCATCCATTAATTCATAGGACTGTGTACTCCTAGGTACTGATGTAAAGGTGAAGTTTCTGGGCTTTCAGCTGATCTTCCCAGCAAGCCCATCACTGCTTTACTTATAGAGGTCCCAGCTCAAATGCCCTTGCCAAGTGCAACTAGGGCAGAATCCTGAAGAAATTACACCCTCAAACTAAATGCAGTTAATCAAGAAAAGAACATAAAAGGTGTCCAAAGCAATTCTCTACCACATCCAGCAAGACAGCAGCCATTAAAATTCACTGGCCTTGTTTCCCTTATGTCACTGTAGCTCGGGCCACATTTCAAAAGTGTGGACCATTTTAAAGGCATTTTTTTTCTGTGGGAGTTTTCTCCTGTTTTAGGACTTAACATTTCTCTAGACAGGATTTCTAAAGAGGTTAGCACTTCACTGCTCCATAGGCAGCACAGCATCCCAGCTCCACCAGGCTCCCTTTCTTTCCAGATGTGCTATACCAGCACCAGCAGTGCACATAGTCTTAAAAAGCACACTCCAGCACGTTTTCTGACCTCTGATTGCAAGTAAGGGTTATTCCCTGCAGATGCTCCCATAATGGGGATGTGTATGATGTGCTTTTTCATATAGAAAAGCATGAAGCTGGAAATAGGAATAAGTCAGTGAACACACTTTCGTGGCACTGGAGGCAGGGTGCTGTGGAACAGTCTATAGATGAGCTCATATTAGGAAATATAGGTAAGTGTCCAGCTCCTTGTTGAAGTACCAACCTGTGGACTGTGAGGGAAACATCTGTCTCCCTTTCTTGAAACAGCATGTACTAAACAAAACAATTGCACCTGCAAATATCACCTGATACAACAGTTTTAAGAGAGATTGGTGTATCTTGCATTAATAATAAATGTGAAGCAAAGACTGATATTTTATTTTATAAACCACATGACTGTATACTCAAGAAACATTCATAATAAATGTCAGTTTTAGTGAAAAAAAATCCCTAATATCGTTTAGAGTATTAAAGGCGTATTTTGGGTTAGTAACTGCAAAAAAAATTTCAAACAACTTTTAATCCACGATTGCTCTCGTGGGCATTCTTAGCTCAAAATGTAGCAATTCTACAGAATTTACTCTATGCTTTACTATTTACTAATATGATTGATAGGATTTGGATAACTGGCTGTCATGACTGAAGAAATGCAGGAAACTCTCTAAGGAGAAAGGTGGTGGAATAGATCTGAGTGGCTTGATGCCTAAGGACACTTGGGTGCCTCCTCCTTGTGGTGCCAGAGAAGAGCTGGATGCAGAAACTCTGGCTTCTTGTGGGCAGTGACTCAGATGGCTACATAGGCAGGTAATTAATATAACTGTAATATACACCTTTCCTATCTTTCCTGGCCTTCAGAAAGATGTGCCATTGCCATTGCCATTGCTTGCTTTGCTATGCTCTGTTGCATTTTGTGCATAGCACAGTCACAAAACCTAACCAGGTTTCAATTATAATTGTGCAGATTTATATAAAGTATTGTTAGTGAGTAATTGCACATTTGTGTATCCATTGCACACAGTGTGCAAGCAGATGAGATTCTTCATGAAAAGCAGTGAAATGCAGTGTGCAATCAAATATTTAATTAGAAGTTGGCCTAAATTAAATACACTGAGAATAACAGACTTAAATCCTTATGAGAAGAGAGACTATCTACTGGTAATCTAATACAACTTCTTGTAGCTCTTATTGCTCCATTTATAAAGTAGTTTGGAAGCAAGGGCACCACTCGGAAAGGGAGAAAGTAATTTAAGAAGTCCAGATCTTTAGCAGGCCATTTCAAAGAGAAATAGCTTGGTTCCCTAGGCAGTTCAAGTCCTGCTTTTAGGGAAAAGTGCTGAACTCCATTCTGCCAACTGTCACACATTGGGATTACCCTCTGATACTCTATTCCAGCAACCCCCTGGCTTAGTGAGCTCCTAGGCAGACACAGTCAAATGCAAGGTGTCAATCTTGTGGACATATAGGCTGAAGAATTTGTGCTTCCTTCACTAGCAAGTAAAGTCCATGAGATCATGGAAGAGGAACAGGAGAGCATCTGCGCACCATGGCTGTACTTGGGTTGGTATTTTTCTTTCTGACAACACAGCAAGCACTACTGTAGTGAGGAAAGAGTTAAGGACATACTTTTGTTAATGTGAATAAACACATTTTCCATCAATGCTGACATCTACAGCTGAGCTCTGCAAAGGGAAATGTGAGTCTAAATATTGGCATTTAGATTTGTAGTAGCATGACAATTTCTGAAGTGAGGATATGGGGATTTTGATAAATTCTTCCTTGGAAAACACAGTAACTTTCTGATATGTAACTGTTCTTTTCTCACCTTTTCTGTTTTCCACTTGTCTGGTTTAGCCTTTCTTTAGCCATAGTTATCTGCACCTGATGGACAGAAGGGTGGGAGCCACTGTGTTAGAGCCCGAGTTCTGTACCTATACAGGAAGATACATAAATCTAAATTATTGAAAAATACACTTCAGCCAAGAATATAAAGTCACACAACAGATGAAATCCAGAAACATTTTTTCAGTCCTTCCTCAAAAAACAACCAGCATGCAAGTCATCAAGAGATTTCACTGAGGTATGACTTACATTTGGTGATCAAGGTTCTTTTGTTTGAGCAAGACAAGGGGAAAGAGAATAGTGGAAAAAGAAAAGCTAGGTCATTTTTCTCATTCCTCTTTAATCAGTTAAAGCTGACATACAAACTGAACAGCCGAACCAAAAGAGTTCCAAATCTCTTTCATGGTAACACAAACAGCTGGTTTTCACAAACAGATAATGTTTGAACTTATTTTTATTTTTCTAGTTAAAACAAAAAAAGGAACATAGGCATGTTTGTGAAGTGGAATTTATACACAGGAGCTTCAGGTGATTGGTCATAAAATACGTATTGTACTTCTACATAATTTTCTCTTTCTTCCTCTTTGACAAAATCAAAAGCAAGAAAGAGTGATGAGATTTCAGAGACGAGGAGAGAATGAGAACAAAAAGCAAAAAATATTTTAAAGTTAGTTAGTTCGACAAAAATATTTTCACCAAATCTTTGGCTAAAAGCAATTTGATTGCATCTTTTGTTGACTAACTGAAAGTTTTGCATGGTACGAGATGGAGTTCCTTCCCAAAAATCTTAAGACTAAAATGGAAAATATGTAGTCAAAGCACTAAGGAGCTTCTTTTTTTTTTCCTGCTGAATACCCTGTGCCCCTGTGTGCTAATGGTAGACCCAATGTATATGAAATAGGGTTTTCTAAGCCCTCAATAGCATGTTGATGTGGCTTGCTGCTACTCTGGTTCTGAATCTTTCTCTTCACATACCAGGAAGCTTATAAGTCTTTCCTGTCTTCAGCTCTGCTGTGGTGTGGAATTGTATTAACACAATTGCTGTAAGTCAGAGGACTAAACCTTTTTTGTGTAATCAGAATCTGTGGGCTCAAAGCCTGACTCTGCCATGGAGTTATGATGGGCAACTCTGTCAGCTCAGTGGCCAGGGGTCTAAACAGTCAAGTAAAAATACTGTTGTAGAAAATGTTGGGTTCAGCAGTTGTAAGTGTGTATTATGATGTCAAAGCAAAGCAATTTCTTGATTCTGTTGAATTTGATCTCTTTTTCATCAGTGTCAGAAGAAAAAAAATTCTATTTCCCCCCATTTTGAGAGTGCCTGGCTTCCTTGAAACCACTCCTGAACAGAGAATTTGATAAACACACATTTGAAAGCTGTTGAAATGCAGTGCTGCTAAACCCTTCTTTATTTTATTTCCCCTTTTCCCTTTTTAAATAGCAGAGCATCACTAAATGGGTGCTCTCTTCTTTGTTCCCTTCTTGTCCTTTTCTCTACTTTCTTTATACAACCTTAGAATAAGTATGATTTTAAAGGTGATAATAATCTGCTTTTAGTCATTAAAAACAACAAAAATTGGACATATCAAATTTATCTTTTTTTTTAGATGCTTCTAACTGATTTATATATTATTTCTCTCAGCTAAAAGTCGATCAACATGGCAAAATTTTCACTCAGAGAGAGCTGTTTTCTCTTTTTATTCTAGGAGCTATTTGGACTCAAAATGTTAAGATCCACAGTAGGCATAATTTGAAATAACAAAATCTGTGTCTAGATTAAATGGACTGCATCCTGGCAAATTTTATAGTTTAGGAGCTGGAGCTATTATGCAGAAATACAAGCTAACATAATGCAATGGATGTTAGCTGTAGCACTGTATTATCTTAATATTCCCACCAGTTAAGATATCCATCTGATTAGTCTGAAGATGCCACATTATCTAGTAATGCCAAATATACATTAAAATGGGGAAAGCTGTGGGTGTGATTGAACTGTGATAACATATGGTTTGTACAGTCATTGGCCTCTTAAGAACTTACCTTCCAGCTGGGATCTGTGTAACATAAGAAACAAGGATATCACATTTCCCCCCTCTCTGCTTCTGGCAGGTGTGTGCTAGAGACTGACTGCTAAATACTTTGTAATTAGTATGCCTTGGAGCAGTCACTGTCATCTTACATCTGTAACTGGAGTGAGGGCACTGTTAGCATGACTGTGTTCATTTCTTTAGTGTCTCAAGCCTATAGACCTATACAAGGCAGCCTGAAGGATCAGTGTTTGATGCATGAACCATAGGCAGACCTCAGAAACGTATCTAATTATACCAGTATCTGACTGCACTATTGTAGCAAGATGTATTATTCATGGACAATGATGAACTGCTATTCAAGGATAGAAAAATCTTGTGTATTCTGCCAGTTCTAAAGTTCAATGTCTAATTGAAGATTAAATAGTTTGAGACAATCAATAGCTGTATTTTAGATTTTCAAAACTATTCCTGCACAACATGAACCATTGTCACATTTCCCAGTGTACATTAAATTGGTGGTATCATCTTTCAAAGTGGGTGAAAAAGAGACAGAGAGAGAAAGGCAAATTTGCAACTAAGGTATAAACAATTTTCTGGAAATGTGTAGGAGAACCTGTAACCTTTGCAATCTTTACTGGATCCCAGGCTTTTTTTTTTTTTTTTTTGGTGGGTGTTGATCATAATTTTTTAATGTATTAAATGAAAAGACAATTCTCCCTTGTGGTGGGAGGATGACTGAGAGCCACAATAATGGCTTTTGACAAATTGATAGGCTTTTATTTTCTCTCAGTTTAATCCACAGTACCCATTTTAAAACCATCTGTACCAATCAGAAGTTATATGCCACAAATACTTATGAGCATTTAGACAGCAGCCATCCTTCATGCAAAATCCAGAGGAAAGTCCCCACTCTCAACTGCAGGAGCTCTGATCAGTTCTATTTGGAGATCATGGTAACTACAGGTAGTTGCTTGTAAAAGAGAGGATTTAGTTTCCATTTCAGAGTCAGACACATAGAAAGAGGATCTCAGAAGGAAATGGCTCCAAGTGCTTCAAATACACCTTAGAATTGTACTCTCAAATTTATTGGTAGTGCCAAAGAGATTCTATTGTGTGACAAGTTATACATCTTAGCAGGTGGATCACCACTTCCTTTGCTCTTCTTCATGAATGTTTTGCATCCAGATGAAGATGCATCCTGTGTTATCTCCTAATCACCACCAGACATGGAATTTCACCTTGTGTTTATTCCATCACACCTAATAGCTGAGTTTATGCCTCTTAGAGTCACTTCTAGACATAGTCCTCAGTTCTTTCATCCAATGTCTAATGAAACTGTTAACTGTAGCTGTTATACAGGATGTAATACAACTAATACAAATAAATGTTTTGGGGTAGATCTTGTCTACCTAATTTTTCCTTAAATTTTTTAGTATTTAAAAAAGCAGCCTTCTTAAATTAAATTCTTACACTGATACTAAAAAACCCAGCCCAAACCAAACCAAAACCCCAGATGATTCTCAGAATATTTGAAGGATTCTCCAAATGGTTCTTTAAATGTAATCACTTTCTTTAGACTTGAAAACACCTCAATTTGATATCGAACTTAGATGGATAAGATTTTTTTTTAAAGCAGGTAGGATAAGTTTCCATTAGGAGTATCAGTTTGCTAGATGTCTCAAATATGATCACTGGAATCCTATATATGCAATGCCTGAACTTTAGTTGGTTGAATAGACCAGATCCTGTTTTTACTCCTGAACATACGTCTAGCTCTGAGAAACTGGTACGTTTTTGTTTACATATAAAGAACCTGCTATCAGAAGCCTTTTCCATATGCTTGCGCTTTTATACCTGTCAAATAACTTCTTAAACTTCACCTTGATATACTAAATAAAAGAAGTATCTTTGGTCTCTAAGGCAGGTTTCCCAGGCCCTGAATGTCTGCTGCTGAGACAAGATGAGTGCTTTAACATTGGGAGTTGGAAATTCTCATCATGTCTCAAGAGGTAACCTTTATAAAAAAGATTCCTTTAATGTTCCTTAAATGTTTCGGATCTCAGAGTTCATTAACCTTCTTAAGAGGAGCTGGCATATGTGCCTGTATATTTAAAGAATGCTTTGCATTAAAAAGTCAATATTTATGTAAATGTCTGAGACAATATCTGACAGCAACTTGACTACTCTTAGGCAGGTAAAATTGAGATGGATGACAGACTATTTTTGAAGTTGCAAAAGAAACATCTAGTAAACACAATAAATGAGAAAATAGTTCAAAGAAATATCTGAATCTGGTGTGTAATATCCTTCAAATAATTATGGATAGTGGCATATGGGATAGGGAAAAATAAAAGCAAACAGGATTTCAGCCACCACAACTTTTACAGTACAGCTGCTTGAAGTTATTTTTGGAAGAGGAAAGACAGTGTCTCTCCTCTGGTCTGGACTGAACTTGTTATTCAAAAGTCTGGCTTGGGGAAGTATTCCCACAAGCTTGTGGGAGAGGTGTAAGAGTCAAAGGAAGAACCTGACCGAAGCTACTCTGCATTGCCCTGTCAGGAAACTTTGCTGTCTGCACTGGCTATAGAAATTAGCTGTGGAGATGGGTTTGCTCTGAATAATCATCAAAAAAGGATATTCTTTTTATTCATTATTGGATAGGCTGGTGATTGACCATTAGTCTATGAAAAGGACATTACAGAGTTGTACTGCCTGAGGCTACTCTGTAAAAGACATTGCATCCAGTAGGCTGAGTCTGTCTCAGCTTTTCTTCCTCGCTATGTGATCAAGGTGCTGTTTCAGCCTGGATTCATCCCAGCTATTTTAGGAAGGAAGCTATGTTCCCCTCCAATCATCCCTCTGTACTTCGTGGTAGGAGGCAGACATTGCTGGAGGGGACACAGAACTTGTGTCTGTCCCAGGAGAATGGGGTGATTTGATTCCAGTCTATCCTCCCCAGTTAAGTTAGGGTCCTGCTCTGAAACACCTTCTCAAGGTGTTGGCAAAGTAGCATCAAAAGAACTGATAGAATACAGAATAGCAAACACTGGAGGGCTACAATTTTCAGAGTCCTATTTCCATTCAAGTAGTGACACTTTCACTGTTTGCATATCTGATAGCCAAGTCAAACCTATTATTTAGCTGGGGAAAAAATTGCTAGTGCATGAGATAAACAAATCCTTAAAGAAAAATATCTTATGTAGTAAGAAAGGTTTATTGCTGGTATCATGGATAGGCTCACCTAGTGACATTTTCATCTGAGAGATAAATTATAATCCTTGGCAAGTTCATATTAATTATTCTTTCATTCTTCTTTCTCTAATTTCTTGCTATTATTTTCTTTTTTCCTTGCTAGTAGCTCCTGTTTTTAAACTGTCTTTAATTCCTGACACTTTGTGCTCATGGGAGTCCCTGCACTTTGAGAATACTTGACATTCAGGAAAATACACTTTATATGTTAAAAATCAATGGTGACACAATATTTACAGCCCAAAGGCCAAACATTTGTGCTTCTTTGTAGAGAGTAAGTGCTTGGAGACCAGCTTTGTGCTGCTAAGCTATAGACATCAAAGAATAATAATACCACAGTTTTAAACTCAATGGCTTGAGTGGGTTCCAGCACAGTTAAGTGTGGGACTAGCTGATTTTATGGATTCCCTTAATACAGAGATGGATGTAAGCATTATTATTTTTCCCTGACCTGTGAACCAACTCTCTTTGTCTAAGAGAAGGTCATCTGTTCTCTGCTAAAATATTCATATAAAGTCTAAAATTATAGGACAATACTTGCTCCTTCTCATGAAAAAAATAGATTCTCAAAAAAAGTATTTTTGTTGAAGTCACAGCTAATTCCTTGCAAAAAATTAATTCCTCTTGCAAAAAAGAAGTCATAATGTGATAATGCTTCCACTCTTTCTCTCTGTTTATCTAATAAATATGCAACATTTCTGAAACCTTGATTTTTGAGCTGAGAACTGAAATAAAGCTTTTTTAGAGATTCAGCTTTTCTAGCAGAAGAGGTAGTTTGTAATTTTAGAACACTTTATGAGGATTTGTTTCATATTCCAGGCAAGATTTGCAATGTTTTCAATTGGCATCTTTTACTCTAATAGGCTTAATTTTGGTGTGTGAGGCATAAACACTGCAAGGCATTTATTACATCATTAGAATCTGCACCATGTACCTAGGGAACATAGTGTCATTTGGTTTGTACATTTGACCCCTGCTTGTTATTAGGTGCACTTTACTAAATCAGCAGAAGGAGATAGGTCACTAACGACTATTACCAAGCTAATAATAATTATAAGGGGAAAAACCTGTTATTGATGGTTCAGACATTGTTCCATATATGCTGTTCCTGAGACACTGATTTGTGATTTGCATTATTAGGAATGAACTTTCTTTGACCTGTCATTTGACATAAATTAGACCAGTCTGATAGTTACATACTATCTTTTCTATTGATGAAATTATTGTATTTAACTGTTTTAATGGATTTTTGAATTATTTTGATTTCATGGTAGCTCTAGAATAAATTAAAAAGAGAGGAGATAAATTAGAAATAATGCATATTAAAAAAAAGTCTTGACAGGTAATAGGTAATAGAATTTAGACTGTATTTTGAACCATTGAAAAGTTATGTCAATCCTGAGCAATACACATCACAGGAGTTTATATATTATAGTCTCCTTCTCACTATGACCATATTCCATATGTGTAAGCATGTGAGGAAATGCAATGACATCAGAAGGGCTTGTGCTTAAGGTCAGATTCCCTGACCTGTGCAACTGGTGGTTGTTCGGCTGATTGTGATGGTCTCAATAAAACTGATTACCCTGAACTGTGTGAAAAGGAATAGGTTGGACAGGTTTACATGTTTGTACATACAAAATTGTTTCATTCTTCCTCGTGGTACTCTCAGGATAATGAAAGCTCATCTTTACTAAAAGGCCTTTGCAAAATTTCGTTGTTAATTTTGCTACACCTGCAAAGATTTAAACTCTCAGCCGGGGATCAGTCCTTCAGGTTCATGATATGCGACACAAGTGAAGCAGAGGATTTCTGTTTGCCAGATAGAACAATGTTCATTGTTATTTTCTCAATAGCAAATTGTAGGTTTAAAAAAGAGAAAAGTGGTGCTTGATCCTTTATAACATGGTTATACACTTCTTAGATCACCAGTACTGGCCACTTTTGGAGGAAAGATATTGGGCTAAGTGGGACTTTGATCCAGCAGATGCTGCAATTCTCCTGTTCTTATGATGATTTGTGTCAGGAAATAAAACTTAACAAAGCCATTTATTTCTATAAATTTTCAAATTTCCATTGTGTTCACTTCTTTCTTCTCTCTTTCCCCACCTCCCCCCAGTTTCTTTAAAGGCACCTGTGCCTTTCATTCTTGTGTGACACCAAATGGAAGTGTATATTTCTGAATACATCACGCTGGTTTCTCACTGTTTGTCTTCTCTAGGAAAAAAGCAGACAAGCAGGTTTTTTTCTCCCATTTTTATAGTTGTGAAAGTCCAATGACAATGAATGAGATTTCAGAGAGCAGCAGTGTTTCTGTTGTCATACCAAGAAAAAAAGATGTATTCTCAGCATGTTAGTGAATATGCGGTAAAATCCTAGGGAGACAAAGGCAAATCTCAGCAGAATTGAAGTAAAAACTGTATTCCTGTTTAATACTTTACATGCTAGCACATTTTCAATCCAGAGACGACTGTGGATTTCACAACATATGATTCAATTGGCATATGATGAGAAGACAGGGGAATGCAGTCCCAGTATACAGATAAGGGGTCTCTGCAAAGCTGTGACTTGCCATGCTGGATATAAAAGATAATGTGGATAAAAAAATCATAATGCAAAACATGGATTGATGGTGACTAGGGAATGGGAAAGAGAAATGCCAGAACTGACTGAGATTTCACTTTATTTACACAGCAAAACTCCACAGACAGGTATAATTTTTTGCTTGTTTTGTATCATCATCCTAGATTTGATATTACTCTCCGTGACAGGTTGCATCATTATAGTGTACCTCTAAGGCTCACGTCAGAGGGAGTAAGTAGAAGTGAAGAGTGCTATCTGTGTTTCACATACACAGCAGATTTTTTTCCATTCTGATGCGTGAAAAATGCATCTTTCTGGTGAGAGGAGACGAAAAAGGAACCATGAGTTGGTTTACCTAACAATCTCAATGTATTTTGTTTTCAGCAGAATAAGAGTTTTCTTGGAAAGAAAAGAGTTTGCAGGTTCAAAGGACATTGGACAAATACTTTGAAAAAGTAATGAACTGATGCTTACTAGTGACATGGAATCCCAGCCTATTACAGGAAGGCCTATAGCTGAAAGCATTTGGAGATTAGGAGAGGACTAGGGAAAGGACCCTGTGTTCTTACACTTTGTCTTTACAATCTTTCTTAGGCTTCTATATCTGGAGTCCAAAAATGTGCTGTCTACAAGCTACAGGACATAGCCCCAGGATATAGGTCCTGGGTTGTTCCATTTGCACCTTTCTTATGAGATTCTCTCCCCAGTATGGGAGACTTTAGGATTTGTGGAAGAGTTCAAGAAACATTTTAAATAATAGACTCATGAGGGGAAGAAGAAAGCAGTTTTAAGAAGAGGGTCACCTGCTCAGTTGTGCTCTAAGTGCAGAATTTGCAAGGCTGACTTGAGCAGATCAGCTCTGAATCCAGTGGATGGAGAAAGTGTTCAGGAAGATGTTGATGTGGACCCATTAGATGAAGACCCACTAGAGACAGAGCAGGCAGTAGTGCGAGGCATACGTTCCAGATGCCATCTGTCTCCTGCATCACATTTCTGTGAAACTGGGATTTGAAACTTGACACAGGTACATGAAATTAAGTGACCAGGCAGGATGGGGAGTCCTCGAGGGGTTAATTGCAAGGCATCTTGTGAAACAGCTTCCAATTCCTCAGGGCATGGACCAACATGTCATATCTGCTCAGTCTCAGGCGAACATGCAGCCACCGAGCCCTGCATACACATCCGCTTGTTTTCCATCCACCCTCTTGCCATTTCCATGCAGTGACCTTCCCCGTCCCCCTCCCACGGTTCATTGAGAAGCAGAAAATATGCTCCCTGGAAATACACTGGCACTCTCTTCCCACAGGATTCCTCTGCAGTAGGCCAGTATAGGATTGCAGTCACCTGGAGCTGCACCCTGGGTGTGCTCTTTCTGGCAGACTTCTAACCACAAAGCTATTAAGCAAAACACGTGCCATATAACAGTCATGATACTGTGTGAGTCAGAAATGGTTGATGCAAGCCTAGCAAGTGTGATTTCCCCAGAGGTGTGAGTGCTGCAGTGCCAACTCTGTGGTGCTAGAGGAGCTACAGGCAAGTCATAGGTAGACACCTTCCTTAGTCATCCTAGAGGAAAGGACACTACTCAGCATTTCAAGAAACTCAGGTGCCCAGGGTATCTCAGTGAAGCAAGAATTACACAAATGCCTCTGCTCTGTTTAAATGTTATCAAATGATTAGTTTTTTGTTGCCAAGATCAATTAAGCTTGTTGCATAGAGTGTTTGCTCATTATTTCTTCTTTTCTTAATTCAACCTGCCCTTTCTTCTCCTTGCTGGAGCACACTGATGTTATCTCTCTTCTTTCACTTAATTTGGGGCCCAGTGAACTCATTCCTGAACCCTGTCTTCTCTTTCCTCCCCACAGCAACTGCAGGAGCTGGCTGGGGCCTCGAGTATGCCAGAACTGATACTTGGCTGATGTGCAATTAACTCTGGGAACCTGATTAAAATTCACAAGAGCCAGGGGCATAAAAGGCCAACTTTCCAGCTGCCTCCAAACTTGCTTCTGAATTCACCCATTTTAACTTCATATTTACAAGGTGAAAAGGAATTTGTGTACAATGGGCAGACAGATGTAGCATTAAGAAAACTGTTACTGGGTATATAGTTAATATATTCCTTTACCAAAGTTGTTTTGCATATTGTTGATCACAGACTGATTGTGCTCTAGCTTATACATAAAGCCTGCCTCCCAAACACGCACATGCGTTTGAGTATATATTTTGTAATAGAAAACTTAGTACTCTGCTTCTTAATGAGCGGTGCTGATGGGAAATGACCCCTGCTTTCCTAAACACACAGCAATCTAATTTGAACCTGTGTGCCAATTACTGGCCTCTGTGGAGCACTTTGCTGTGAAACAATCAAGTCACAATAGGATTAGAAAGCGTTGCAGGGAGACCACAAGGGAAAGCAAACACAGGCGTAACTGCAGGTTTATTCCTTTAAATTGTCTGTAAATAGCACTGATAGCTTCCTCAGTGCCACCTAGGTATTGTTTCTATAAATCCTCTGTAGGTACAATCTGAAATGAATATAGACAAGGAGTCTTTTATAGCATACTAACCATACTCACTGAGCTGCTCTGTCCTTTGGAAGATTGTGGGTGTTTACCTAAGCATCCTCAGAAGACAAAAGTAGACAAAGCAGACAGACATCTTGGCTGCCTCAAATAATTAATTTTTTTTTTTTAATTCAGACAATACATTTTAATGTTCTTGTTGCTAAATGATAACTGTCATTCCTGTGAGAGCAGCCATACTTCTTTCTAGATGTGTAAGCATATCTGCCAGATAGACAAGACATGTTCAGTTCACCTAAATTAATACCTTTTTTCCAATCATGAGCCAACAGTTTAATAAGTGGCCAATCCTGCATAGCTCAGCAGAGGCAATGCCCAGCCCAGTGTCATGAATGGGCTGACTTACCTTGCTAAAATGGGAGTGAAGCTACATCCTCTCTTTGGTGATGTACATGTGCTCCTTGGTGCTGCTCTTGTACAGTGGCCTCAAGCTTAGTACGTGTAGAGACCTTTTTCTCTAAAATTGTGCTAACAAACATGTGAGATATACCCACATGACATGACTTACAGCTGTTTCTAAATGGCCTCTGTAGGTGAGGCTACTTGACATGAAGCCATGAGGCCACCTAACTTAACACTACACTGTTACCTCCCAGTTTCCGTGTCAGTCAGACAATATGATCAAGCTAACTGTAGTTGCTGATATTGTCAATGAATAATAATCACTATGTAGGTGGCATGAACTGTGGCTGTCTCTGTGGGGAGGTTTCTTCAGTCCAGATATGCATAACCAACTGTGTTAGACCATGTGGTGTTTGAAGTAACCATCCTTTCTGACTTGATATGTGCCAAAATAATGATAATGTGGCTCCAGAACTTATCTTTTCTCATCCTTCCACCACCGCACTTTAGGTGTTACATATAAATCACTTTCTACTGTTCATCTATGGCATCTACCTTTTGAGCTCTCATAGCTCTTTTGTGTTCAGTCAGGAGCACAGGCTGTAGCCCTGGATGAATCCCATGATGAAACTTTCCAGTTCCAGGTGAGACAGGGGAGGGAGCTCTGACAGATACAGCAACTAACTGTTGTCTGTTGACTTCCAAAACTTACAAGGATGCCATGAAGAAGACAGAGCAAAGCTCTTCATGGTGTTGTACAATAAAAGGACAAAATACAATGGGCATAAGCTGAAGAAAAAAGCTGCTCAGACTTCATATAAAGAAGTCCTTGTTTCCCATCAGGACAGTAGGGCAGCAGAGCAGATATCCCAGAGAGGTTATGATGTCTTTGTCCTTGGAGGTTCTCAAGACCTAGACATAGCCCAGAGCAACCTGGTGTGAGCTTGGAGCAGCTCCTGCTTTGAGCGGGAGCTTAGAATAAAAGGCCTTGGAGGTCTCTTCCAATATGAATGTGTGATTCTGTGACTGGTACTTATTATTCTGACTGACTGCAAAGTAGTGATTCCAGGTTATTCTGTGATTCCATATGTTTTATAATATGTACATATCAATACCAGACTGAACCTCAATTAACCTACCCGTTCGGAGTGGTGTGTACTAATTTCCTGTCTATCTTTGCAAATCATAATATTATTGAAATAAAGACAGTTCAGCTCGGAAAAAAATCAGCGCAAAATTGGTCATACACAAAAGTGGTCTTGCTGGGTTGAGTCTTCTAAAACTATGAATATTTGATCTCTTAATTGTAGCTGTGCCTTGAATGACACTTAAAAACCTCTGATTTTATTAAGTTTCATCTTAATAATTTAATTAGGTAAAACCAAGATAAGAGGTTTAGTAACATACATTTTGAAATTAATGAGCTGAGTGCCAGAGGATGAACTATATTACCCACTTCAAGTGCACATACAACATTAATTAATGTAGTCTAGCTTTGTTTTAAGAGCATTTGATAATCTGCTATGTGCAGTACTTACTGCTAGTTTAAAAAGATGAGCCAAAAAAAGAAATTAAGTCAAGTTCATGCAGTCAGTGTAGGAAAGTATTAAATATTTTTCATAAACATTTCAAGAACAGAAGAAATATAATCCTCAGAAGTTTAGAAGCAATTTTAATTTTAACCAGAGAGGTAAGTTAAGGTTAAGACATTCCTTTGGAATATCACTCTTCTTTGAGGGGATACACAGCAGAAAAACAGGAGGAAAGGCTTTTTTGTGATAGATAAGAAAAAAATTATTTCAAACTGTTTAACAAAAAAATAATAAAAGAGGAAAATTATAAAGGCAATTTAAATGTAGGAAAATGAAGTACTGAACATTTGGGTAACCTTTTTAGAAACACTAATGAGAATGTCTGCATTTCCTCAGCATTTTATACTGTAAACAATTAGTTACATTTTTATGACAGCTAATTTTTTTTGCCTAAAAATATTTTTGGAAGCCTCTCTGGTACCAAATTTTCATCAAAATCTACCAAATGAAAATTTATAGGTTTATTCCTGTTATCAGTAGTAGCTATGTTAGTAGGAATTGTTACAGTACTGTTCAAATGCAGTAGCACAGAGAGAGGATGATGGAAAGTGTAAGGCTTGTAATTCTGCATTGTCGTTCTGGAGATGTTGTGAGTATTGGGGATTGGAGAAAGGATTGTGGATTTACTGTAATGCTGAGATGGATGAAGAGCCTGTATAGGGAACCTTGCTTCTCTCTAATATATGGAACTTTTAAAAAAGTATTTATTCTTCATCCTTTTTATAAAGGACATATTTTTATACATATATATACACACACACACAAATACTTTGCTTAAGATTATTTTACAATCAATTTCCAGATCCTACAGATGTCATTGATTGTAGAGTGACAACATCATTCTTAACTCAGCTAAGAAACTTGGCTGGAAGGAGTATAATTGGGATCTTTTCTTCAGAACTATGGTAACAATGTTAACAATAAGGCTCTGTTCAATTGAAACTGGGGTAATCTTTTCCACCAAAGTAAACAAGGAGTCAGGAAGCCAGAGTGAGGATTCAGTTAATGAGGAAGTTTGTGAACAGTCACACAGAGCCTGTCTGAAACCTCCTTGCCTTTCTCACTTTGCATTCAGCAATGCAGGTTTTACTGCTCATCTCATAATCTTTTTCCCACAAATGAACAAAAAGACACCTTTCATAAGAGAACAAAAGCACCTGAATGCTCAAAATTAATGCCAGGATGATGTAAACGATGGCCTTTGTTCCTGTCCTTTTTTTGGTGTTATTATAATCTGACCTGTCAATTAAAGCCATCTGTCAACATGCCACCACCTTTCAGTGAGCTGACTCCAGAAGAGGAAGCAGCATAGATATATCGATGCAGTGAAGGGTCCAAACTCATAAAGAGGTCACAGTTGCTTAGTCTAAGCTCCCAAATGTGTGGAAATGTGGCTACACAGCTTGCAGGCCCTGGCACATATCTGCAAGTGCCCACTGTATGCCTGAACATCTATCTGGTTTGGCATTCCACTGTGTCATGTGTATACAGCCTTTGATTTTATGCTCCACAGAGTACAGATGCCTCTTTTTTGTGTTTTCAATGAAGGACTAAAAATGCTTGTGGGTGCCTTGAAATCAATATTTATGATGTTAATATAGTATGAAGTCTACAAGTTTGAAAATTGAGCCCTGGATTGCATGAATAATACATCACTTCATAACAACACTACTGGAACTGGAGATGATAGAACAACCAAATGTTAAAAACCTGCAGATGAATATCCAACATGATGCAAATGTTGGTAAACTGTGGCGTAAGAACGTGAAAACCAGAGGGAAGACATGAGATGTTCTGAAGTGCTATCTCACCCAGACATTATAGGTGTTCAGGAGTAGGGGAAGGGGAAATAAGAAATTGAGCTGCATGGCATGAACCTTCTGACATCATGAAGAAGCATCTCAACTTCTTATAGAAGAGTACCATTGGAGGTCATATAGTGACAGTCTCTTTTTCCTCCCCACACTCCTCTGCCTTATGACCCAGACCACGAAGTGCTTCCTTAATTCGAATAGAATCATGGAATTGTAGAATCATAGGATGGCCTGGGTTGGAAGGGACTGTAAAGACCATCTCCAACAGGTCCATATCCTTGCTGTGCTGGGATCCCAGATCTGGATGCAGCACTGCAGGTGGGTCTCACCAGAGCAGAGCAGAGGGGCAGAATCCCCTGCCTGGCCCTGCTGCCCACACTGCTCTGGATGCAGCCCAGGACCCATTTGGCTTTCTGGGCTGTGCGTGCATGGGCCAACTTCTTGAACTTATCCAGGTCCCTCTGGATGCCATCCCATGCTTTAGGTGCATCAACCACACCACTCAGATTGGTGCCATCTGCAAATTTGCTGAGGGTGCACTCAATCCCTTAATCTGTGTCATTAATGATGATATTAAATAGCACTGGTCCCAGTACAGAAACTTGAGGGACACGACTTGTCACTGATGTCCATCAGGACTCTGAGCAACTGACCACTACCCTCTGATTATCCAGCCAATTCCTTATCCATTTAACAGTCCATCTATTGAACCCATGCCTCCAAATTGAAGAGAAGGGTGTTGTGTGGGACTGTGTCACAGACATTACAGAAGTCCAGGCAGATGGCATCTCTAGCCCTTCCCTTGCCCACTGATGGAGGCACTCCATCATAGAAAGCCAATCGGTTGGTCAAGTGGGACTTGCCCTTGGTGCAGCCTTGCTGGCTATCCCAAATCACCTTCCTGTTCTCCATGTGCCTTAGCAGAGCTTTAGGAGGAGCTTTTCTATGATCTTCCTGGGCACAGAGGTGAGGCTGACAAGTCAGCGGTTCCCAGAGTCCTCCTTTCTACCTTTTTTAAAGATAGGTACAATGTTTCCCTTTTTCCAGTCATCAGGAACTTCACCTGACTGCCATGACTTTTCAGACATCATGGAGATGGTCTTGGAAAACATGCCAGCCAAATTCCTCAAGACGCTGGGATGCGTCTCATCAGGTCCTGTAGACTTATGTACATTCAGGTTCCTCAGGTGGCCATGAACCTGATCTTTATGTACAGTGGGGGAGACTCTGCTTCCCCCATCCCCATCCTGCAGTCCTTCCACCCAAGAGCTGTGGGAAGAGAAGTTGCCATTGAAGACCTCAGCAATCTCCTCATCTGTAGTTACAATTTTTCCAGCACTGTTTTTCAGCTGGGTGATACACCTATTTACACCATTCCTAGCAGGATCTGAAAAATATATCAGACTTCTCATTCTTATGTGGACTTTTCCACAATAAAGTAATGCCCAGTAGTTAAGGACAGGCTGTAATTTGCTTACAAGCAGCTCCCATAGCATGAAATTCCAATAGTCAGTCTGTTTACTTTTTTATTGCTTTGCATACTTATGAGAGAAGCTTTTAATTGCACAATTTGGCACATATTCTTCAAACCCTCCAGTATATGATACATGAGCTCTTCTCTGTTTTCGACTTCCATGGGAAAAGGAAGATAAACTTGTATTTTCCCCACTGTCCGAACAATAGGAATACTCCTCAGTAATGTGAAATTCAAGATGAGGGAAAAAACCCTTGTTAAAGGTTGTGAATATAAAATTACTTGTTCATTGCTCCAAATTAGTAACACAATATAATTTTTCTAATTTGGTTTTGGATGGAAAAGATGGAACAAGCTATGAACAAACTTATGACTTAATTCAAATATGAGGAATACCAGTTTTCAGCAGGACTGAAAAAACATTTGCTCCTCTGCAAGTAATGAGGTATGTAAAACACTAAAATCAACTTCCATAGAAATGTGTAATAATAGTAATAATAATATCAATAACAACAATAACAAGAACAAAAACAAGAGCAATAATAATACATTGGAAAAAATAAAACATGATAATGAAAAAAATAAGTTAAGCTGATAGAATGTATTTTATGTTTTATAAATTTTTACAACAATTTTGAAACCCCAAAAAGCTGGGCTTGTAATGGAAGTGCTGGCAAACCTGTAACTGTACTGGTGTGAATGGAGCTGCTGTAATGAGAGAAACTATTGCTTGGAACGAGGACAAGTATATTCTTCTCTGAGCTTCTACAGTCCCTACACCCCTGGAGTACCATTCGAGACAATGATGAACCGTGGTCTCAATTCCCTTATTAGCTGTAAGACCTAAAAATTATATGTGCAATTAAAAGGCAAAATGCTGATATTACTCATAAGAAGCACTTTGTACATTAGCAAGGTACAAAAGTCTGCTGACACTTTGCAACAGAGAGAGTCAGCAGGGCAGAAGATTAATAGAGCCTCATAAATTTGCAGGGTGAAAACAGTGGATGGGGCAGAATAAGCATGTTGTGTTAGAGATAAATAAAGGGCATGGTCATCATGACAAAACATTTAACAAGGAATACACTCCTGTCTTTTAGACAATTTGCTGGCTTAGCATTAGGCTGCTTTATGCAACTACATATAATTACCTCACAGCAGTTCCAGCTAGTATCACAAAGACCTTCTAGCATTTCAGGCGGCATAGTGTAGGGAAAAAGCTCTTTAAAATGAAATGCATTACCCTGTTTCTTTATTTTCTTTTCTGCAAAACACTCCTGTCATCTTTTTCTGGTCACAGGCTTGTCCAAGGGAATGCCAGTTCTTCCAGATATTTTTGACTGTTTGGAGCTAAAAATCTTCTTGGCTTTGCATGTGAGAAATGAGAAAACAAGCAACTTCTATTAATTCATGTGGAGACTGTAACTCTTCTTGAGTCTAAGAAGGCCACTTTTATTTTGATAAAAAGTTGGACTGAGAAATCTGCGACACTATTTTATCTCGAGCTATCCTGCTTTCATTCCCAGAAATGGAGGGAGAGTGTTCATTACAGGAAAATCTAAACATTCATAAAAGAGCACAATAGGAATTAAAAAATGAGCCATGAACCAAATGCCACTAGTCAGCCAAATGTTTTTCTGTCAAAAATATGTTCTGTGTTTTGGTGGCAGCTCAACCTGAATATGTTCAAACTTATGTGAAATATCTGAAATACAATATTTCCAGTGCATTTTGCTTTCAGATTGACTGAACCACAGCATTGAATATATGCATAGGGATGAGGAAACAACAAGGGAGAAGCATTAAACAAGTCAGATTAAATATAAAAACATAAGCAAACATAATAATAAATAAAGATTGTGTTGTAGTGACAGATACATCCCCAAAGCAATTGAGGAGTGGTGTTTGGAAGAGTAAAGGATGTGCAGCTGGTACAGTTGTGAGTGTCAGTTTTTCTGCACCAATAATTCTAATGGGGAAAGAGAGTAAGTGCCCCTTGTGCTTCTGGTAGATTGTTGTAAGTGGGATAACTGATGGGAAGAGACTTTTTTCTTCCTCTTTCTTTTTTCTCTTTTTCTTTCTTTTTTTTTTTAATAAACATGGATGTAGCCCATTCCTTATGTATTGCTAGAAATCCAGACCGAAAATGGAAAATGCAAAATGAAAAAGAGGGATAGTCTGACTTTTGTCATATCTTCATATGTGTAGTTTGTATATTCTAACACACACAAACACATTTTTGTTTTTGTCTCATTCTGTCCAGTACTACCCTTGACAGCAAGATGTTTCTCACCAAAACCTGATATCTATGCAGGTGCCAGGTATAGTTTTTATGGTATCATCTCTCAGCTTCCTTGTGAGGTACTGTGTTAGTAACAGTATGAGAAAAAGAAGGTGACACATGGGATATGAAGTCATCCACAGGACTGTGTGAACACCAGCTGAATTCAGTTCCCTGCTTGTTCACATTTTTCAGGAAAAACTTCTTGATGAATTGTGTGGATAACCTCTCTTGATGAGTTATGATGGAGGGGGTGAGAGAATCCAAGGAACTGCTTGGATTGCATGTGAAATTTGAAGGAGTTGTGAAACTGAGTCTCATGGGCTCTGCAAAATGAAGGGTGGTCTAAAATTGGCAGCTTCCTCCTGGCAGAAGGGATCTTATCAGTAATCTTAAAATAAGTTTACCCCGTTGATAATGGGGTAGATTTTGACCTCAGAAAAATGCCTTGGCATTCTCAAGGGAATCTGCAGTCTCACAAATATGCAAAACCCTCCCATATAAGTATTATAATAAGCACAGTTCATTATAGCAAAATGCCTATTTTGAAAAACTTTAAGAAGTGATAAATGCTGTCCTGAAACAAGAGAATAGGGCACATTTTAATTGGATGACAGCTTTTGTTCCTTAGTGATGCTCTTTCTCAAGGTTTCGAGAAAGCAGTCAAAATATTCTATGACACCTCTTTTAGGGGTTTTGTCTTGAGAGACATTTAAAACCATGCATCCCCTCTGCAATTACATAACCAGTAGAGCATTGCATGTAATCAACTATACTGAATTCACTATCTATTACACCTGCTGAATGCCTATGGAGAGGACAAGGTCTGTCTGCTCTTAGGCCTTTGATGTAATTTCTTTTAAAGAAGGAAAACAAGTAAAAAAAATTCAAGAAATTTTGAAATCACCAAAATGAAAAAACTCCCTTCTAACCAAGACAGAACAAACCATTCCTGTTTTCTAAATTTGCTCTCTACCTGTATTTACTATTATTTGTAAAGAGTAAACATTTTTTAAGACTTTTTTTTTAATTTAAGCACTAAATAAGGCACCCTTACTTGGGGAATTAATGCAGTGTAGATTTATTACAAGTAACATTAAAGAAAAACTATAACCATTTACATTTTAAATAAGGTTGTTATGCTAAATATAATTAGAGCATATGTTGATCTACTTTTTCTAAATACTGCCAGCAAAAAGCCTCCCTGAAAAGTAATACAATGTTCCATTTTAGACAACTGAGTGCTTTTCTTTCAGAGAGAGGATGCTATTCAGGCAAAAATTTCAGCACTAGTCTCCTGAGATGCTTCAAATTCAATTGTTTTGATAAAACACTTGAATAAGCAGGTGATGTTTGGTAGTATACAACTAGGGCTCTAGGAAACATCACCAGGAAACTTCCTAGCCTGGCACAGCCCTCAGATTATTATCCATTTCTGCTCTTCCATGTGGGTGGTGATGAAGACACAACACCCTGCACAAACTTGCAGTTGTTCAAGGAATTAGTCAATAGGTCCCCCAGGAATCCTCCCTCAGGGACAAGGGAGTAGAACAGAGCTGGTAGATCCTTAAGAATCTTTTCAAGGGACTGCACGAGCTCTTGATCCCTGGATGTAGGAAATCAGAAAAGAGAGGCAAGAGACCAGAATGGCTGAGTTGAGACCTGCTGTCAAACTAAGAAAACACAAGGAAATGCACAAGAAGTGGAAGCAGGAACAGGTATCCTTGGAAGAATATAGGAATGCTGCCTGGTTGTGTAAGGATGGGTGTCGCTGTTGAGCAGCTAGCAGAGTAATGAATGCATCGGTTCTCAGTGGCAAGAAGGAATGACCTTTATTGTTTTGATTTCATCACATTTATAGAGTTCTCAAAAGTCACCCAGATTGGTCAGTCAGAAGCCTTCCCCCAGGCCTGATTGGCCAGGCCTGCACTGCCCAAGTTCTGGGACACTGTTCCAAAAACATCCAAACTTTATCTTTATTTACAAAACACAAGAAAACTTCTCATGGGAAAAACTATGCTAGCCACAGATGGGGTCAAGGAGGCCAAGGCACACTGGAGCTGAACTTGGCAAGGGATGCAGAGAATAACTAGAAGGTGTGTCAGGCAGAAAAGGAAGGTCAGAGAAAGTCTACCTACCTCCCCCATGAGCAAGGCTGGCAAACTGGTAACAACAGACAAGGAGACGGCTGAGATGAGATGCTCAACAACTATTTTTTGCTTCAGTCTTCAATGGCAACTTCTCTTTCCACAGCTCTTGAGTGGATGGACTGTAAGGCAGGGACTAGTGAAACAAAGTTTCTCCCACTGCACATAAAGATCAGGTTCATGACCACCTGAGGAACTTGAATATATGTAAGTCTATAGGACCTGATGAGACGCATCCCAGCGTCTTGAGGAATTTGGCTGGCATGTTTTCCAAGACCATCTCCATGATGTCTGAAAAGTCATAGCAGTCAGGTGAAATCCATGGCAGTCAGGTAAAGTTCCTGATGACTGGAAAAAGGGGAAATTTGCACCATTTTAGAAAAGGGTGGAAAGGAGGATTCATCAGCCTCACCTCTGTGCCTTTTTAGATCATGGAATAGTTCCTCCTAAAGCTCTGCTAAGGCACATGGAGAACAGGAAGATGATTTGGGATAGCCAGCAAGGGTGCACCAAGGGCAAGACCTGCCTGACCAACTGTGATTGAAAAAAAACAGTAGGAGATTGGAAGTCAGGATTATAATTTTAATTGGAAAATTAAAAAATAAGTGCAATAATTCAAGAAAAACAAAAAAAACACTGACAGAGTCAGATACAACCTGACACTCTGTCAGGGTGGTGGCAGCAGTCCAAGTGAAGTAGTTAGGTTGAATTGACAATCCTGTGGAAGGTCTGGTCTCCAGCTGAAGGTCCAGTGATATCTCTTGTCCTCTGGGAACCCAGTAGACAGGGCTGACTTACACAGGTCCAAAGCCAGGTTATATCCAGGTGGGAATGCATGGCTCCTGCCTCCTGGGTGGAGCATCTCACAATAGGGTGAGATAAGTCCATGAGTCATGTGGTGGGTCCTTGATGGCCCATTGTCTGTTATCAGGGGTGAGTCATAGCAGGTGATAACAGCTAATGGCCCACAGCTGGTGGTAATAGAATACTGAATATATCTATATTTTAACCTAGGACACTAACTATTAGCCTTCTGTGATGGGTTGAGAACAGCCCTGCAGAGAATGACTTGTTGTTGCTGGTGGATGAGAGGCTGGACATGACCCAGCAATGAGCACTCACAGCCCAGAAAGCCCTATGTGTCCTGGGCTGCATCCAGAGCAGTGTGGGCAGCAGGGCCAGGCAGGGGATTCTGCCCCTCTGCTCTGCTCTGGTGAGACCCACCTGCAGTGCTGCATCTAGATCTGGGGTCCCAGCACAGGAAGGACACAGAACTGCTGGAGCAAGTCCAGAGAAGGGCCACAAAAATGGATCAGAGAAATGGAGCAGCTCTCCTATGGAGACAGGCTGAGAGAGTTGGGGTTGTTCAGCCTGGACAAGAGAAGGCACCAGCAAGATCTAATAGAAGATTTTCAGTAATTGAAAGGGGCCTATGAGAAAGCCAGGGACAGTCTTTTTAACAGAACCTGTATTGTTAGGATAAGGATTAATGTTTTTAAACTAAAAGAGGAGAGATTTAGACTAGATATAAGGAAGAAATTTTTTACAATGAGGGTAGTGAGGCTCTGGCACAGGTTTCCCAGGGAAGTTGTGGAGGTCCCATCCCTGGAAGTTTTTAAGCTCAACCTAGTGGGAGCTGTCCCTGTCCATGACAGGGGATGTACTAAATGACCTCTAAAGGTTCCTTCTAACCCAAACTATTCTATGATTCTAACTAAAGGTGAAAGTTAAGTGTCAACTTCACTCTGCTGGTTTTCAGCATTGTGGAGTTGAAGAACAGGTCAATGCTGGCTGTACTTGAGTTATCACAAAAAAGGAGGAGTCTCAGATTTTCAAGTGTTTGGAAATGCTTTTAGTGTTTAAATGTCCCAAATTCCAAAGTATAGATAAAAAAAAATCAAAAAGTAGGGCAGTAACTCCTCTTAGATTTTCCTCTACTTTTTTTTACTTAGTCTCATCCTAACTATTATGAAAACACTTAGATTTCTTGACTCATATAAACAACACAATATAACCCATTTCTGAAGCAAGGGAAAGGTTTTTCCCTATAGATAATAAAATATTTGTTGTAAAAATGTAACTGATAAACACTTTCTCTTGAATGAATTATTTGTGAATATATTTTTCATTCAGCTATTACCAAATAACTGACTTTGGTAATTTCTTTTGCTACTTAACAAATACATTATTTAAATGTATTTACTGTTTCTTGATCAGCTCTAACTGTAAGTATTTTGAGCCAACTCTCACTTAAGAAAATTGGACTAATAATTTAAGTAAATAAGTCTCATTGCTAAAAGGACTATGAAGAAATAAAAACAGATAATTTTTCAGTCTAGCAGAGGAAAAAAGTTTTTATCACTCAGCTCTGCAATAAGCATTCCCTCTGATGCTAAAGAGAATTAACTTTGCACTCTAATTACAGTTGTCTGAAGTGGCTGAAGTGATATCAACTGAAGACACCAGACCTCTTTTGAGGAACCAGAAATTTAGATGAACTGAAATGTAATCACAGGAGGAAACTGGACTTAAGAGGCAGGATTTCAGGATTTTCTCATTTTTCTCTTATATTTGGAAGAAAACCCAAACTATTTTCTGGGCCAATGTGTAAGTTTTGTCAGTGTTGGTGGATAGTAGCAGCAAGCATGAGAACAACCTTTGCTGGATGTGGCTTTCTGATCTTTTCTGCAGGCCAATTTTACATTTGAATGAAATTAACTGTAATTAATTGCAGTGGAAACTATTCCAGGTTAGGCCAGGGCTGTAACTTGATGCTCCACCATTTGGTAAAGTACTGGGACACAGTTTACTTTTCCAGTTTACACTTATTGCCATATCAACAGAAGTTATATTATTTGTATGCTCCTTTGACTGGCTGCCAACACCATTTGCCTGATTGCTATATTTGCCACAGTGACCTCTAAACATTCTCTTCTAGGTCAGTTTTCATTTCTCTGCATTTACTGAACAATGCAAAAATAGTAGTTACCTTACTATTTATTTGCATATAGATTTATTCATTGATTTGCCAGAGGTAGCTGACAGGAGGCAATCTTACTGACAGGTTAATTGAATTAGTCCTCTGTAGCTTGACTATATAAACTTTCTGTTTGTATAGCAGGTGTTGCCACTTTAAGCAGTTAGGGGTTTTACTGCCTCTTCCCATATTTTGCAGATTTTTGGTATACCTGTATTTTATCATTTGTTGCATGAACAAAGCTTTCACTGTACATCATCAAAGTATATAATATATATTTTGTTGAACATATATATAATAATTTATCCTTTGTCATTTACTTGCTAGCTTTTTTCACCCAGTCAGTGGGAAAAATTTTCATACAGGAGAAAGAGAGTAGACATCAGACTATGGAAATGCACTTGGACATGATTCTTAAGGGATATGAGTCAGAAAAGTGCAGCAGTGTTTCACGAGACTACTGGCTTTGGAGAACGTAACAAAAATCAGCTAAACCTGGTGACTGCTCAAGGATTTATTTGTCTTATTTCATCAAGGTGAATTGAGGCAGCAGATGAGTCAATATCACTTTTCAAAACCCAAATTTTGACACAACTTTTCATGACTGTATGTGCTGTTTAAGATGGCAACACTTTCATTCTTCCGTAGGTTGCACGCCTTGTTCATCTATCCCTAGTTTTATTGTTTAACTGGCAGACAGAGGAGCACCCTTAAATTCTGGCAAAAGAAAGAGAGCCCCTAGCCAGCTGGGTACCCCTCCTCCTGCTCATTTCCCAAACCTTTGGGCCTGGTGGTACCAGCCAGATCTCACAATTGCTGGGTACTGCTTCCCATGGTGTCTGTGCATATGGTGGATACCAATGAAGCTGTAAGATAAACATGATAAAACCATAAAATATTCTTGTACATGCAAAAAGTCAGGATCAGATTAAAGGGAAGTCCACAGTGTACAGTTTCTGATCCCCAATTATGATATTTAGGGCAGAGCATACAAACAGCATCAGGAAGTACCTACGCTTTATACAGAATGTGCCCTAAGCCTTAAAAAAACTTCAATTCAGATTGTTAATGAAAACAATACTTGAAAGTATTTTCCTTAATTTTTAATTTTTATTTTTTTTTTGCAAGGTAACCCACTGACCTGATTACCTTGCTCTCTATCCAAGTTCAAGAGACTGTGTTTACTGCCAGATACTACACTGTCTGCTTAAACTAAGAGATATATGCTTTTTGGTGAAACTGGAGGTTCTCATTCAGGATTTATCAAAATTATATCACTGTGTGGAACACACTGGTGCATACTATGCAGAGTTAATCCCCACAGAATTTGGAGATGTTGTTAGGACCATAACATTGGACATGGTCATAGGCATTGCTGTCTCCACCCTCATGTTTTGAGAAACAGAGCCTATCTCATGTCGTTCAGCATCTTCTTTAGTTGACATCTGTGGGTGGGACCCAAAGCTCAATGAAGCGGATGGAAATAACGTAAAAACTTTATCTAGGTCTGGGTTAAATCTTTGAAGCTGATATTTGTTCATATTTGTGGCCTCTTTTCAAGGTGGGAGACAGCTGTGATCATGTGTTTGAAGGCAGAGACAAATTCATTTGAACCGTCTAGACATAGAAATTACTGGAAAGAACCAGAAGCAAAACCTAGAAATTCCTGAATTCACTCCAAAATGAACAGCTCTCATGGTTTTTAAAAGAGATTTTAAAAAGCAGTACATACCTGTTTTTTAACAGCCTGATGAATTCTGAAAAGAGCGAGCTATTTCTGTAGGCAGAAGTGGCTGCAAGGTGTGTGATTTAGAATAGTTCAGAAGGAGTCAGAGCACCTCCCAGCTTTGTAAAGAAGATATGAATCCCACATCCCAAGGAATCCTCAACCCCAGGATTTTGGCTCCTCTAAAGCAGGGCTCACTGATCTCCTTGATAAAGTTTTTCTGCTCCATAAAATTAACGAATTGTTTGCTAAACCAGAGGCTTCAATGCTGGTCTCCCATACCCCAGGTGAATTCTTCAAATGCTGGGTCCTATAGTCAATTTCTCCCACATGCTTTGGCTCAATTAACTCTCAATTATTTTTTGAACAAAACAAACCATTTTGCAACCAATGATCAAAATGACTCTTTGCAATACTTTCATAAATATTTTCATATTGCTCTAACTAATCCAAGAAGTCAGGTGGAGAACAAACAAGCTATAATTTTTGGTGGTTTTGTGGAGTATTCTATGCAAAGAAACTCAAGTTTTTAATAAGCTCCTTTTACAAGAGCATTTATAACTAGAGAAACACCACTAATAACATTTAGGCTTCAATCCTGCAAAGACCTGGCTCTTTTCCAAGTCCTGAAGACATGAAACAGGGCTTGTATGCAAGAAAGTCTGTCTGTTTTTTCCAATTACATCTGCAGTTCTAATGAAAGATAAGACTTCACATTACAAACTTTTCCTTGTTTAACTCTAGGCTTTGAAAGTAGTCTCCTTGGGTTTAATTACAGCATGTAAATTTGAGCACACACATTGCTCTTCACAGGATCAGGGCCTCGGCACTTTTCAGGGCAGGTCAGGTATTAAGAATTGTTGTAACTCCTTAGCACAGCTCTGAAAATGCATGGATGTGTTCTCTTGTATTTTCACGTGCAGGTATCAAACATCTTGCGAGGAAAGGAAGTATTTTTCTTAAATGGATTAATGGGGAGCAGGAAAATTAAGCCCAGGCTGACAGAGGTGGAGTACAGGTGCCAGACTGACAGTCTGAGCCCCACCCACAGTGGGTGTGTGCTGCCTTTTCAGACCCATCCTCTGCTCTTCGAATCTTCCTTCAGAAACTCTGGCAGTCCTTAGACTCAGCCTTAAATGTAGGCTTTCAACAGCTGGCACATCTCCAGCTTAGCACTCTTTTTCACACAACAACTCTTATTTTTAAGTATTGATGTGCAGAGTTAGCCTCTCTGGTGCCAGCTCAATTCCTACTCAATTCCTGCTATTGTATTTAAAGCTTTGATTATAGTCAAGTGCTATTGAGGGTTTCCAGTGAACCTGTAAAAATCCTCTTAATCAATCTGCTCTGGCTGTACATTGTTCACAGCTCTGATTAAATGCACTGCATGTGTACTGTTTGAGTATGTAGCTGCCAATCCATTTGTCTATCTATAAAGTACACATGTAAGCATATTTTTACGTGCATACACAGGCATATGAAACACAAAAAGCATAGGAAGGCACATTTATGACCCCAAAGAACATCACCTTATTGCAAAAGAAGTAAGAGTGTAGCTCATTCTGTTAAAACAGTCAAAACCACTGTGTTTGGTCATCAGAACTAACCTGATGGTTCCATTCTATTTCAGTTGAATAATTGTATAATAATAGGATTCATCCAAACCATTTGTCAGGATACTGGCCCAATTCCAGTGCTCCTAGCAGCCCTTGTTCTGTGTTAGGACACATTTGAATCAGTTTGCAGACAGTCAATACTTACTTTATATGATTTTAAGTTGTCATAATTTCATTTTGGGCTCAGTTGCAGATCCTGCAGTACAGATCAATATATTTGACCATTATTTCTCATCAAAGCACTCTAATTCCTTTCTATCTTGGAGAGACTGAAATAAACAATTAGCAAAAGATAGTTCAGCTAGTATGATATATACTATTTTGAGGTTAGGATTTTTCAATATTGAAAAGTTCAGATGTTTTAGGCTAGGAAGATCACACAAAAATTGAAACTAGGACTTCAAATTTCTCAGTTTTTGCATCTCAGGGAAATACATTTCTACAAGTCTTCCTCTTATACTGCGGACTTTTCTTTCACAGAAAAGATAGGGAGGACCTAATGTGTTTTATAGTGGCACTTATTAGAATAATGGGGCAGAATTTAAATGCCTTGAACCCACAGAAAAATAATTTCAGCTGGATTTCTTCACTGTGGCTATCTCTGTTTTTGCTTCCATGTCTCCTTGTCTCAATACTCTGGGTGGGAATGGAGCACAGACTATTAGACTGGGACCTGACAAGGGAGATCAACAGTGAAAACTGCTATTGCTTTCAGCCATGTGAGGCAGATTGTAGCAACACACTGTTAACACTGATAACGTGTGAAGCTCTCTGATAATGTGATTTATGGGGTCTCTCTTGATAATTTCCAGACCATAACTTAACAATATGCAGAAAACCTCCAGGTTCAAAAATGCTTTTTGGTAACCAACTGAGCTTCTTTTAGACAATAAATTTTAAAATGTTTTTCTGCTATAATTTTCATAGATATAAAAAATATTGCATTTATAGTTGATATTAAAAGATAAATACTATTTATATTCTTATCATATTACTTTATTAAAATTTAATTAAATTAATTAAATTAATTAATTAACATAAATTAAAATAGATATTGTTCATTTTACAGACAATTTGCTTCAGCCAATATAGTATAATGAAGAATACTTTAGAAACAGCCTATGGAACCCTTATTTGAGATTTCAAATCTTGTTGTTCACTTTCTAGTAAAAGACACTTAACTTTGCACAAGGCAGACATTTACTGAGAGTTGATAATTTCAAGATTTTAAGTATTTTCCTGTTATTGATCCTTATTGTTAACTGGACTTAGAAGGATGTTCCCCTGAAAAAGGACTATAGGATAGGGACTTCACTCTTACAATGTAGGTATACAACCCACAGGATGTGTCCACAGAAAATCTGCACATAAAACCCATGTAAAATGTCGTGTTTTGAGGGCATAATTGTGCACATGTGTGGGAAAACGTCATCTTCTGCTGAGGAGTTTGCAGTTCATTATTTGTATGATCATTTTAGAGTGATACAAAGTATCTCAATTTCACATTAGGCCACTTTATTGAACCATTTTTTGGCATGATGTTAATAGCTTCCATTTTCTTAATAGCTTTTAGCAATCCAGTAAGCTCTTAGCAGCAATATTTTGTCCTTCAGTTTGCAGCCTTACGGTTTTTGCTGTCATCATGTAAAAACATAAAAGATTCTTGCTCTTTTGAATGCCTGTTTCTTCCCTCCAGTTTACAGATGGGTGTGCTCAGTACATCAGGGCAACCCAGCACAATGGGGACAGCACTGGTGCTTGCAGTGCTGGTGACAACTCAAAAATCTTGCACCATCTTCACACCACAGGTCCCTCTGTAGCCAGTGGCAGACTGGATTATGTGATTTAATAATCACATAAATAATTTCTTGGAAGAATTTACACCACTGTGCTGGCTAGGATAACAGTTTTGACTTTGACCCAGATTAAGGGCTATTAATGATTTTCAACTTCGCTGGAATAAC
Organism: Lichenostomus cassidix; assembly: GCF_008360975.1. Lineage (NCBI taxonomy): Eukaryota > Metazoa > Chordata > Aves > Passeriformes > Meliphagidae > Lichenostomus > Lichenostomus cassidix. Next base: position 47,659,532 of record NC_139479.1, on the reverse strand, counting down.
CACTGGAATACGACACAGCTCCTCTTCAACAGTGCTTTTAAATCAAGGTTAACATGGTGAAAATTCCACAGATATTGTCAAGACGAGGTACTTAGGTCTGATAAAATATTCTAACGATCATTTCTATCCTGAAATTTAGAGTAAATCAAATTATGAAATTAGAAATTTCCTGTCAAATGGCAATTTTTCTTCTGACTTTTACTCTGAAATCAGGGGTATGTCACTCTGCAGATGTTAGTGGTACACCAGAGAGAAAATTTTCCTCAAGTTTGAAGAGGAGCCAGTTATGCAGAAAAAACCCAGTTTTGTTCCATTATCTTTGGTGTATTTCAAGTTCTCTATTTAAATGTACTTTCATCTAACACCTGCGATTCATGCAGGATATGTGCAGTAAATGGCATTTTGTATCTTGACAAAGTAAGATTTTTTTTTAATATGATGTTCAAGATTTAGTTCCATAATATTTTTTTTAACTATTACCAGAATTCGTATTCTGGGTAAAAAAAAAAAAAGAAAAGGAATTTAATGTAATAGAATTGAAGACTCAAAAATGTGGTGACTTTCAATTTAATTAATTAATTCAGGGAGGAAACTGTTAGTTACACGGGAATACAGGACTTAATTTGACAGGGAAGATCTAATCAGTTTGCGAGGCTGTGTGTTTATTTTTTATTTTCCTATATTTAACAAATCTTAAAGCAGAAGCAGGGTTTTAGGCACAGAACACCTTCAGGTGGATTTCAAATGTTTGAAGCATAGTGAGAATATTAAGATTATTCAATGTTTGATACAGTTCTTGAAATTTCCTTCATAGGCATAGTATTTTCTAGGTAGAGTGTTGAAATCTGCGTAGTCTCTTAGATGTATTGGTTTAATTCACTGAATAAAAAAAGTTTAAACAGCTTTCCTCTCTCCTTATTAGCAATTCAGATTCAAAATCCCAAGTATCACAGTTTAACTTGGAGGTTCCAGATGAAATGTACATTTGGTTGTCACAAAATCTTCTCTTTACTTTTAGAAGAAACAATATTTATCTGTCTATGATCACCAGAAATTAGTGGTCACTATCTCTTTTAATTTACCTTTCAAGTAATCACAGATACAGTTGTAGGATATGATCCTCAGCCTAATAGTCTAGTTGCAGTTATTTTTATTGCTAAGATTAACTATTATTGTCCTCAGAAGTCAAAATATGTTCTTATTTTGACTTTGCTTTCAGCTTAAAGATCACACTGGTTGATGCTGGAGTTCTTTGGGTTTCTGCAGCTGGGCTTCTGTAGCTGGAGAAGGATATCTAGCAGAGCATAAATTTCTTCTAAAATTAAGAAATTTTTCTTATCCTCCACAGTTGTAGGTGCTGATTATTTTTCTGTTTTTCTTTTCAATCAAAATATCTGTGGAGTGGAATTTCAGAAGTCCTACAGTGGAGGTGCATGTTGCTCTTATTTGACATTTCTACTTGGGCTAAAAAAAAGTAGTAATTTTAGAAAATTGTGGTTAGAAGGATTATGTTATTTCTTTTGCAAAGGATAATTCCTGTACAATGACTTCCGTGCTAGACATCTCAGGGCTTATTCAGTTGAACTTCTGCAGACCATCAAAATGCAGTATGTAAAGTCAAAGGGCTGTGCTCATCACTGTCATTTTTGAAGACAGGTGTACCCTATAGCTCACAGCAACTTGCCATAGATAGCTTTTTATCTCCTTAGCACTCGCGTGTAGGAGAAAAGTGAAATATTGTCATAAGAACAATTCTTATGTCTATGCAGACTAAGCAAGGATAAGGCTATTCTCTCTCACTTTGTGAAAATATGAAAGAGTCAGCAGGAGTGCCTGTCCACACAAAGATTCCCTCTCCTCTGCTGCATCTTGAAGTTCAATGACAAAATTGCCACAGAACCGAATGAAGAAAACCAAGCTAAAATGACATAAGAAAAAACTGGGCAATTTGAATATTTTAGGGTGTTTCCTTAGAGATATTGTCAGTTGATGAAATATCTGTACCCACAAATGGGAAAAGTCACTTTGCAATGTTCACACTGCACACTCTAAACTCAATGTGGCCATGAGGTTGGACTCCATATGTGCAGAGGATATGACTTTCATAATATGTTGTGGATTTTTTCTGGTTTAAAATGTTGTTTGAATAGTTCAAATTGTTAAAAAATTCTGTGTCTTGAAGATGTTTCTGCATGTGTCAAGTACAATAATTCATAACCTCAGAGATATAGAGCCCTCTCTAATATAGTGAGCCTGCTACGTGCTATGCTTGCCCTTCTGAAGACTAATGTTTATATTCACACTTTTGTTTCTCATTTGCAAAATTTGTAATGCTCTGACTGCAAGTGTTTCACATGTGAACCACAGTAAGAAATTTCTATTGCGCTGTTTGGCACATTGGGATTGTCTACAAACTTCTATGCAAGGGTCTAGTGGTTTCCATTTTTAGTTTTCAGTTCCAAATACAATTAAAAAGAAGCCCTTTCTTTCTAAAATAAGTACACACAGTCTAGCATATTTACCTATGAATGTGACAAATCCTTGTATTCCGTCTTCAAAACAAGACCAGATGTCTAAGCTACAGCTTAGCTTGCTGAGTTTCCTGAAGGAATCACTGTGTTGTGTAAGAGGTCATGTTAGATTATTACAATAGTCCCTTGTGTAGTTTAAAATATAAGAATCTAAAAATATACAAATATAAATAATATATACACATATGTATGTAAATAATTTGCAAAATCTTTTCCACTGAGGAAAGGAACGAGGAAATAATTACACATAAGAGAAATACTTGTGATGTTGTGTAACAGATCACCAAGGTACCATAAGCCACAGCAAGGTTTGTGGTATGTGCTCTAAGCATGACAGAGTATTAAATGACTATTGCAATCAAAAAACAGACCAATTGAAAGGACAAATCAAGAGGTCTTCAAAATAAATAGCACTTCTTGCTCATGTCCAAAGGCAATTTTTTTCTGAGGAAACCATAATGATTTTTTTTTTCAAGTTAACCAGAGTTGTGTAATGAACTTAGTGCCTGTTATGAAAACCTTTGTTTCTTGTAAAACATCACCATGGGAAAACTACAGGAAACAATACACCTGTGGACCAATTTAGAATTGCAAATCCTGGGTTCCTGAAGAGGAAAAAAGTGCCACTTATTTTAACAGGAAAACGAAAACTAGTCAGAAATAGACCTTGAAATTAAGTTTCTCATAACCATTTATGGTTACTTGAGAATCTGATTCTTCAACATATTCACAGGAGGTGTGTTAGTAGCAAAAAATTTCCTTCTGTTAGTTTTTGCTTCAAGATTTTCATGCCTGAACACATTGTAGCTAACAAAAAGACCATTCTTCTAAATGCAGTTAATTTAGTACATTTACATTATCCATGGTATAAATGGAACACAAGTTACTGATTTCCACCCAAGTATTTCTGAGTAAGATTTTTCCTTATAAATTCCAGAGGCACAAAGTTGCTATTATTAGTGTGTGGTGACCTTGTGCAGCAGTGGCTCTTTTTTTGTATAATGCAATAGATTTTCCTAATTGTGGCATACAGACCTCTGGTGTGTGCCCCTTGACACATCTTCTGCTAACTTGACACTGTGCAGAGGCACTGGGGATTGATGAAACTGCAGCAACATCAGGACCATCAGAGTGAGCCAGCTGCAGCATGCAGAGGTGATGGTTTATCCTATGAAACAAAATGTTTCTTCACTATTCACAGGTGTGGCTGGATTGTGAGACTCAAACCAGAGGAAGAGTCTGGGTGTAAAATCTTAAGAAATCCCCTTTTTTTTTTTTTCCCTTTAATTGGAAGGTTTCCAATGTCTTTTGTATAGCTGAAATCAGACATTAATATTACTATGTCCATCTCCATTATATTTGTTGATACTGCTATTGTTATTACCAGAAAGGGTGTTCTGTTTGAAATAAATAATTTTATCCTCTAATTAGACTTCTCAAAATAAGCGCCACAGGCAAAAATGAACTCTAAAAATAATCTTTTGGAAGACATTTATTATTACAGTCAGGGGGATTTCTAAAACTGAAGTCATAATTTTTTTCAAGCGTTCCTCAGTGGCTTATGACCTTGGATGGTACCTACCGCCATGAGTTAGGAGGTGTGGGTCCTATGCTTGAAGGTGCTCAGAAGCTTAAAGCATTTAGTAGGATTCAGCCAGTTAATTGTGGATTTGAGACTGTGGGCATGCAACACCATCCTCAGGCTGCATTATGATCTCTGTTTTGGTTTTAGTCAGTTCTTTTAAGTAATCTAAAACACTCATTCACAACACAGACAAAACCAGTTGTATTTGAATCTTACACTTGTTATCTCCTCAAATCTTTCAATTAAATAGCTAGGAAGGTTTTTTTTTTGCAAATGGTCGAATCTTTCACTCTCCCACAGTCTCATGGAAGCAGACCCAGTTCAGCCTAAAATTGATGACTTCTGGAAGGCAGAATTCGGGTCAAGGTGAATACTACCCTGCCAGCATCTGCTCCAATCACTTAAACACTTTCAAACAAGCATGTATAGCTCCCAGTGACTTACCAGGAGCAACTAATGCTTGCCCACAGAACAACCTGTCCTTGATGTACCAAGTACCTCTCATTCTTGGTCTTGAGAGAAACCTCCTAAGTTTTCTCCTTAATAGATCTATGTCTCACTTTAAGCCCCCCAGATCCTGCAGAGCTGTAATTTTCAGTTAATTGCCTGATGATTTTTCTCACTAAGAGAAGTTCCTTCTGACTTTCAAGTTGTTAACATTTATTTTTTGCATCTATATTCACACTTACTGAATTCTCTGAGTGCCTAATTTATAAATTTGTCTTCTCAAAGTGGCTCACCATTTTCCAAATCTCTCTTTCTTGGCCATTTGAAGAGTCTGCTGTTTTAGCTCATTTTTCTTTGTTTCATTTCAAGCTATTTTGCTTCATTAAAGGGAAGGCTGGATTTTTCAAAAGCACCAGCAAGGACCATAATTACCATTCCTATTTCAAATAAAGTATTAGATCAAAGATTGAGGTTCATCTTGTCCATCTTGTCTGTCCCCAAGTTACTCATGAAGGTCTGTACTAATTGGACACACTCCTTTTATAGCCATTGAAGAAAGATATGCACTTCTAGACAATCTAAAGATAGGAAAAATGAATCATAAAACATTAAATGCTATCTGTCTTAAACACCTATTTTGGGCTGTAAAGACTAAGAAATCTCTCTCCATTGGTTATAGAAGCAGCCTAGAAAACCATCTAGGATAACATGAATAGGTTTTAAATGGCTAAACTTAGATGAGGTTAATCATACAAGATAGTTGTGATTTATTTGGAGATATACTAAGAAAAAAATCTGAACCAAAACCAGACATTTTTTCCTCAATAACTTCGTTTTCAGCCATTCCCCTTCTTAATCTAGTTCTTCAAACCCCAGGTCTTTGTACGTATTCTGTTACATTAAGAATGTATGCAGGTCAGCTCATCTCAGACAGATTTAATGAACAAAAGATTTCCTCTGGAACTTTCTAGAGGTTTCTCATGCAGATTTTTTCTTATGATTTAGAAAGCAGACATCTGAAGAAATAAAGAAGACAAACAATGTTCCAAATGGTAAAGAAATGGCTGCACATTGTACTTGAGTTTAGAGGGTGGAATTCTAAATTATGACTTGAGGGGTAAAAAGAGTTGATTATTTTTTCTTTATGAAACCAGCATCTGAGTACCTAGAAAGCATTAGGCTTTAGATCAGATGAGCTCATCAGAGACCCCACTAATTTCCTAATTAAATGTGGATTTTAATACCTATCCTGAAACACACAGGTTAAAAATGTTGCATTTAAGTTTCAGAGTTCTTCAGTTCAGTGGAGCAAAACAGAGTGATTCATGGGGGGACTGATAAGAAGAGCTTCAACTACAAGCTGTGAGTTCACCACATGGGAGAGACTGAGAATAAAGATCCGCGTGCTGCTGACTGATCGCTCAATGTCTGCGAGCCACCAGCTGGCCCTCCCTGGGACAAAGCCAAGCAAGGATGTGGCAGAGATATTCCCCACAGGGAAAAATAACTCTTGGGTCATCTATGCAAGGTACTTGGGAGAGAAGTGAAATATCACATACAATTCTGGTTCCCCCGGTATAAGAAAGAATTCAATCAGTTACAGGTGCAAGTAAGTCTGTTAGTGCAATCAGGGGAATAAATAAAGGAAATATGAGCAAAAATTGGGAAGATGAAAGAGGAAAATATTGTTCTGGATATATCAGGAGGGCTGGAAATGGAGACCTGTTTGATTCAAAGGACAGTTTTTTCTAAAGGAACTGAGCACTGAGAATTGCTCAGACTGAACTTAAGTTAGAAATCAGAGAAAGTTCACACATTAAAACAGCACACTGGCACAGCTTTTCAGCAAAAATACTGGTAGGGAAAGCCTCGGTAGTTACAGAACAGAAAATTGATCCACATCAAAAGGCTCATAGGACATGAGCCTATGTCTGTGCTGACCCAGGCGGTCTATTCCTCTCCTACTTATTTTTTATTATTCTACATTGGGCTTACATATGTATCAGCTCTTTACTCTCCTGGCATTTTATGGTTGGTTTCCATGCTTCCCTTGCCTGTTTTTTTTAAATTCAAACCTTTTACATTCGGAATACAAATCCTTTCCCATTGGGAAATATAGATGAATCTGAATTATGAAGTGGTTTCTGAATTTTTGAAGTGGTTTCAGTTTTATTAATTTCCTTGTAATTTCTTTGCCTTGTAATTAGAGTAGTATTTCAATTAAAGAAAACTTTACAGTTTTAAATGAAATTTTAAAAATGCCAAGAAACACTCTCCATCCCAGAGAAAAGGCTAAACTGAAGCTTATGAAAAAGTCTGAATAGTGGGGTGAAGATAGAAAATTATAGAAACTACTTTAGCTAGGAGCTATTAAAAATCTCTATCAAATGAGCACATCCTTTTAGTTGGAAATTACTACATCCTGTTCTAACAAAACAAACACTATTTTTTAAGAATTCACACGAGGTATCCAATAACATGTGTTACATGACTGCCACCTCTAATTCAAATTAGTATAATTTTAGTGATAATTAAACTGTGATAAATTAATGTAACTTGAAGAACTGAATTAGCTCTCTAGAAAATAGCTAATTTGTCTGTATTGAAAGATTGTCATTGCTTTAGCAATAATGGCTAAGCCTTAAGGGGTGTCAAAGCTCTAGGGATAAACACTACTTTTAGATCAGCGTATGTTTCTCAGCCAAACCTTTTCTCTCACCAAGATAAAAATGCTGTATCACTGCATCTCTCTCTCTGTCTGACATAATTTTTAAAAAATGTGAATAATATCAAATGGATGTATTAAATACTCTTTGGCAGACTACCAGCAGGCTGCTTGTTAACCTTTCACCTCATATTGATTTATTCTTCAGTCATTTTTCTTGGTGATTTCTACTTTTTCTTCATGCCTTTCAGTTAGGAATAGGGAATCTCTGCCATTCCTGCTGAAAAGCACACTACTTGTACTCAACAGTAAAGAAATATCACGTGAGATATTTTGTTCCCTTTCAGGACTTTGTTGGTTCAGTATTCTCCCATGGAATAGAAAGTTTTGTCTGTTCCCCACAGACACATATGCTCCTTAGTTCCTGCTTCTTCTGATAGATAAGTTCCTAGGAGGATATCTTTAACCTAAAGAAACACAAAAATATGTTCCCAAGATGTTAAACATGCCAGAAACCTTCTTGAATAGATAGCAAGGATTTCCCAATCTAATCACCTCAAAGGGCTCAGCATAAAAAGAAGCATCTTACCATATTATCTAAATATCTTAATAGGATTTGTACTTAGATGGGTCTCTGGAGAGGACAGGTTCCTGATGCATGAGAGCAGTGATGATGGGAGCTCCCTGCCTCCAGGGCTGATGTGCAGCCTCATGGAGTGGTGATGTGCCCAACGTGCCCCAGGGTGATGGAGGTTCTCCCATTTCCACTAGGATGTCACACAGTGCCCCCTGTCATGGGCTAGGCCTGAGGGATTTGAACCTATTTCTTGCCTGTTCATAGCCTCAGACATTTTGCAAGAAAGAATTCAAAGTTGTCTTTACTGTTAAATAAACAGCATCTATGGTTCCCTTCTTACAGCAGTAAGCTTTATAAAATAGCTACAAAGAACAGAAATAATGATAAAAACTTCCCCCACGATTGCCTACAAAAGTCCTTTGAAAAGGTGCATTAGTTGTCTGCCTTTCTGATATAATCCCAAATTTGCTTTTTAACTGTCAGTATGTACCAATGAAAGAGGACTTGTCTTTTAATCATCATCATCACAGGATCATCATAAAATAGTTTGGGCTAGAAGAGACCTTAAAGACCATCTGGTTCCAACCCCCCTGACATGGGTAGGGACACCTTCCACTGGATCAGGTCACTAGCACTAGTGTTCTAGTGGCACTCCACTTCAGGCAAATGCATGCTAACCAGATCAAACCAATGTTTAATTTAATGACACCTGAAAACCTTGCATCCCTCATATGTCTGCTTATGTTCCCAACTGCTATCTATCTCTGCTTTTTTCTGCAAAAAACAGTTTCCTGTCTCACATAAATGGTCTGTTTACATGGTCAGGGGTGTGCTAGAAAGGTTTTACTGTACTTCTGAAGGAAGCATTATTTGTCATCAATCAGGGACAAAAATAAAACCAGAAGAGAGGTGATAAAATTTAAATATGATTTTATGTGACTATCACAGATCTAAGGTGTACAAAGAAATTCAAATTGCAGTCCACTTTTATTTGAATTGTAGATATTCAGACCCGAAGTGATTTAATTTTTTAAAGCTTTCATAGTTGGGTTTGTTTGACAAACCCAAACAAATTAGGGTTTCTAGAACTTGAGAAATTTGGACAAATACATTTCCAAAGGCCTTCATTTAATAGAAAGGAGGAACACTGAAAGGCCACAGAGTGAATTACTCTACCTTGCTGGCCATGCTTTCTTTTCAAATTGCTAAAGGTCTAAAAGCCTGTATCATTTTACAAAATTGTGCCAAACAAACCGATTTAATAACAGTGTATGAGCACTTAGCAAATGCCCATCTGAGAGAGTGATTCCAAGTGGCTATTTCTAGATTCATACTGGTATAATCAGAGTGCAGCAGAATCTATGAACAAGCCCTAGGGGGTTTGTTGAGCTGATGCTACAGCTGATATCTTGGGCCATTTTTTAATTAAGCCTGCTAATTATGCAGAGTAATGATCTCTCCTTCCCATCCTTTTTTTCATAATGCAAACTACACGAGTCCAGTCTGAGACTGTTGTTTCATGACCTATCATAGATTGTGTCTCAGAGCCTGCTAAGTGTATAGAAATCATTACTTTCAAATTAGTGTTATAGTAATTGCATTATTATTTCTTCAAAAACCAAAACAAGAACAAGAGAAAGAAAAATGATAAAGCAAGCGAAGGATGGTAAATTGTGAAGCTAATTACTCAAGTCGGCTATGTCAAGTGGTGCAGAGCACATTATTTATTTTATTTTGCTTGCCAACTGATTTGCATCTAATTCATCTAAACATGGAAAATACTGTTTTTGTTTAAGCCTTCTGTGGTGCTGGACTAAGGCTGTCCTACTGCCCTTCTCTGCCGGAAGACAAAAACCTCTGATTAAGAATGACAGACACTTTCAGTGAAACAGTTTTTTTAAAATAGCTCTCTTCCCTCAGCCAGGGCTGGTATAATTTCAGGGTATTTTATTTCCCCATTCACAGAGTCACTAAGAACAGGAAGAAATATCAAGTTACACAGCAGCCAAAGGGACAGATCTGTTTACTTGACAAAGCTAATTGATTATGCTGAGTTCACTCCAATACAGGGTCATTGAATAGTCCTCTTATTGATGAAATGATACTGTCTACTGAGGATATTAACCTCTTTAGCTTTCTGCATTAGCATTGCTGTAAGGTCTGCCTTCAATGTAATATAAATTCCTTATGCTAAAGAGGAAAGCAACCAAAAGATTTAATTATCATATATGTGCCTAGACCTTATACATGAGTACTGATGCACATGTGTATGTACACCTACATTTTTATATCCAGAAAATGCTTTTGAACTGGGGGGCTGAGTTACTTAGACCGAGACGCTTAATGTAGCCTATAAAGAGAATATTTGAGTTGTCTTAAATTTTCCACATTTTCCATATTTTTGTCAGTGTTTTGGGATTTTTGTTTTATTCCTTAACTGGTCTTTGGACATAACAATTAGGTGAGCATATATTATACTTTCACTATGAGAGTACTAATAAACCCTCCCAGCGCTACTTAAGCTTATCAACTATCTAATTTTCAAAATCTCATATGAAGAACTCTTTCTTTTTATGGTACCAGTTTTAAACATTGGCAAGAATCTACCTCATAAATGTCCAATATGTTCGAGAATTTATAAAGCCAGTCTAAACATTCAGTGCAAGGAAATTATTTAGGTGTCTATATTTGTTGCTATTTAGTTAGATATAAGTAAGAGCAGACCATTAATTTTGTAAAAAATTCCTGCATTTAAAAACAATGAAATTCGGTTAAAAATTATATTCCATTTCAGTATCACGTATTGTAAAAAGTAAAAAAACAATTAAGTACAGTAGTCTAAAGAAGGTTCTAAATAATTTTTGGAGAATCTCATGTAAAAGCTGATGTTAATCTTCTTCAAAGCAGTTTAATTGCCTTTAATTTTGAAATTGGAAAGGAATTAGCTTTAAAATAAAAATACATGGGATAAATTCAAAACTGGAACAGGAACAAAATAGCCCATCTCTGTTGAAATAAAGTATTTCCATTCGTGCCCATTGAATCACTGGGATGAAATGTTCTTATCTAACTTCAGCTTTTAACAATTCCAGTTTATTTTAGTCACTGAAATATTCTTCTGTAGGGACAGAGAAAAGTGTGTAGTTCCAAAAGCAGTTCCAGATAATATGTGGACTGAATTGCCCTCTGACACCTGCAGAAGGAAATTCATTTCTGCTACTATGTCAGGTGCAATAAATGTCCCTCAGAAGATGCTGCTGTCTCTCAATTTTCTAAAGAATTGTAGATAATTTAGCACTGAGACCCATGGGGTGGATATGCTCACAATGAGGATTTGTGCAGTATAATCTCAATTCATACCCTCCTGTACTGAGCTTTTTCCTCCTGCTGAGATGTTTTGGGTCTGACACAGAGCTATAAACAGACACTCAGGCAGTGGCAATTGTACGCTTAACTGGAAATACAGGTTCAGGATATTTGGTTTGGTAGTGAAAACCAGAACTGTGTAGGAGTTAAGAAAAACACCTTATATTTTTTATTTCTGATGTTTGTTACTTGTTTCAGTTTTGATGTGAGAAAGAACTTCTTCACTGTGAGGATGACCATGTACTGGAACAGGTTGCCCAGAGTGGTTGTGGAGTATCCCTCACTGGAGTTATTCAAGAACCATGTGGACACAATCCTGTGCAAAGTGCTCTGGGATGACCCTGCTTGAGCAGGGAGGTTGGACCAGATGACCCCCTGTGGTCCCTTCCCACCTTATCCATTCTGTGATTCTGTAATTATGCTGAAATCTGCCCCACAAATTGTCTGTGATTTGTGGAGTCCTTCCCAGACTCCTGCAAAATTTATTCAGGGCATTAGGTTTGCTTTTCAGCTGTCATTAACTGGACAGTTATATAATTCTATTTCAGTAATTATAAATTTGAAATATATATATTTTTAAATATATCTATTTCTGTGGGTTTTTTTTCTGATTTTGCTTTCAGATCTTTCACCTTGTCTCATCTATATTAAAGCTGTAATACAGAGGAAAGCTAGAGCTAAGTGTATGCATTACCAGCCAGAATTTCTGTCTGATATTCTCAGTGATCTAGTTTTATTGTTAGGACCAAGAGAACAAAAAAGAGGAAAAATATGAAAGAGTGAATGCAATGATATTTTCTGGCTTTGACCTCCCAGTATGGGGCCCATTTGAAAGCCAGGACCATTCTCATGCCACAGGAGATAGTAACTCAGTATCACATTCTAACTGGCACTGCCGCATGTCACACACATTGTGTTGTGATAACTCTCCTTCTTGCAGACAGAGCTACTCACCACAGTGTGTTTGCCCTTTGTCATCATGCCATACCATGCATATTTAACTGGACACACTTCCATTCTTCATGAGTGCACACCATGTCATTGACAAAGCACTCTTTTTCCCTTATCTACATTGGCAATTACGTGAGATTTGGGGACAAATTCCCCGGGAGGACAAGTGTTAGCAGTCCTGTACTCTCCGCTAGAGACTGTAGTTGTGTGACAAGGAGAGTTCTCAGATGCAAGTGAATAGGAAGAGCTGATTTCAGTTGCTTAATCTCCTCAGCCCCGGGCAAGTTTCTCATTGAGAATATGCCTTGGAGTTACTTTTGGCTAGTCTGTAAGCAGCTGCTTATGTGTGGACAGGAACTTTCTTCTTGGCCCAAGGGGACCCATGCTGGAGCAATTGGTAGAGGTGTGAGCTGCACAAGCCAGGCAAGGAGGCTAAAACACTGAAGAGAAATGATGTCTGTTGTCCCTGTACAGGTTTTCTGTCCCCTTTTTCTCTTCCTGCAACCTAGACAGTTAGGGTCTTCACTTTGCCTAATCTCATGCATGGGAAAGGCCATAATCCAAATTCTTGAGAATGAGGCAGAAGACAGCACTTGACAAAACTGTCCTCAAGAAAATTTGCCCATAGCTTGTAGAGGTCAGTGTTATTAATGTACTATAAACTGTTATTCCATTTACAAATTAATGGCTGAGCAGAACTAAATTGAATCAGTGTCTCAATTTAGAACTATTAGAAATATTTTGTGGCAAAACCAGTCACTACAAAGCACTTTCTAGCTAAACTTTTCCTAAAGAGTGACTAATACACAGTAAATATTTCGATATATGACATCTATCAGAGCAGTCAAGTCCTAGAATTTTTTGGTATGTGGCGAGTTAGTTCTGTCTGGCATTGAGTTGTTTAAATACAAAACTCTGTAACCCCTAGTCTTTTAATTGTGTAGGGGAGGTGCAGCTCCTTGAAATGGACTGGTGAGGACAAAATTCTAATGCAGTTGAATACCCTGGTGCATAGGAAAATCAGTGTAATATGTTGCAATAAGGTGCTGTCCTCATTTAAATCTAACCAGAAGTACTCATTGGTTGACTGTCATGTTACTGTCTTCTGGAACACAGCATTAGTGAGATGTCACTTTGTGTTAAGCTCATAGGTGGCCTTTGCTGTGTACATTCTTCCATGTTTCTGCACAAAGATAGTGAAGCACACCCGAGTCTCAGCTCTAGAGATTGATTTCTCTTCATGTCTGGTATTAACTTACATCGCCAGGGCCAGGGTGGGTGTGAAGCAGGTGGGCAGAAATGGTGTTTATTCACTGAACCTTGAGGTAAAACTTTAGCAAATGGCTGAGCTGCTTTGAGTTGCTGAAATGACTGCAGTTTTGGTACCTTTTTAGGGTTTGCAATGATAAGAGCAGATCTCTAAGGAGTTGAATGTCTGAGTGATCTAAAACCAGGGCAGTCAAGCTGAAGAGGATGTGTGCACTAACCTGTTTGCACTGAATAGTCTCCATAAATAATTTACAACTATGACTGCTAGCTATTATTACAAAAATACTGGATTGCATTTTGACACATGCAGCCAGCTTGTAAGTCAATAGATACATTTCACCTAGCGTATGCAGACCACAGTTTCAGCCATCCATCCATGTGTGTTTTATAACAATGCAATCTACCACTCCAATACAAGGCTGTGAAGACCTTTTGAAATACTTTAAAAAAAATCAGAACAGCGATCTGACTGTTTTATCTTCTATTGTATTGGTCCTTTGTAGATTTCTGTCCCCTCCCTGCACAAAACTTTCAGTTTTAAATGACTGTGATGTTTTATTTAAGGGTCCTACTCTGTGGGCAGTGCTGCAGTCACTTTGGATCTAGTGCAAGTTATCAGGAAACAACAAATTAACGGATGCATGCCTGAAATTTCCTTTACTGTCTTTTCCTTTAATACTTATTTGAGTCACCGAGGAAGCATTTAATTATATCTTGATTTAACCAGAATGAGAAATAGTGGGTTTTGCTTCAGTCTTCGAGACTAGTAGAGCAGGAAAAACAGTGGAAAAGTCCTGCTTCCTATTGTGTCATAATTAATCTCAGCAAAGTAGGGACCAGGAAAAACTTCTTTTTCTGTAATCTAACAAAAATCTCCAATGTGTTAGGTGTTATATGTCTTAACATATACTTGCCTGTGTAAAGAAAATTGTCTTCCCTAGACCTTGTTTCTTTCACAGAGGAAAAAAACTCTATTTACTGTACATTTTTTCTTATTTAGCAATGACAAAATTTAGTCTGTGTCTTCAAAACCTACTTTTATATGAAATCAAAGATCACATGTACATGTACTAGAAAAAGTATTTTCATTCTAGATGGAGCTCTGACAGACCTGGTCTAGTAGAAGGTGTCCCTGTCCACACTACGAGGTTGGAACTAAATGATCTTTAGGATCCCTTCCAGCCCAAGCTATTCTATGATTTTATGATTCCATGATTATGGAAACCCAAGATAGAAAAAAGAATAAGTGCAACAACAGCTAAAATACAAGTATTGACTGTAATTATATTGCACTAGAAAATACATTTTTCTATGCAGAAGTCTAGAAAAGAACTGAAGAGTTGACTTAGTTGAAGTCACGTATTTATTAGTACCTGTGTGAGAATAGTGACCAACCAAGGATTCGATCTGATTAGCTGACTAGTCTTTGATATCAGTCATGAATTTCTGAATTTGCAATCCAGCTCTCACATACTCTTTCATTAAAGGAAACCTTTTTCTTTCTTCCTTATTACCTCTTTACACTTATTTCTTTCTTCCTTCCTCTTTACACCTATTGTGTACAGTGAAACAGAGCAGAGGGAGCCTGGGAGGATGGGACACGAGAGATAATAGTTGAGGGGAGAGAAAGCTAGAAGACAAGACGTCCCCATTTTATTTTGTCCATATAGAACACATCCAATGTGGATACAGCATGAAGCAGGGGTTGCTAACACAAGGAGTGACCACAACAAAATAGATAGACCATTACCTAACCAGCATCTGCATCAGGTAGATTTTAAGCATCAGGTCACAATTTCATTGATTCAAAGTTCATGCCCACTCCTCTCATTTCAAGGATTTAACACATCCAGCATGGGTTAACCCTGCCTTTTGGGTAGACAGTCTTTGCTTCACTGCTGATCACTTTACTGGCCTTTGTTT
This sequence comes from Lichenostomus cassidix, assembly GCF_008360975.1. Taxonomy (NCBI): domain Eukaryota; kingdom Metazoa; phylum Chordata; class Aves; order Passeriformes; family Meliphagidae; genus Lichenostomus; species Lichenostomus cassidix. The sequence goes on along the minus strand of NC_139479.1, from coordinate 47,644,218 downwards.
AAAGAGTTAAAGGAATTGTTGGACGGGCAGGATCCAGCTCAGATTAAGTCACCTAAGGTCTGTAATGCAGGTGTCTGTGTATCTGACTGCCTAGGTGTCTAACACTGTTCTCAATGGCAATTTAGTCAATGCTGTCAATGGAGTTAAAGAAGCTTTTCAGCTCACCCAAAATACACTTAGGTGAAGTCAGTAATCAGCCCACTAATGGCTATTAAATTGCCAAAATGTGTGTGTCTACTGCTTTACAGCAGCTCTATAGTATGTCTCTTGGCCACCAGCTGACTTCCCAGGCTATGTTTTTCTCGTCTAAGTCCTGTTCAATATCTGCCAACTTCACGTAATTGTTTCAGATACTCAGGTATAGATACTCATCGGAAATAGTAATGCTACATCTGTGTTTGTACAGCTGAATTGAAATCTCTGAACACATCCATACCTAGATGTGAGCATTTTTATTTTGACTCTAATTTTGCAAAGTACATTCAACGTTGTGTATCCTTTTTCCAAAATGCACTTCACCCACTTCTGGAAATAGCTCTTTCATTGTTTCACAGCCTGCAAACAGTAAACAGCTAGTATTTTAAGGAACCTATTATTAATCTGGAAAAAAGTTATTACATTGTCTGGATTCAACCTTCTCGAATTCATAAGATATGTGAGAAACCAGTGGGCTTTATCAACCTATGTCTTGACAGTATACTTCTGTGTGACAGCCCTTTGCTTCATGTTGTGTCCCCTCTACTCAGATGCCCAGCCTTAGAGCAATTTGAGCCTCACTACTGCTGCCAAAGTGATTAAAAACTGGCGCAAAATTATCAAAGCCAGAGACAGGACAGATGCAGGCACACAGTATGTGCACACGAGTTTTGTTGCCTTAGGAACACAAAAGATTTCGTGCTAGTTTAGCTCAATAGGAAAACTTCCTTCCTAATTCATAATGGAATGCCAGTCAGATTCATGGTACGATGCAAGATAGTGTTCCCTGGAACAACTTATTGTGGGCAAGAAGTTTCTGAAAACCCTGTTCTGGACACCCCAGCATCCACACTGGCTGAAAATTGAGAAATTATTTCACTGCTGTTTACTTTCCACTTCTTTCTCCAGACTTTTGGTACTGTCTTGATTTTTTCTACCTTTTTCTGCAAAGGCATCTAGATTCCACCTCATATGACATCCCAAATCAGGCACTTAACCATTTGGGGTGAGCTATTCACTTTTGCCTAGATCCCTCTGCACAGTCAAGGTAATGTAAATGACAACCAAATCTATGGTAAAGAAAAGTGTCAACTTATTGGAAGAAAGGCAACAAATTCAATCGTGCTTTTATGACAAACTCACCATAGGACCAATAAAAAACCTGAAGTCCTTGACCTTGCTCATTAACTCCTTCTTAGTATATTCTGCATCTAAGCATCTGTCTTTTCTTGGGATGAACAACTATATTTGACACATATTTGCTAAATGACTGCAAATAATAATGCATAAAGAGCAGTAAACTGAGGCAACCAAGGGAACAAAAAACTTTCTGTGTCTTAAAATTCTACTGTTACTAATCATTAACTGTCCAGGGACTTATCAGTATTTTAAATTTGAGTTTCATGCATCCTAAGAGTATTGGCTTGCAAGGCTGACGAAAGAGCTTTTCTTCTATAAAGTTTTGGGAAAAGGTGTTTTTATAGTATGACTCTTTGCTTCTTTAAAGGTGGTTTCCTGAACTAGCTCTGCAGCCTGTGTTCCAAATCAAAACAATATTGCTTGGCTCTCAGTAAAATTGCACAGTTCTGTAAAGAACAGATTCTACAATATCTCATTTGCTCTTGGCTTCTGGGTTGTCTTTTTCAAATACAGCCTTCAGCATGAGTAGATGGGAAGGGCTTCAATAATCTATAATAATCAGCTAATCATTCAGGTTTTTTGATTCTCTCTGAGTGGCAAAACAAGACTCTGTAGCTGGCAGAGATACAAAGTTAATTGGGATAAGAACAGATCAGAGACAAGGCCGTGATCATCCATAGGCGTACCAGATGGATAACCACTAGTGCAGCATTTTCAGTTATCAACCTTTAGTGGGAAAAGACTGTGATAGCTGGAGAACATGTCTTGCTTCAGCAAAAAATAACCACATGGTAAGGAAGGAGAGAATGGTTCAATTTCTAAACAGAGAGTTTTTTTCTGATTTTGGATTACCTCTATCTCAATCTTAAGCTCAGTCCACCATATGAGTAATAAAATGAATAAAACTGTAAAGAATCATTTTATGGAAATAGTATGTGAGGAGGAGAAAAACACCATCCCATTTACAACAAAAGATACATGGCAAAGAGCACTTAATGATAACCTCTAACTCTGTTTCAGAAAGACTATCTCAGATATTATTAGAGTTTTTAAAGAAACACTTTAATGAAAGACATTTCTGATTATTTTTACCTGTGGTCCTCATTATTACTTCATTTTGCATAATTACTTTTACTGAAACACAAAGAATTTTTTTTTTCTAAAGAGGGTTTTTGAACCCCTTCCATCTGTCAAAAAATACTACCTGACTGACACATAGTCTGTGATTGACTTCGGAGACACAAAGTAGGCATGTCAAATTCCAGTGCTTTACTAGCAAGGAGTGACTACTTATAGCTATAAGGAAAAAGTTCATATTTTTAAATAGATGTATTCTAACACACTATTTTGTTCACTCTTGCACAATCAAAACTTACATAAACTCTAGTTTTGGATTAAAAAAAAAGTGAGAATAGATCCTTTGCTGGTTTAGGACAGTCATTCAACTAATTTTCACTCTTTTCAAACACTGATGACTTAAGTGGTTTTCCTTTATTAGATCATCATTAAAACTATTATTCATCAGTGAACTTACAACATCTTTTGGGAGATGTTCTAGGATACTTGTCAACAAGTGGCAGGAGATGAAGATAGTTTTCATGTTATTACTGTCATGACTGAGAAAAACACATAATAGAAAAGGTCAGCTAGATATATTTTTGTTCAGGTTAGGGTCAGAGCTGTTTTTACTCTTCCACTACAAAAGGTTTGGGGCAAGGAATAGTAAAATCTCACACAGATGTTATTGCATTTTTAACATTAGAATGCCTTTCTAAACCAGGTAACCATGACGCCTCAGTCAAATGTAGTTGTTTTTTTAACTTAGACGTACAGGGACAAGTTTCTTCATTACTCCTAAGAGCAAATAAATGATGTAAACTCTTTAGAATTTATATGGAACAGACATGATTTTATGGAATTTCCAGAGCTGAAAAATACAGTTTGCAACAGTTGACCTGATTCATATTTGTGCAGTGGTTTCTATTATAAACTAAATTAATATCCACATGATATTATGTTGTAACATGAACACATTCATGATGCCACATAACTGTGAGTATATTCCTAAATCTCTGTGATTATTTTCCACATGTGAGAGATCCTGAAAACCTTCAGAGCATTCTGTTCAGCTCATATCCAGTGTCCAGTTAGAGTAGGATTTGACCAGACAGTTTAAATGATTAAATTTTTGAGCATTTTTTGACAGATGGAAGGGGTTCAAAACCCCTCTTTCTGCTAAGAAAGGAAAGTCTGTTTTGTCCCATCCTCCATCATCAGCCATAGGGTCTTCTCTTCCTTTCTTTGGTACCAGGTCTAGTGAACATGTGGCAGTGGTGTGTCAGTTCAGTAGGCTGACTGAGATAGTCTTTAAGTGAAAATACTTAATATCTTCAGCATAAAAGAGACAAGAAATCCATGTCTATGCTTTGACATGGATTTTGACATGGATGATAAAAGGGGTACAAGGTAAGGAGATGAAGTGATGAGCTTGGATATAACTCCTGCAATATATGCTCAAAGATGAATGGTTTGAATACTGCCCTGTTGTGACCAACTGGAGAATTACTGCAAAATATTTTGATTACGTAGGTATCTCACCAAATTTCTGCTCTTCTTTACTGTAGTGACTAGGGCTTAAAAAGTGAAAGAGACTACTGATATGTCCTGGTAACCTGAAAATTGTTAGTGGTATCAACAGTTATGGAGGAGGCTTGGAAAATAATGTTTTCTTGCCAAACCTAAAGTAAAGCTATGCTGAGACACTTAAAAGGAGGAGAAAGTTCTGCTTGCAGATGGATGTGGCCTTTAAAGACAAACCAAAAAGTGAAATAGAACTGCGACCTGAGACAGTAAATGGTTTTGTCCACAGCCACTCAGCAGTGTGGGAGCAGGAAGGCAGGAGTTTTCCTTATGGAATTGAAAAAATTTCCATTGGTTTCTTGAAACAGACTGTAGAATTTAATAGAAAACTATATTCCTGCTACAGCATTTTCCTGGATGTTTCATATGGTCTATAAAAGCTTATTATTTGCTATTAGTGTACTTTCTATGTAAGAGTCTCTGTAGAATTCATGCAGTTTAATCCTAAATTTCATAGGATTTTTCCTTGAAATATTACTGAAATGTCTTCAGTAAAGAGACACATGCAAACATTGCATTTACTGCTCTTCTGCCCTCAGGTGAGCAACTCTCCAGTCTGTTACATAAAATAATATTTTGCGTGTTTCTTATTTATAATGTTTACTGCCTGATCTGTTACCTGCTTTCATGAAAGGTAGCCTGGTTGCATGAACTTGCCAAATGCCAGCTGAAACAAAAATACATAACATTATTTACTCCATTCATGGATTTAAAACTGAGGAGTCAGGGGTGTAATAAAATAAAAGACAGAAAGAAATGTATCCTATTTAATGTAAAGATTGACAACCAATTGCTTCTTAGGTATTTTTGTCAGAATAACAATTCTTTTTTTCTCCACTCCTCTAAATAGACAGTGTCACTGATACATAATAAGATGTGAGTGGGGTTTATTCTATTGACTTTTTAAAACAATTCTTAATATTGCTTATAAAATTCTGCCAGAAAGTACTCATTTTAATCATCAGTCAGCATTTTTATTATATTATAATCCTTAATTGATTGACGTTTAATCACAGTCTTTGTATTTTACTATCCCTTGTCTCATAAGAGGCAATTTTCTCTTTACTGTAGTTTAACAGCTGATGAAAAAGATTTAAGGAAACCTATAAACTTAAGATTGGTTAATGGTCCCTTATAAAAGAATATTACACTTCTAGGATCCATTGCACAGATGTGATACTCAATTGTAGAAATGTGCATGGGGTTTATTAAATTACAGCACAAATCTTCAGTCTTCTGAATTATTGTTCATGTTGGTATTGTTAGGCAAATGGGGAGACACATTATTGCTTCCAGTTGTTCGCATTACTGTGGTGTAATACAGTCAGAGACAGCTGGCACATTGCTCTAGGCACATGCAGAGCTACAGCAGCTGCACAGTTCTGGGCCCCCAGTGAAGGTCCAGCACCGCTGAGTCAGTACTGGGTGGCTCATCAAAAGATGGCCAGAAATTAAAAGAAAAAGTTGCTTTTTCTCAGAGCTAGTGTGCTGAATTTTGCACAGCTAATTAACAAGGCCTTTTTCTGTATGGAAGCCAGTGGGCATGTGAAAGCAATAGTAAAAGCATTTGTCTTAGTTTTACAGAGGGTGGACTGCAGATGTTAGTTGCTTTACTTGTGAAAGCACAGAAGAAGATGAGTTCTCAGCTGTGGCATGAAGAGTCAGTGTTTTCACAAGTGTTGAGTTCTACTGGCTGACGCTTAAGGAGGAATACACAAGTGTGGGTTACATCTGGCCATGTGACAATATTGTGTAAAATCAAAGATTTCATTAATTAGGTCATAGACATGAAATAGTCAGATAATATATCCCCATTCTTCATGGGTTTAAAGATCACAATAAATCATTTAAATAGCTAAAACAATCTACTTTAAATTCTTTCATGTCTCAGCCTGCTGTATTTTATTCAGCACATCCAAATTCCATTGATTAAACATATCTTCCAGGAAGGCAATGAAGACGTCCATTGCTTCACAATTTCACAAGTCTCTTAGTAATTTGTTGAAATAGTTGCTACTAAAAATGTTAATTTTTTCTACTTTGAATTGCTGTTTACCCAAACCTTAGTGTTACTTTGTGGAATGGCAAGAGCTATGGGGAACTCTGAGAGTTTTGTTCCTTTTTAGGCAACTAACTGGAGTGTGTTTGTATTCTGAGTGGAATCTGAAACTTCAGCCTTAAAGTAACACTCTGGAACTACAGCAGACAAGGAGGAAACTGCCATCAGAGACATTCAGGATGCTGGGCCAGAGGTAGCACCTTCCAGACTTCATTTCCAATCTGAAATTCCTTCTGCTGGACTATATATTAGAGTTCAAACAAGCCTAAGCTCTTACATGCACTTCCTAAACCAGTAAGGACATTGCTTAATTAATGCAGTGTATGCTCCAATTTTAATCCAGATCTGTTCTCATAAAGTTGTTATTGCTAAAAGACCATATAAATGTGCATGTTCTTAATTTTAAGCTGGTGCCTGTCTCATAAGGCACTTGGATACTTTGCTCTACTCCATAATTTTGTTTAGAAAAACATGATATTTGGCTGCTTTTCTTCCCAATTTGAATTATGTGAGCAAACATCTAGAATGGTGGCTTGGAAAAAAAAGGAACTACCACCAAATTCTTGCCAAATCAGATAAGATGTAAATAATGATGGTGCACTCAAAAAGGGGCAAGGAGCAATTAGAATCTTTACAAGAACTTGGTGTGCCTTTGCTCCCATTTAGAATCTAAATTTAAGTGGTTGGTTGGATTGCTCACCAGTTTTTGAAAATCATTGTGTATAGAAAATTTGCCAGTCCTTCTTGTCAGCTGTGCCTAGCTAAGAGACTGCAACTTTTACTGATACTCTGGAGATTATCCTCTGAGCTTTGGATGCTCTGAGAGCTTTTGCTGCTGTCTGGTTTACACTGTCTTACACTAAACTTGAATGAAGGCTAGATTTAAGGCAGCTTTGGAGACAAAATGTAGCAGCTAGATTTCAGGGTAGAACTCTCACTAAAAATATTGTATCAACACCCTGGAATTGCACAGTCCTCCACAGACCGCTGTAGCTTAACATGTTAAAAATTGCCCAGCCTTTGGAAATGGAAACTACCTAGAATAGGAATTTTATCTTTTTTTTTTCTGTGTGGGCTAGGGTTGCTACCTCTGGTCAGCAGTTGATTCTCAAATTGAATTCTTACTTATTCCACCATGGAGGGGTAATTGCATACTTTCAAGGGGTCCCTGAGACTCCAGTCCTTCATCCCCCTTTTTAGCACTAAGTGACTCCATACAATTATCACCAAATGACACCTGTTGAATAGCAGTCTTTAACAGGACTGAAGGTATATTTCCCACAATGATAAAAGGTTGGAAAGTAGTCTCTGTAGGATGCTGCTTGGCCGAGTTCCTCTTGGTATGATTATTTTCATTCTTCTTGGATTTTATTGTATTATTAATGATATGTGAGGGAGTTTAGATCCTTAGACAGGCATATCTTTAATTATTTTAATCTAAATAAATTAATTGTGGCTACCCTTAGAAAACCATGTCAACTCACTCCAAGCTAACATGTTGGAAAAAGCCTATTTTAAGTTCTCATTTAAATTCTTTCCAAACTTTGCATTCTTCTGCAGTGACAACAAGAAATCCAGAATCATAAGAATAAAATAAGATAGGCTAGGGTGTCTGCTGGGCCCTTTCTTCTCTCTATTTCAAGCCATAAAGTGAAGGCAGGAACTGTCTTTTTTGGTGTCTTTTAGGTCAATAGGTCAGATTATCACCACTTGGGATAGTGAGGCATTGCCTGGTTGTTAGTATAAGTTTTATATACTCAGGTCATGCTCTCAGTGAATATCCATATCCATTTGCTGCAGAGCAAGCTGCAGAGCAGCTCCGAAACATTGCTGAATCAAATCTGCAGATTTTGTTCTCACAAATGTTCTCAAAAACCCCTTGCTCCTATGCTTTGCTCCCTACCCTGCAACAAAACATTCAACTCTGTGAACAAAGACAAAGAGCCGGAGCAGTGGGGTCGGTATTTGGCATGCAGGCTATTCAGCAGGTGCGTGCTAAATTGCATTAGACTTAACACCAGGAATCAGATCACTAATTGGGCACCAATGTGAAGAATTTTTCTCATTTGGGACCTGAATTGCAACACTTATATCCCTTTAGGCAAGACATCACAACCTTCCTATCCCAAAGCAACAGCGCTACCGCTTGAGCTAAAGCAGAATCTCCATTAGCTTACAGTAGCAGCACTAACTGTATATCCTGTTTCTAGGCTGCAAGCCACAATAGGGGGAAATCATTTTAATCCTTTAGTGATTTATAATCATTGGGATTTTAGGGCTCTGGTTTCTTCTAACTTTCCATTTATTTTTAATTCTATGTGAGATTGTTTGGAAGACATAAGCAAAGATGGCACTGGTTCTCAAAATTCAGACAAAAGAGATTTTCACTGTTCAAGGAGGCTGGAGAAATTAAGAATGCTCTGCATTTTTTGTCTTTTCTCATTTCTTAGCTCCCCATTCCTACTGTTTCAGAACCGTGAAATCTTTTCTCACCGTTCCTTTACTACAAGACACTAAAAGTTGTGAAAAGAACCTAATGTTACATTTAACAAAACTGCAAAATGACAGTTTCCCCCTCATGAATAACAGTGCCTCAGGGGTGCAGCTCTTTCTCGAGCTTTTCTGTGATGGGTCATAGGCATAGTACCTAGGTCCAAGTAAAAGTATTGAGCTCCTTATGAAATCAAAGCACCCATTTCTCCAGTTCTGAGAGACTGCCCGACATGAAGCACACGCAGCTGAAGGATTTCATCTGTTGCACGCCAGCTGTGAGAAGTAGATGGTTATGGATTCCTCCTCTCTGCTGAGATTTAAGAGTCCTGAGCCTCAAATCACACATCCTCCTCAAGTACTTAATGATCTGTGCATAATGATACAATGAGATTATATACAATTCATAATATTAAAATCACCCATATTTCTGTTAAAATCACAGTGCTAGACACATTTCCCTTTTCACACAGGCTGTTGATATCATTGTGGAAACTTCCATATAGTGTTCAGATTTTAATTTCTAAAGGCAACTTTTAATGTGGGACTGTTTCCATAGCCCTATATTTTTCTCTAAAATTGCTTCATTCCTATTAGTTTTTGTTTTGCTGCAAGCTGTTTTCTTTCCTTAGATATTTCTACAAAAGGAATGCTATGATACATATGTGTTTATGCTACCCAGAACATAAGAAAACACTTCAGATAGAAGGAACTTTATTTGGTTAAAGTGTTGTATATAATCTTAATTTAAAATGATCCAAGAGGATCCCCAGCATGAACTGAAGTGCTCTGTTGAAACAAGATCATAAAAGGCAGCAGAGAAAAATAATTTTTGATTATTATTTCTTCATCAATTAAAAAATATATTCCAAATAAATGTTATTATTACTAGACCTTTTCCTCACTAGAAATACATCTTGCTCCTAAAACACTTTCTTATATAATTCCTATGAAGTCCTGCCAGTGATTAGTAATAGCTGAAATTACAGAATTATCCTGTAAGGAATTTATTATATTTCATTTCCCTTCTCTTTCTAATTCAAATGAAAAGATGGAATTTAAATAATTTCCTAGGAAATCAGACACTCAGGAAAATGCAGTCTGAAATTCTATGGAAACGTATAATTTGAAAGTCAAAATTATAGAGATCAAAATGAAGTGATTTTACTCTGCTGAAGCAAGTGCTTTAATTAGCTTACTTCCAGGAAAGATTTTGGGGGTTGGAAGGAATGGTTGGGGGTTTTCTTGTCTCAACCAACAAGTTCTTTATGATAGAAAACTCTTCTAACAGGGATGGGTTTTTTCTTATTTGCAGTTCTAACTATATTGGCCAGGACAAGAGAAGTAATAAATGCACAGAACAGAACATAAGTGTCTTTCAAAGCTAAACACATTTTCACCTACCCCAGGAAACACTCCTATGCTGTTCCAATTCTATAGTTTCAGATGATTTCTATGGAGTTTATTTGTCACTCACTGGCAGCCAAAATTTGACACAATCAGGAGCGATTCTGTTAAAAAAATGAGCAGGATGGTATTATTCCCTCCTGGTGACCGCAAAGTCCTTCACAGAAACTTCCCTAGCTCTGAATGCTTCTTGTAACACATTCATCATCAAACACTGTTGCATAAACAGAGCATAGAAGACATTCTCTGAATACATCATTTCACACACTTATTATTGATGAGTTAAAGGTTATCAATAACTCAAGGAAATACCATAAATCACCTGTCTTTTGTCAGACTGTTAGATATCATATGCATGTCCTGTAGTTGCAACTAATTTCTGAGACTTGCTTGCTGTGATCTTAACTTTTGTTATTACATTGTTACATACTGTGCATTGAAAAAAAAAAAACTACAAACAGCTCAACTTCAGTAATGTAATTTCATAAAAACAGCTAAGCCCACAATGACTTTTGATTTAAACCCAGTAATTCTGAATTCTCATTTTTGCCAGGTTGATAAGATAGGATTACTGAATACATTTAATGTAAAGATGCCAATAGTGTATGCCTACATATAAGCACATCTATGGGAGGAATACACACTCCCAAACTGCAGTTCATGTGTGTTGCAGTGTATGTTTGCATTAGGAAGAGTTGCTTTGCTGAAAGAGTGGTTAAGCATTGGAAAGGGCTGCTTGGGGAAGTGGTGGAGTCACCATCCCTTGAAGAGTTCAAGGAACAACTGGAAGAAGCACTTAGAGATACGGTTTAGTTGATATGGCAGCAAAAGGTTGGACTTGATGATCTTGAAGCCTTTTCCACCCTTAACAATTCTGTGATTCAGAGGAGAGGAGCCACATGTCAGACCCATCCTGTGCTCCACAGTCTTACCCTAGTGCACTGTCCTGGGACATGTGGCTTGAGGCAGCCCGTGTCTGGTGAGATGGATCCCAGATGTAGTCAGGGCAAGCAGTAGGTGGAAAGAATCTCCCCTTTCAGAGCACACATCTTTCAGTTAATATAACTTCTACTATATCATATTCATCTAACAAAATAAAACCTGACACGCAATTTGAAAAGCTGCTCAGTGTTTTTCTTCTGTTATCCTTTTTCTGTGATACTATGTGGAATAAGATCTTCCCAGAGACACTAATTTCTTCTTCACAGAATGATTTCTAGTTATTGTATGTATCATTCTTATCAAATCCCTCCATCCCCTTCTTTGGTACTTTCTTTGATATCAGAAGGGGATGGTAGTGAGGTTTTATAACAGTCTATGTTCATTACAGTATGAAAAGCCTGGACATATCTAACACATGCATTGTCTGCTGATGATAATTGTGCTCCACTGAAGCCTTTGAGAGGCTGCTTAAGTGCTAACATAGAAGTAATACCAATGCACGGTGACCCTGCATGCTTTGCCTGGCACATCTGTCCCAGTGGTTTGCTAAATTGGGGCCACAGCATGTGCTTTCAGCTGCCCACATTCTGAGCTGAGATTGCTAACCACCTTAGACTTTTTTCCTGTGCCTCTTAACAGAGAAGAAAAGAAGCATTTAAATCAAGGAATAGGAGCATGCAGTAAGAAAGTGCATGTATTACAGAGGGGGAACTGAGACAGAGTAAAATCCCGCTGTGCTTGTCCTTTTTGTGGTACACGTGGAGAAGCAATGTTAAATCAGAAGAGTGAGGAATAATTAATGCTAGTTTGTAGGGGATAACTAAAGCAATATCACTGCATTCTCAAATTGCACAGAAAACCAACTGTGTAGTTGGGAGGTAAATAAATGTCTTCCTGTGCTCTTCTCAAAGAATAGAGCAGTTTTGACAACTTGTCTTCTCTTTCAAATGTCACTAATTATTTAGGTGGAGGGAATGTTTGTTTTTTGTGGACCAGGAAAAGCTGTTTTGCAAGTCTTGGATGCTGGAAGCATTGTAAAAAAGTGAATCCCACTTTATAATACATCAAAACATCCCTTCCAAAACATCGCTTCTCATATTTGTGAGGGGTCTGCATCACATACATAATAACAGTGCTTTCTGAATATATCAGGTGGAATTGTACATCAAAATTTCTGTTCCCAAAATTAATTTATATGTCTGTTTGTTGTATATGTTTGAACACTTACCTTCCACAGCAAAGACAGTTTTGTCTGATGAATATCTTCTTATATTTTGTCTCAGTCAAAGCCTTTCCTCTTAAAACCAACTGTGAACCGTCAAAAATGTTAATGTGGAAGTCAGCAGTATTACACAAAAGTCATTGTTTCATAAGAGAAAAGAGAGATTAACTTTAATAATTTAAGACAGTCTCTAAATTAACAAAGAGGAAGTGGACAGTGTAGCCATGCTGTACCTTGATGGATGCCTTTTTACCTTTTTTTCTTTCCTTCCAGATTCATAATGGTGTCACTCAAGTTTCAAAATCCAGCATTACCAATTGCCATCATTACATACAGCCTCATATGCCCAGAGCAAGACACTAAGGCTCATAGCTGCAGCTTTGAGGATGAAGAGCTTTTGTGTCAGACTACACTAGATAATTGGACCCCTGTACAACTCAGATCAAACCCTGACTTTTGGAAACTAATACTGTTTTAACCAGGAGTGTTGGGGAGGGATGCAGGTGATTACTAAGCACCAAATCTGAATGTGGGTTTATTATCCTAATGAGACAAGGTAATAAAGAGCATTGTCAGATGACAATTTTTTGTGCATGAATCTGTTTTTAACCCATCAACTTGCACAGCTCTGTCCATACATCCAGACCTTCTCCAGTCTGGGCAGCAAAATATCATGACAGGGACCTTAGAATGATCCTGAATTTTTTTTTTTGTTGTCAATCAATTAATCTATGAAGAAGCAGCAACGTGGGAAATTAGAGTCAACATGTTACCTCAGTACTAAAAGAAGCTTTTTATTTGCCGTGTAAAAACACATTCTGAAAATAGACACTTGCTTTTTAGTTGAAAAACACATTTGGGCTATTGATTATAAGGTACATATATAGGTCAAAATTAATACTCCTTACAAATAAGATTGTTGTCGTACTGACAATAAGCTGGTATTCCTGGCTGATTGACAAGATGCTGTGACATCACATTATAGTTCCTTTACCTAAGGGAAGCACAGGCTGCCTAGGGCCAGCTTGGAATATTTTGCCAAGAGATCAAGTTATACAGACACAATTAGAATGGCTTAAGAGAAAAAATATTTTGCCTTGTTCAAAAACCTTATGGACCAGAGACTTTTTCTTGGGGAGGAAGCTATTCTGGGGAGCCAGCCATATCCCCACTTTCTGAAACAGAGTCTCAGTGGTGTCTGCTGTCTGCATCAAGAAGACAAAGTTAGGAAAACAAGCAGGCAGGATGGCAGCCTCCCTTGATAGTTTTCTGCTCTTCAAGGACATGTACTTGGAAACTCTGAGGCAGTGAGCCAGTTTTCCATTTCAGCTTTATGTGCTGCTCAATCAGTGCACATACAGTTTTTAAATGCAGGTCTCCACCTTGTCTGAAGGGTAGTAATTAAGTGGGGCTTTGGTTGCCCCAGGCAGCCAGATAATAGGAACTTTCCTATCTTGATGAGCAGTCCCAGAGGATCTCTGCTTTTGGTACCTCCTGACTTGACTGCTGCAATGCACTCAGTATGGGCCAACCTTGAAAAGTGCTCAGAAACACCAGTCTGTGGCAGGTGGTGGTCTGCTCACTAAACTGTGTGCCTCATGCAGGAGATTTCTAGCTGACTTGGGGCTGAGTTATTCAACTGACTTCCTGCATCCTTTGTCCCAGCAGCAGCAACTGGCTAAGGATGCTCCTAAGAGTTGTCAGGTTTGGCTTCAGAGGCAGTAAGTGGAAGAGAAAACACATCTCTGTTGAGAGCTTGTTTGGGGCTGGGCCAGAGAGAAGAAACTTCCCCTGCTGTATGAGGATCATTGCTTCAGTAGCTCAGCACAGCTCAATAATTTCATCATTAACATAATGTTTTAACTCCAGATTTCTAAAAGCAAGTTGTTTGGCAACTGTACATTTACAAGGGACAATTATTTTCTGTATTGATTGTTCTTATTTTTAAATAAGTTAAATGGTGTTAATTCACCTGGAGATTATGAGATTATACTAATTGCACAGTGCATTGTTACAATCGAAATAAAAGTTCTAGTCTGAAAGCTAATGGAGAACACAGCTGGAAAAAACAGCCAGCCAGTTTTGGGGAGGCACTGTCATAAAGAGGATTTGCAGATCTGTAAGGCTTATATTAGTTTAACTTTGTAATGCATAGGGATCTTGCCTATGCAACTTAAGTTAAAAAGAAATGGTAAACTAGTATTTTTAAAAATTAATTCTTCCTTGACATACTTAATCCAGCATCTGATGTTAAACAAAACTTCATCTGCTATTAAGGTCTTCATTCCTCTCATGCTAGTGGTCTGACACAAATAGTAGGGTAGTGAGAAGAAATAGACATGTCAATAATGTTTAGTAACTTATTAAGTTAAAAATCTAGTTCATTGTCCAAGAATAAAACTGAAAAAACATCTAGGTGGTCAGGACTTTGTCAGGGATTCCAGAGTTACACTTGTGCACTGATGATACTTACATGTTTTCAACAGGGATTGTAGTGACTTTGGAGATGTTACCATGAGACATTGTCAGTCCTGACCTTAATTCATGGTGACATTTTAAAGAACCTGTTTCACTGAAGCCTACATATTTCACAGAAATTCTAGTCCAATAATTTCAGTGAGCAGTTTGAATTTTGTATTAAAACAAAAGGAAGGAACCTGAATTCTCCAAGAGACAGAGACAGGAAAGACAGTTCTGTTCATTACCCAGCTTAATTTAGTTAATCTGGTTTTTTATCTAGAGGTTTTTTCACTCTTTTTTTAATAAAAAATGTCCAATTGCTTTCACTTCACAGTATGAACCCTCAAGATTTATTCACAAAGCACAAGAGATGTTTTCCACATGGAGTTGCTTGAGGGATTATAGGGGAAAAAAAATGGTACTTTACTCCAATTAAGCCAAGCAGAGCTGAAGATAAAGGACTTCTGAATATCTGACTTAGTGCCTCATAATTTTAAACAGTTCTTCTCAACAGGCTGTAGAGAGAAACTTTTTCATGGCATAAATGTAAGACTTTCTAAAACAGTGAAACAGATCTGAAAATGCATAACTCACTTGGGCTTTTACATGATGTAGAAACTCATGTGTCCTTTTTTTTCCTAAAGAGCTCATATAGCAGGCATTACAATTTCAAAACAAAAATTTCAGACTGTTTATTGCATATTTACAATTGAGTTTTATTTACCTTTTTTTTTTTTAGGTCTCTAATAGATCCCGTAGTTATGAAAATAATCGTGTACAACAATTTTGCAAGACAATTTTGTAATAGTTTAGGTCATTCTATCATGGAATCATACAATTATTTACATTTGAAAATACCTTTAGGGTGAGTCCAATTGTTAACCCAGCACTGCCAAGTCTGCTACTAAACCATGTCCCCAGGTGCCACACATACATCCTGAAGTACCACCAGGGATGGTGACTTCCCAGGTCAAACTATTCCAATCTTTGACAGGCCTTTCAGTGAAATATTTTTCCTAATATCCAGTCTAAACCTCCCCTGATCCAGCTTGAGCCCATTTCCTCTTGTCCTATCACTTGTTACCTGGGAGAAGAGACTGATCCCCACCTGGCCACAGCCTCCTTTCAGGTAGCTGTAGAAAGTGATAAGGTCACGCCAGAGAGTCCTCTTTTTCCAGGCTAATCAACCCCAGCTCCCTCAGCTCCTGCTCATCAGACTTGTGCTCCAGACCCTTTACCATCTCTGTTGCCCTTCTCTGGACTCATTCCAGCAGCTCAATGTCTTCCTTGCACTGAAGGGCCCAAAACTCAACACAGAATTTAAAGTGTGGCTTCAGCAGTGCAGAGTACAGGGAGAAAATCCCTGCCCTGGTCCTGCTGGTCACATTGTTGCTGATACAGGCCAGGATGCCATTGGCCTTCTTGGCCACCTGGGCACACTGCTGATTTAATATCTAAGGTAAATCACCTGTGTTTTCACCTGTTTTTTCTTTCCAAAGTTAAATTTTGCATTTGAAGAATAGAAGTAATTTTTTACTGTTTTTCAGCATTCTATTTGCAGAAATGGTTAAAATACAGCATATATGTACCTGCCAGCTTTTT
This sequence comes from Lichenostomus cassidix, assembly GCF_008360975.1. NCBI lineage: Eukaryota > Metazoa > Chordata > Aves > Passeriformes > Meliphagidae > Lichenostomus > Lichenostomus cassidix. Next base: position 47,628,061 of record NC_139479.1, on the reverse strand, counting down.
TTGATGGTTGTTACCTAAAATTTCAACATTTAAATTTAAAATTAAGCCATGTACTTTTAGTTCAGCAGAAAGAAAAAAACTCCTGAAAAAATCACTAATTCACTTACTTCTCTTTCCCTCTTTTGACAAATAACTGCAGGAAAGAAAGTCAATACTAGAAATTCTTGGAAACATCTATTAAATAGTTTGGGAGCGATGGGCAGATTTAAGATGGACTTCTATCTCCCATGTTTCTAAACAAAACTGAAAGATTCAGGACAGTTCAAGAGCTAGTGAAACTTGATTTGGATTTCCAGTGTAAACCCTTTCAAGTACTCTCTGCTTAGTTAATGTCTGTGACAGCAGAGTGCCAGGTCTGCGTCCAGCCTGTACAGATAACAAGTGGCAGTACTGGTGACCTGCTAACTAGGTGGAGAAAAAACAAGGAACATAGTCCTACAAAACTCTTGGATAATTTTCTCCCATTGCTATGAATACTGATAATAAATTACAATTTTTTCCTACATTTAAAGGCCTTTCATTGCCAGACTTGGCTCTGTGCTGAACTTGGTGAAGGGGAGCCCTCCAGCAGCACATGTGCAGGTCTTATTAAAGCCAAGGAGCTCACAGAGAAATACTGAGCCCCTGAGATTCCTCTGTGTCTGCTGTGCCCCTTGTGCTGCCTTTGCCCTGTCCCCACAGGTGTGAGACTCTTGCCCACTTTCAGACAGCCCTGGGCTATGCCAGCAGCCGGGGTGGAAAGTGTCAGTGAAAGGCACAGAAGCTTCTCTTGTTGAGAATGGTGGCACTGGAAGAGCCGTTTCTCTAAATCTTCTAATGGATTAAAAAAAAAAAAAAAAAAAAAAAAAAGAAGAAAAATCTAGAGGAATGATCCAAAGTCCCCTTGTTGCAGATTAACTCTGTGAATGCATTATCATGTTGCATTTTCTTTCCTTTTAGATGGGCTGTGCTAAAGCATACAGGCTTATCAAATTACAGAAGTGCAGTCAAAGAAATCAAATTCAAAGACAAAATGAAGTAACCATTCCCAGCACTAAATTCTTCTTACATAAAGATAGTATTTTATTGAAAGGCAATTTAAAAGTAAATTAAAAGATCCCTATTTCTATAGGAAATAGACTGGGCCATTGAACAGTCAGCTCGATTTGTTTTTAAACAGCACACTTCATGTAAAATTTCCAAAGGTAAGAAAAGATAGAACTACAAATGCTATTTACATCCCAGTCACTGCAGGAAGAGATCAGGGAAAAATGTGAATGCCACTGATGACAAGTTTTAGGAATCTGGGAATTTTCTGGGAATACATGAGACTGGGAAAAGATAACAGCCTTGTGACCCCAAAATGAGGCCTCTTAGTTTAACAGCATAACATAATCTGTGTATTGCAGATGGCTTGACAGCTCCCTCACAAAATACTCCCAGATTTGAAGGGTACTGAGTGGAACAAATTAGTAGCAAGTGACTCTAAGACTGCATGTAACCACTTTGTTACAGCTATGCAAAATTCCTAATGACTCCAGAGGTCCAGGATCAGGTCCAGAACGACCAAAAGGCAGCATGGCTCAATTAACAACGAAAGACAATGCTGATTATTTTCCTCTGTGACGAAAAACAAAAAATTACTAACCCCCGCACTGGAAAGTAAGGAAAGAAATAGCACGATATGTTCGAGGAGTGATACTAAACCCTGAGTAGATGGCATTGCTGAAGTCGCCGAGAGCAAACAAGAGCCTGTAACAAGGTGTTACAAGGCACCAGCAGGAAGGGCAGCCCGTCAGGGGTACCCCGAGCGCTCCGGCAGCATCTCCGCCGAGCATCCATGCCCACAGCAGCATCCTTCCCTGCCGAGCATCCAAGCCCACAGCAGCATCCTTCCCAGCCGAGCATGCACCCCCGCGCCCGCGGCAGGGACAGCGCTCAATCCGCGCAGGGACCGCGCCACCTCCTGGCAGCTGCGCTGGCGGCACCGGCCCGGCCGCACACAGCGCCTGATGCTGGACCTGCTTTCCGGGCCTGAAAACTTCTCGTAAATGTCCTTTAGCGACTGCTTCCGACTGACATGGAGGATAGTATAGTACGGCATTTTATCTCGGGCGAGGGACACAGAAATGGGATATTTTCTTCTCTGTTGGGGAAGTTTGCTGAGCTGAACGTTGGCCCAACATCTGTTTCTTGTACTCGAGTCAACTAAACTGGAAGAACTTGCTATGACTCTGAATAACGTGACAATCCTGCTCCACTAATCCCCTTAATTTAAAATTAACAAATGTTGAATACACTTTTCTCCCCAAATTCCAAGACTAGTAAATTCCATTTGAGCTTCCTCTCCTCAGATTCCAAGTTGGGCGAATTCCATTTTAGCTGCCTAATTATCCATAGCTACTATCTAATAATAAGTTTTGTTTTGTAGAAACAGCAGGGAAGAACAGATGTTGTGTTTTTTTCCTAGAAATAAATGCATTTTTTCTCACAGAGGCAAATTACTTTAAAAAATCACATCAGTTTCAATTATTTGTTCTGGTAAGTAACCCTAACATGCAGTAGAATTTAGTGGTACAGATTTTGTTCCCAAAGCAGAAATTCTAAGCCTGAATTATCTGGAAAATGTCTTAGGGACAAATGCTCTTTTTTCTGATTTCAGTCAGGAGATTACATAGCAAGAGAGATACTTCATACATCATTTCAAATAGGAGCTAGACCAGACCTAACCTTTCTTTCTCTTGAGTTCCTTTTGTTTTCACACTGCCAGGCTCCTCAAATTCTACTTATTCTTTGCTTATATCAGCCAGTCAGTTTAAAAAAGTTCTTCTGTCGGTCTTGATCACCTTTCTCTGCTTTCATTGCTGCATTTTGAGATGTTAGGAACCCCTGGGGAAACACAGTACCTGTGCATGTTACCACTAATTGACTTCCACATCGCTGTCTAGTGGTGCTGCCTACTCTTATGTGTAAGGACTGCATGAATGGATTGTTATTAACTCTCCTCCTAGCCAATATAGGCAGGAGATCTAAATAAAACTCAAATATTTAAATCCACTTGGGTAATTTGGATTGCAAACTCTCGACGTAAGTTCCCAAAACACATCTTTGCAATACTTATTTCCCGTTTATTTACCATCCTTCTTCTCCGGACCTTAATGATGTAAGACAAACCATTGGTCTGATTTGTACAGTCCTAAAATGTAGCCATTGTTTTCAATTATTTTTCACGTTTTAGTCTCTGATCATTTATTTTTTATGCTTAGTTATGCTAATTAGGTTAAAAACCTCTAGTTGTAAGCAGTATTTTTCTTTCACAGTTTGCCATTTATTTTGTGTAGGCTGTGATGATCCATATGTTTATAAACTAATGGGGTATAATATTCTAAATTGTCTAGCCAGCAGAGAATAAAACAATAACGGCAGGTATTTTTTGAATTTTGTTTCAGTGGGAAAAAATCCTGTAAGTACAGAATGGAATTTGCATAACTAGCAATTAATTAATTGAGTGGAGTAGCAAACTAAATACTGAAAAGATATTTAAATAACACATTTATCCCTTTCATTAGACTTTCAAAATTGTTCTCACTGAGTCACATAGACATGAATGACTCTTTCAGCTATTGTTCCAAAAAATATATAAATGAATCTGGTTCTTATCAAAGTTTCGGTGATATTTGCATACAAAAAGATATTTCCTGCTCAGGAAATTGTTGACTCCAGTAGTGAACACACTAAATTGTAAATAGTTTGATAACAAAGACAATTACGCATGAATAATGGTAACCTAGTAGTATGCATTTTTGGTGTGTCCTTAGCCAAGGTAGAGAGGTTTGCTGAGGTAACTGGATTGCTGCATAGTGTATGGAATTCTAAGTTGTATTGAGAGCTTATCCTTGCTTTAATACAAAGGCAGGTCACTTAAAGATCCACCTAGAATTTGCTTGAAACAAGAGTGAATCTCTAAGGCCCTTTAAAATGAAGAATCATAACAAAAGTCAGAACTTTCTAGCAAATTCATCTCTGTTATAATTTTGAATACAGAATGGGGCTTTGCAGAATTGCCCTGAAATGCTTTGTTTCCAGTTACCTGAGATCCAACAAAAGTTTGAGGTGTCTAGTTATCCAAAACCCACCAGTGTCATGAATCATAATGCATTCATTTTTAAGACACATACCCAGGGTGAAATCCAAAGAATAAAAGATAAACACAGGGAGAAAATGTGTCAATTCTGCTCACACAGTAAATAATTAGGTCAAATGTGTTCATTTAACCTCACATTCTTTGATCTGCATCTTAAAACTAGTAGTGAAGGTTTAGTCTCTCTAAAAGAAAAGAGGTAAATAAATTGAATTTTTGAAATTATTTCGTTTCTACTGTCCCCAGATTTTGGAATCTCAGACATTGTGTTCCACTCCATGTGGTGCTGGTGGCTACACCTTCCACTTCCATCCATGCATCTCTCCTACTACATGGGATTGGCTTTTTTCTCTATACACACTTGGAAGTCCAAGAGTCCCTGAATGAAACTTCAAAGCCTTACTGTGCCAAATGAGTTAGGCTGGGCTGCACATTTGCTGGAACTGATGGAAGAGTGCCCAGTGATGTTCATGGTGCTGGGAGAAGGCCTTCAGCAATCTGCCCAAAGAAAAGCTGCAGGATGCATCTTCAAACATTGCAGGACTTCTCTTAAGGTAAAGGGCAAAGTTTTTCAGGAGGAAAAGGGGAAATCAGCTCATGAATCTTGGGTCTTTGAGGATGCCGCTGGAGGTGACAAAAGAGCTCCATTCTCCCCATTTAATCTGTCTTCTATTTGTTAAATACACAGTGGAAAACAAATATAAAATCCTCAGCATAAGAAAATACTTTGTCATGGTTTTCCCATCACAACACTATGCAATATTATACGAAGTCTAAACATGCTTACACGGATTATCTTTGTTTTATCTCTTTTTTTCCCTTAAAACTGAAAAAAATTCACTTTATTTTTCTTTTTCCCCACATTAAAGGAAAAAAAATCAACTCTGTCATGACTGTTAGATTTCCAGGTGATCCATGATATTTGACAGAGCACCGTAAGGAAAGGCCAGAAAGCAGGCAGGGATTAATGACACTTTTGCCAAGTGATGAATTCTGCAGTCCTGTAAACCTGGCATTTTGCATTCTGTCAAGATCAGAGCTGTTTTTAAGCTGTTTAAGTTGTGATTATTTTCTCACATCTGTTTCCCTGCAAACTAATTGTAGATCTGAAGTTGCTTTTTTTAAATAATTCATAAAAACATAAATCCAAAGGAGAGTGGCAAAGGTATACAGAAACCCAGTGAAGTACAAAGAAAAGGGTCAAGTCAGCTGTAGTTATCTGAGCACTTCTCCGACTCCTGAAGTACTTAATTAGGCCTGTCTGACTGTTTGGCCCTGGGTTGATTTTTTCTTTCAAGAGAGCTGTTGACCTGATGGTATATTAAAACACACTCAGCTGTAGCTTCAAAATGGTTACAGAAAACATTTGTAAATGCTGCTGTTTTGGCAGTAGAAAAAAAATGTAGGCTAGCTAGTGAAACTCATGCATTTATAATTTTTTTTTTCATGTTACTGAATAGCCTTTTAGCTCTACCAATTACACAGATCAGCTAGACAACATCATTTAATGTAGGCAATAAAATGCCCAGAAGATCCTTATCTATGAAAACAAGAGCTTCCCCAAGTTTTGGAGGGTCTCCCAACCAGGCAATTAATTGAACTAATTCAAACAAGCCTGTATAAAGTTTATAGCTTCTGGAATTATTGCTGAGCTTACAGAAGCATTTTAAAGATTACATCCTCAAAACTTTTAGATCAATTATTTTACAGTAGGAGTAGATCTCTTGTTTTAAAATGCCTCTTTGTGCTGATCCATCATTTTTCCTAATATAGGCTATTTTTGCAGAGCTAATTAGTAACTTATGCCCTGGAGAAAATTCTGTCTGTTGGTTTGTCCTCCTCTTAGAAAAGAGAATTTTTACACTTTTATTCACTGGAAGAAAATCCTCTCCTGTGAAGACAGAAGGAAGGAAGACATTAGAAAGAAGAATTAAAAAGAGAAAAAAAACCCAAGCCCCAAACCTAAAAACAGTCCAGACTCAACAGAGCTGTAGCCACAGCTGTTTCGAGAGGGAAAAGGGTTTTATCTTTGGCTTGTTTGCCAGTCCAAGGTTTTCCCACTAAGAGCTGTTCAAATGAGCAATCCTGTGATTACTAGCACCCTCCTCTTAATAATTTGGATGTGACTTCTCCCTTCTTCCCCTCAGCATGGTACCAAGCAGGCTCCCGTTTTATATTTTGTTGTTGAAAGGGAGGCTGTCAGGGTTGACATTCTGAAATATCCATCTGGCTCCTTAAATGCTATCATGTCTCTTTTGTTTTCCCAAGTCTCCGATGAGAAGATGTTTGTCACTTAATTGCTGCTGAGGATCACAGATGATGGTTTATAGGTTTAGGCAAATTGCAGGCAGCACTTTGTTAACAAACGGTAGAGCACAATGGTACTTCATAATTATCCTATAGAGCTCAATTGGCCCTTAACGGCACCTGCATGTACAGCATCAGGGAGCCTTGTTTCAACACAAAAGCTCCTTCTTGTTAATTAACCTGTGTGCACTTGTTACAAATGAAACCTATTTGTTTCCACTTAATATATTTGCAGCTAGTTTAAATATTCATTTATTATTATGCTTGTTAAGTGAGGAGTGGAGAAAAATAGTTTGGATCACTTTCATTAGTATGCATTGAGCTTAAAAGAGGTAGCAAATAGACCAATATGTCAAGTGTGTTCCTTTGTGCTTTCCTTCTTCCTGCTTTGTAGGTCCCCAAATTAGGCTAACAAAGATGTATATCCATTGCTGATTGAAATAATACAAAAGGAATGAGAAGTATAGGAGCCTCTGTGAAAAAATCAACAATTTCTCTGAAAGGGGCTTTGTACCGAATGAGAAATTTTTCACTCTAGCTGAAAAATGTCTTTTATTACACATTTAAAATTTGTACGTACACATACAGTTTTTATTTGTGTGTAAAAGCTGTGAAATAAAACTGGATCCAGGGTATTTAACTGTTACACTTTTTTTCATGCAGTTCTAACACAGATGCCCTTTAATCTTTAACCAAAGAGGTTACTTCTATATTATCCTTATAAGCAAAACAACCTTTCCTTTTTAACTGATAAAAATTAGAGAGAAACTGAAAGAAATTGTTGTGTGTTTATTAGAGTCTATAGGTACATATAAAAGACCATTAATTCAAGTGCATAAAGAGATTAATATAGAGTGATTATTGTTGTTGTTACCTTGTATTTTTATAAAGAATATGTCAAATGCTTTTATTCCTGTTACTGACAAAACAAAGTCCCTCTCTTACACTGATTTTGATTATTTGTTTTTGGTTTTGAGTAGCTTTGTGGTCTGAAGGTTTTCAATGATTTTTTTTTAACGTGAATAGTCGCACAAATAGTAGAGATTGCAGAGCAGATACAGCTGAGCAGTCAGTAAAAGCTTAAGTGTCCTCCTTATTTTTGCTTTACTTTTTGAAGTTTTTTCTAAGGATATGACTGCAAGGGAATCTTATCCAATACAGCAGTCACTTCTGAAAGGAAGCACAAAGGACAGTCATTTCTTGAATGACCAGAGTGAATCCTGAATAATGCCATTTCCTTCTGAGTAGTTTCCACTAGCAGCACTAATCAGTCCAGAGAATTTGCCACTTTGCATGCCAGTATCAACAGATAAACATTAAAGCTAGGTGGAGGAGGGAGGAGCAAAATTTTGGCTGCATATGAGCTCTTTTAACAGCACAATGAACAATATCAAAAATACACTTACGTATTGATGTGAGATGCATTCCAACAGCTGCTGATCTATTGCTGTGATACTTCTGTTTAAAACTGGTCAAATAATGCATTTTAGAATAGGTTAGTACTGCCTCTTACCTAGAGTAATAGATCTCATTTCTATCAATTCATCATGATTATATATTCTGGCCATTTTATTTAAAATTTCAACTTGCCAAGGGGCATTAATAACACACAGAAAATTATAAGTTACTTGTATTCTGCACACTTAGTGGAGATAGGTGTCAATACGGCTCAATAATTCAACAATTAAATAGGGAAAAGGAAATTGTACCTTAGGTTGTCTGTGTGTGTGCATGTATTTGTGCATAGTAATTTTATATGTATGTTTATATTTTAATTTATTTAGAATGGAGTACAGTGTTTATATGACATGTTGAGGATCAAAATGGTATAAATATTCTCTAATCACAGGATAAGTGTGAGGGATTTTTTAGCAGAAGGAGCTTCAGCTTCTCAGACTCTGAAGCACATTGCTTTTTCCCATAGTGAGAATATATTTAAAAATCAAATGTCACTCTTGTCTTCTTTTAATCATGATTTCAGTGCTGAGGCTTCCAATATGTAAGCACAGAAAAGGCCCCTGTGATGCAAATGTATCTTCTAGGCTATAGATGGCACTAAATCAGCAGCCACTTTTGGTTATTACTGATTTGCAGTGGATTTCAATAGTTGTTTAGAAGTGAAGGTGCTTATCAGGTCAATGAGTGTTCAAAGCCCTAATGAACTCTCACTAAAACATCTTTCATCTTCTAAGGTCCTAAAATCATTGCAAGTCTCCAGCATGAGTTCTTCAGTGATTTCCAAAGCAGCTGGGAAACCAAGGCATCATTTTTGCCGCTTCTGTGTTTTTGTGATACTCTCACGCCTCCTGGCAATTTGTACAGTTACAAAAGCATGGAAGAAGTAGCTACTACCAGCTTATATGGCATCTGTTTCTCTCAGGTCCACAACAGAATCTGAGAGAAGCAAAACAACAAAACTTTCAGCAGTTAAAAGTATGTCTACTGCTATTACAGCGAGCTGTATTTAGATCCTTTTCATCTCTCCCAAATGCATCCAGCTAGTGAGAGCTTTCTCAACCCCTCTTTAGATATACTTTTGCACAGTCCCTAGACTAGATCACTGGGCTACAACTCTCTGTTTTTCACCTGTGAAAATGAAGCAAATCCAGCCATATTTAGCACCTGCAAGGTTGCTTCTTCAAAACAGGGCATTATTTATTCATTGCAGAGTACACAGCATTCTGAGAAGGGAGATAAAACAGTGGAAGGCCTATTTCTGAATCTTGCTTATTCCTGTGAGTTTTGTTAACTATTTTTTTTTTTTTTCATACTGGACACCTCTTCCCTAGCCTAGGAGATACAGGCAGTTGCAGTGTCCCTTACTTTCACTTCCCCCCTGCAGCATTTTCTTATAACTAAACACTCCCCAAGCTGCCCTTCTTTAGCCAGGGATTTATTTCTTTTCTAAACAATTTGGTTTTCTTTTTCTCTGAGGTTTTGGTCAGGGAAAACACACCTGTTAGCCTGGCTGGAGACAAGCAGGTGCCTGTCTAGCAGTTAATAGCTCCCTGTCTTCTTGTCGCTTGGCTGTTCTCTGGAGATAGCTCATCTCTGTCGTTGTTTTGTTTCTAGCTCGGTTTTAGCCCAGAAACCTCTTTGATTTAATTCTCAGTAGTCAGGTGGAATAACACCGAGTTAGCAAATGTAGGTACCTACTGCATTCAGAGAAAATAATACTTCTGTATCCCTCATTAATCTCAGAGGAGTTTATGACTCAGAAGGTAAAAGAAGTAGAAAGCACTTATGACAAATACTGTGTTCCAGAAGGGATTGTAAGGCAGAATTTTGCTAAGATGAGGACCTGCTATCCCTTACATAGCTCACTAGTATGTGTTCCACTTCTGATGGGGCCTGTGAGTCTTATTTTTTATCTCTCTCTTGCTTCAGATTCTGCACTCCTAGACCCCTCCTCAAATGTCCATACCAAGTTGTATTCTACAGTGGTGAGTAGTATTTTGCTCACCTTGTTGTTTTCTTTCCATACCTTCAGCATGTGAAGATGTTTGTATCATGTTCACTGCTTTAAGCAGTGATAAAACCTTTCTTGGTGTCTACTCTGCCATGGCCAATCCCAACATGTCCACAGCCTCATCTGTGTGCTTCCTCTGTCCACCAACCTTGCTTTCACACTAGGAATGATGTATACTGTGTCTGAACACAAACACAGTCCTATTATTAAAATTGACATCTCTCTCTGCTCCAGGTGGATCTCTGAAGAGAAATACTTTACTCCAATAGAGGCCTTGCCTCTTAAAATCTATGCATGTTCTGGTGGTATGGGGCTGCCCATATACACACAATATATAGATATAAAAGTGAGTAGTTCCACAGCTGAATTCACTGTTGGTGAGCTTTCCCATAGTATAGAATTAATTCTGGAAATGTAAAATTCAGATATCTAAGAGCTTGAAGTGAAATCCACAGAGCCATATTCTGGATTTAAACCCCTCCAAAGCACCTGAACAGTGTTAGATATTTCATGTCAACAGTGTGATCAGAACAAAAGCCACCAGAGCTAGTTTACAGGGGGTCACACTGCCCTGGCTGGCTAAACTGAAACATGTAGGAGAGGAATGTGTTTTATATCCCAGGATCTCAGGGCCCTGCTCAATGAAGAGCCAACATCAGCCTGAAATCACAACTTTGAAATTATATATCCAGATTCAGATAACTGCATTTCACCCCTTTCAAAAACCAGTCTTTCTTGCAAAATGTCTTCACAGTGCAGGTTTCCTATTCAGCAGCTGGAAGACCCACTTTAAAGAAGATGTGGATTTAATTCCCCTTTCATTGGCAGAGGTTCAAACCCACTGTTCCCACCTCTCAAGGGATGCCCTAATCAATGAGCAACCATCTGTTCAGGGTAAGGGAGGAGGGCTTCCTCCACTTCCTTCCTGGTGTCCTCCCACTACATTGGAAGAAGATGTCATGACTAATTGGGCTCAGTAGCTAAATCACCCACCTGAGAATGGGGTAGATTCTAGTTCCGGCTCCTGCTTCAAAAGCTGCTTCTTCAGTAAGGAAGATGCACTTTGTGTGGCTCAGTTTCCACATCTGTAAGTACATCAAGAGCTGTGAGCACAGTGAACTCTGAGTGAACATCCACAGATCCATATTAATGCAAGCAAAGGACATGTGTGTGTTTATACACATATAGACATGAAATTAACACCCTTGGATCCTTTTACATATAGTAAATATGACAATAGAACCACTAGACTATCATCCTATTAAAAATCCCAGTAGAAATATTTGTGACAAAAAAAATTTGTGGGGTTTTTTTTTTAGAAGTCACTTTTGCACAGAACAAAAAAGAAAATATTAGGTTTTGATTACTGAAAATTGGAACAGGATCTTGTTTCTCAGTTGACATGACAAAAAAATGACTGAAACATTTTGAAAAAATTAAATAAAAGTATATGTTTAGAGCAAAGTGTGTGGGGGTGAAGACTATATTTGGGTTAGAAACAGCATTATTTATTGAAAATAATATCAGGAAATTAACCGAGGTGTATCTTAGGGGAGCATAGGAAATCTGACATTCTAAAAGCTGGGACATGCTTTTCTCTGCAAGAGACCACTGTTGAGTTGTTTTGCCTATAAAGTCCCATAGATAAAACACTGGGAGTTGGACAGAATAGGCTTTAAGCCATGATATGTGACTCACTGTTGTGTAATTTGGTAATTTCCACCCAAAAAAACACTAGAGGTAAAATGCTTTTGAAAGAATTATATATATTACAAATGAAGGAAATAATTCTAGCTTTTCTAGTATCTCTTGGTGATCACATACCTCATTTCTGTGCATTAACCTATCATAATGAGGTTTTGTTAACCCTTTGTACAGCTGAGTACCATGACTTTTTACATATCAGCTCGGACTGTCACATGGTTGACTTAGCACCAGTGAACACTTCACAACCACAGATTCATTTTCCTCAATTTGTTAAGTGGCTAATTATAAAGGTTCACAAAAGAATTGACACAAGGGAAGGAGACAGCCACACTTCTGTCAGCAGCCCCATGAGGCCTGTACAAGTGTCACTCGTAAAACAGAGCACAAATTAAACAATGGCTATAATAAGATCTAGGGGCTGGTGGATAATGAAAGAAAACTTCCTGTGTAGATGCAAAACAGACACTAAATGGGTTGTTTTTATGTTTGACAACAGGGCCCTTATGTAACTCTTCATGAATTCCGAGTCTGCCGTTAAGGTAATGTTCTTGGACTAGACTAGATGGTAACAAGCTAAATAAAATGACTACTATTTATTTTGTGCCTGTGACTGTGATTTCCAATTTAATTTCCATACCGTAGTATATCAATAAGATTTTTTAAAACAGAGTACAGTCCATGCAGTCTTTCCCAAATAAGTAGATATTTTGGAATTTGCTGGCAGATATAACTGCAAAATGAACAGTGTTGTATATTAAGAACAAATGCAATCAATGTGTTAACAAATCATTCGCTCTATCTGCAGTCATCAGCTGCTTATTACAAACAGCTGAATTTAAGCTAAAGAATAAATTTAAGCAGCAGCCTTTTCTTCAACTGCAAGATTTCTATACACCAAATTGGACTTTATTTTGTTGGTTTAAGTATTTAATGAAATGGAATGAAAGTCTTTTTTTGTGCATGTGCTGTTTTTCCCTTTCACTATAATACTGCCACTCGCAATGCATAGTGTTTGCATCATTATGTAAGACATTTGCAAATATGGTATGGTGTGTTTGCCTATGGGAAAACCCTCTCTTCTAATGTATTCATGAAAGATAAATTAACAGTGCTTTAGGTATGATAGAGAGATTCATAGTATAGTCTATTATAATGCTGATATTAAAAAGCAAGCTCATCATTTAATAAGAAAAATGTTAATCTTTTACAATCATGGCAATATGTTTTATTTCTGAGCAAGTCTTCCCTCCACCACTGTCTTTTTGTTAGTTATAATTTTATTTTACTATTTGTATTAGGCTGATATCTAGATAATAGTCAGGACACCATTGTGCTGACACTGTACAATGACAGCAACCCTACCAGAAATATCTTTGTTTCTATTTTCTTTTTTCTTCCATTTCTTTCTTCCCTTGATCTTCCCTTATTTTTCACAGTATAGACTCCAAGCATATCTCCTGCGGGATGCTGATATGATACTTTTGCCAGTCTCAATTAAAGAAAAAACAACAAAAAAATACAAACCCACAACAACAGGTATGAAGCAATTTTCTGCAGGATTATGCAGTTCCTGATTTTCTGCAGATATCTGATTTTCAGTTGACAAAATTTAGATGTTGTCTGGACACCTGGTCAGAAATGCTAGAAACCTGCCTGCAGGAAGCTATGTTTCACAGCTACATTCTGCATTTATGCTTCTCTGGCAGATGCACTGATTTCTTTGGCTCTGTCTATGCTTTTGTATCAGCTGAGGTCTCAAAGTTGCACTGTAGCCCAAACTATCCAGCTGCCACCACCATGTTGATTCCTGTGCCCACCGAAGTCCAGAGCAGACCAGCTGTCCTCCCCAGGAAGGATGCCCAGACACAAGATCCCAAATCTTACATTCAAACACACTGACATGGGCAATCCAGAAGCCATTAGTTTCAACTACTTCACTCTGAAGAGTAGAAACCCAACGCAGCAGAGCTACCAAACTACAAATTTTTCACTTCATGATAATATACAGTGCAGGGACAAGGGAAAAAAGACTATACAGGAGGACTATATTGGGCAAGAATAAACAGAAATCCAAGAAACTGTATCCTTTGTCTGTCCTTAGACACATAGGGTTCTTATCTGTCCCTCTTTTTTTTCCATGTGTATCTCACTGTCATCTTCTGTATGCTTGCTTGTACTCTATATCCATTCTGTCTCATACCAGCACTCCAAATTTCTCATTCACTTATTTTTAATTTCATGTAATCTGCACCAATTTCCTGCACGTAATCCCTCAGGTAATGTACAACAGTCAGCTAGAACATCCTGTGTGGAAGTACCCTGCAGTTAAATACATTTTCCTGTTGAAACAGAAGGATTTAGTAGAAACTGTTGGTATCCATGACATTTTCATCATTAGTAGATTTGGGCTCTCTGTCTGTAGCTGAGGGGAGAACCAGATTCGGGACCTTGTACAGCTGTAATCAAAGAAAAATATTTCATCCCACATGCTTTTGAGGCAGCCTATGGAAGGACCCAAGGGCACTAGTGGGTTATTATACATACTGGCCTGGGAACTGCACTAATGGACTTTCTCAATTCACAAATTTCTGAAATGTGAAGAACTTCAATTTTGTTTGACTGAGATCCTGAACACCTTTGTGTTTTCTTCCTACATTTCACTTATGACTGTTGTTTCAGAAAAGGGAGGGCATCCTTCATAAACACATTGGCAGAAAACATAATGGTGAAAGAAAACATGGAAAGACATAGCAGAGAGTCATTCTACATTGATATTCTCATCTTCTACTGTACCTGTTCCTCCCTGCCTTCTGCTGATTCCTGTTTCTTAACTGTCTGAGATACATCATTCTCTTGTCAATACCAATCCTGAATAATAAAGATAGAAAATCCTTAGAGTTTTCCTTTGAATTCCACATCCTGTCATCATTTCTGATGTCATACTGACATTCTTTTAGACTTGCTTGGTAGACCTCCCTCACTTGCCAAAAAGGATACAGTGGCAAAAATCAGAGCAACCTAATGAGTGAGTCCAATTTCTGAGGATGCAAGTCATCTTAACTCCTGCTAGAGCATGCTTTAAGCGAAGGTCATTTTTCCCTTAGAAGTCAAGGTCAACACAATATCCCAGCCTGGGCTTAGATATAGCAAACAAAGTCTTAAATCTTTGGGTACACGGAAAGTTTTTCACCTGATACTTTGTCAAATATTGAATGAGAGCTTTTTAAATAATGGAATTATTGTCATAACCTAGCGTGGCAATTTTTCTTTTTATACTAGGGCAAAAAGGGCTTAAGGAGAGCAGGATGATAGCAAGTCTTGATTAAATTCCTACATTAAAAATATTCCCAGATTTATTCTGCAAATTAAAGTAATGATCAGTATAAGTTTTGCAAAAAAAAATGCATCAACCCTCAGCTTCCTATTCTTCAAGACAGATTAATAATAACTGAAATTTTAATGAAATATATAGTTGGATAGGTGTAGACTGCATGTAGGTATTTAGGCCTGATTCATCCAATTAAAATGCTTGTCAGAGGGAAGACAATTTTTTTTTCATATAGAAAAACCTATATGATAAATTTCACATTTGCCTTAAAAATATTATTTAAATATGATTTGCCATATAAACAGAACTCCAGTGGGACTGGAGGGTCACTGTACAGAAATGCATGTGGAAACACCTAGCATGCCATAGCTATCAAAGGAAGTCATTCAGAACTTCATAGACAACCTCACTCTTATAGCTTCGTAAGCATACCTGATACGTAAAATCAGTTTGATTAAAAGCCTAACCATTTATAAGTGCAGTGGCTTGCATGATCATCAACATGCATGATCATTCCAAATGGATGCACAAATAATTACACAATCAATTCTGCACATTGTCATGAACCTTTATAACATTAGCAATCAGAACTGTGAGGTTTTTGTCTGAGTATTCACTGCCCCAAGTTACATGGATTCATTTCATCTTTGTATATACATTCAAAATAAATGAATTTGCATTTTTAAAAGGTAAAATATTCACCATCCAAATTAATAATACTTTCATTAAAAATATATTCTAAATATTCTCTGGGTAGCATTTGAATTTGAAACCATCATTAGTGGATTCTGTTTCAGCTTGAAGTCTTTTTTTTTTTTTTGTAATGTCTATCCTATTCATTTTAAATTTTGAGCATAACAGTGTTTCTTCCACTATTTGAACCAAGCTATTATTAAGGGATTGAAGTTTTCTGGTGAATGAAGAAGTCCAACTGCTTTTCATGACAAAGTTGGTAATTAGAAGGCCAATTTAATGGTGAATCAGGCAGAAATATTCAAACCATGACAAATTACTTTAATAATACAGCTTGCAATGCTTGAACAGAAATAAATTTCACTTCTGAAACTCTCGCCTTTTTCTGCCTGCCTGGAAGATAAAACTGTCCAGGAGGTATTTTGTACCCTTTATTCAGTAAAGCTTTTACTAGAACTTAAGCAGGCCAAATAGCTTGCAAATGCAAAAACATTATTCATGTTCTTATGATTTTTTTTACCTGAAGGTAGGCTGCATTGAGAATTCTGTATAAGTCAAAGATTTATTTTTTTTACCTCCTGCTTAAACACTGCAATAGTGTTTTATTGTTTTATCTCTGACTTGAAGCATTAGCAATAGTCTACATTGGCTTCAAAACTGAAAGCTAATTTCAGTGTTTGTCATAAGTTTGTTAAGGCCACATGCATTCCACAGTTTGAAAAATTTCATTATTCTGTCCATGCTGGGGCTTCGTAATTGGATAGTAAGGATGTTCAAAGACTAATTTAGTGAATTGCACAATATTTTAAATGGAATTATGCAGGTTTATGGGGCCTCAGGGGATTGAGCTAGGAGCCTCTTGAGAAAATCTGTTTATCAGTAAATGATATTAGCAGCTTTCACCTAGCTTTTGTCTTCATTAAATTGCTGCTCTTCCAATTGAGGGTCACATCTGAGGACTGCTTTGATAATTTGTCATTATTGTCTTGTTTATTGGAGCATAAAGTTGATACAGCAAAGGTTGTGCAGTTTATATTCAATGTGCAAAGAAGTTTTACCTACCAGCCCTGCCAATCTTTTATCATAGCAAAACATGTCAGGACACAAGAAATTGTAACTTGTCCAGTATTCTAGTATATTCTAAATTATCATAACCCCTGTATTTAATTTCCTAATATTTTCTAATTGAATGCCACATTTTATACTCCAGGTTCTATCAGATTGTGTTTTCTTTCCTTCTGTCATTTTTAACAGATGGGCAAAAATATTTCTCTTTTTAAAATTAAGCAATTTTTTTCTGTTTGAGTGCCCCTTTTCCAATGCTCTGGTTTTACCCTGGTGTAAATGTGACCAGCATTTGTCCCATCTATTGAATTTAATTTGCCATAAAGTCACACATGCAGCAGACTCGGTCTATATTTTAAAGCACCAAGGCCACATTTCAATTATTGTTTACACTATAGAATTTCAGTAAAAAGCCATTTCAATGCTTCTTCTTATGGGAAGAAGAGTTTTAGACATGGGCTGGCTGTATCATCCAATTATTTGTTTCCTTTCTTGTTACCAGCACCACAGAAAAATCATAATTTCTCTAACAGCAACTATAGGTGAGATGCATCAATGCTGTAGTCTATATAGATTGAGAGACTATCACCCAGCCTTAGACATGTGTCTTCAGGCCTCGTGTCAGTGAATAATGTACCCTTTCAGATTTTATTTATGTGTAGGGATCATATACTTTTTATAAAATGTATGAATTAGGCTTATTTAAACCACTTGAAAAGGCTTGGCAGTATCGCTACATTTTTTATTATTAAATTATCCTGCAGCCTAATGTGGGAGTAAAAGAGCACTCTTTTTGTTATATATTATACTAGTTTCCCAAGAAAAACTGAAACTTCTGAACTGAATATTATGCAAGTTTCTACCTAAAAATTTAAATGTGGGATAATTTGGGGGTTTTTTGTTTGTTTCTAAGAACCGGTCATAAAAAAACCTCCAACAAATACATACTTTTATGTCTTTTAATTAAAAAGAAAGTACATTCTTGACAAGCACTAGTCTTCATCAGTAGTTGCCTACAACCCCATCAAATGAAACCCTTCTTACTAAAAAAATTTTCTTAGGAAACTGTGCCTGGAATGTGATATCAATATCAAAACAGATTTGATTGTTTTATGAGATTTCAGTGTTCCAAGCAAAAGGCTTCAACCTCATTTTTGTGAAGAGGATTCAGATGTCAAAAGAAACTCAGGGCAAAACCTTATTCCCGAATCATGATCCAAGTAGATCCTTCAGCCTGAAAGGTTGAGCTCGACTGGTCTGGAGACATTATGGCAAAACATCCTATGAAATTTCATACATTCCTAGACAGAGCATCCCAAACTACCACACCAGTCTGTAGGTCACATATTGTTATCATACACACATGCTCTGTACACCCTCGCCACGAGCCATCGGCTCATCCTTTCATCCTTTCTCTTTTTCTCTTCTTATTCCATGCACTGTTTTTCCTTCCTGCAGGATTGCTGTTCTTTGAGACATTTTATACCCCCATTTACCCTCCCAAATTAACTCAATATGTTTTCCCAGCTTAATTTATTTTACCTCCCAACCCTGTGTTATCTTTGCCATATCAGTTCCCTTTCCCTACCTGCTATGGATATTGCCCAGAAAACCCAACAACTTCCATGGAGTCGATGTGCAAATTTTAATACAGCCATAAAGGTGAAGATTGCAGCTAAATGGTTGGACTCAATGGCCTTAGAGGTCTTTTCCAGTCCTAATGATTCTTCTAAAGCTCTGCTGCCTTTATTATATTAGTAATTCAATTAATATTTTTAGTTGTTTTATATGCTCTTATGCACAATTTTATGTCTTTAACAATTTGCTGATTTTGGCTCCTTGCTTGGTGTTTCCTTGTCCTATTCTTGTGCTACTACAGAACCTATCTGAGCAACTGAGGGAGCTATTTAAACTCAGCTACAAGGTACATCTTACTTATTTTGAGTGGAAAACCTCTTGTTATCGACAAACTGTAAGTAGCAACACTATTGTGTATGTGAGATACTGAAGATGTAATCTGGTACAGATTCAATAAAAAAAACTTATGGGAAAATGCAATGGTTCCATTATTCCTTTATTTGGAGGAGAGTAAAACCAGTTCAGGCAGTTCACACTTTTGTGTTTTCAAAGAGAACTGTCTCTCTCCAGTGACTACAAGAGGAACTGCATTGCATGTACTTTCAATAAGTAGCATCAATAAAGCCTTTAGTAAGGGGTTAGCTGGTCCAGATCCTGTTTATTGTTTCTGCAGCTTTTCCTTTCTTCTGAGTCCAGAAGAGCTATTTCTCTATTTTTCTGTTTTGGTGAGGTACCAGCTTCAGAAAGTGGGAAAACAAAAGGTGCTATGCAGCAAGAGTTGTTATATAAATGACTCCAGGCATGGCAACCTAGAGAAAGGTAATCTTCTCCCTCCATTTTACTTTAATTTTGCTATCACTGGCAACAAGTTTCTCCTGCCTTACATCTCAGCTCTGATTGTCATCAACTTTAAACGTTTCTGAATTTTGCACACTTGATTAGACTGAGCAACACCTTCCATAAGAGCTAAGTCCTGATTAGCAGCTGAGGAGGTCACAGAACCTGTTTGATGTGAGTTCCCCAGCCATCACAATTTGAAAATTCCTCCAGTTTGCTCTTAGAAGAAAAAAGACAGCCAGCTATTGCTCCCTCATGGGACTTATGGAATTCAGGGTAAGTAGTAAGACAGTGGTCTCAGATAGCCTCAGTCGCTTCTAGGTGTAAATGCTTAACTCCAGGAAAGGACAGGAGCTCAAATATTTCTCTCCCTTTTGTGCTTCCCATTGGCTATTTCAGGTGTTGAACACTTCTACCTTTTCCACTTACCAACATGCTGCTCTTGTGCATCCTAATCTTAGACATTCAGCATTTCCCACCCCATTGTGAAAAAAGCTTTGGCGCATAACTGGATTTGTGAGTGTTATGCAGGGAGCCAACATGTAAAAAGTAAGGAATTACTGAGCATCATGGCTTTGCCATCCTTTTCCAGATCTGCTCCTCACTGAACATATGGCATGGCAGTGAGTCCTACAGATTCAGAAACTACGAGTCAAATCTTTGTCACCACAAGGGATATTTGTCATTTACAACCCTTTAAATGACACTTAAGGCATCTATCCCTCAACAAAAGTCATGCCTAAAGTTACTGTAGGAACTCCCTGGGTTGGCCTTGAGACAGCTGGGTTGTGTGCCAGGAGTCAAGTAGTTATGGCAAAAGGAGTCCAAATCTACCTTGGTCAAATTCCTTTTATGAGAGGATGCTCATGCAATTTTGATAATGCATATGCATGTACATCTTGTAATGGTCAGAAATACATATGTGGGGCTTCAGTGCAAGTAATTTTTTATTACAACTAAACTAAAGTATACATTATATTTGTTTTCCATGTGCAAAGACTATTTTGTTATGCAGAATAAAGATTTTTACTAAAAAGGAAAGATTATTAGACTATCTGCATATATTCTGAGCACCTTAATGTGAGGTGTTGTAGTCATATATTAGGAAAAAAAACCTTCAACAACTGGTTTGAAAGAAAATTAAAATATTAAAGAATTTAAATACAAAAGTGAGATTAGCAAGAGGGACAATGAAAAGGTATAAACTTATGGCTCCCAACTGCAGTGAGGGCAGCTAAGCCATTGTGAATACAAGGACACACACTCATTCTCTGTGTTAATCTGCTCTGTGTTTACATACGTGTTTTTCAATTCTCGGGGGACATCAAAATGGTAATGATTTCCTATTTTTGTAAACAAATGGAAATACAGCCTTTCATGACAGCTGTTACTTCAAAAATGATCTAAAATATTTATGCAAATTACAGATTTAGAAATCTTTTCACTGAAGGTGTTTTCCATTCTTGAGAAAGATTCTGACAATTAAAAATAAAAACAAAAAAACATCAGAATCATGCCTGTTATTGTTTAGTCCATAACAAAGACAGCTGTACATACCCTTACTGTGAGTCGCTTTTATCTGAACAACCTTGCTTAGTAAAATTGGACAATTTATCACCCCAGTGCCTGCAGCAGTGCAGACTGCATGCAAGTGATTAGTTTGCCACTCCAGCTACCAGCTTTGATACACCTCTGAGAAACTTGCAGTCTGCATGAAAAAGTCAGCACGGAGCTTAAACTAACTCTCAGGCACCAGGTGGCCCAGGGGGACAAATAGTGGGCTGTGCTGTCTTCTGCCTATCTCAGCAGGACTGGAGGCCTGGGACACCTGAAGGTTGCTCTGCCCAGCAGCCCAGAGAAGGGGTTCTGGTGCACTCTGACATAGAGGGTAGAAGATATGAAGTTAGTCACCTATGTGTGATGTCCAAGTGCCTCACATGGTCTGCTGGCCTCCTGCATTTGCCTGTCTTCCCCTCCTGTAACTGTAAACAAATGCCATGTGTCTAACTTAGAGCCATGTGTCTAACTTAGAGCCATGTCTCTAAGTTGGACACTGAACACTGGAAAGAATGAATACCATCTTCTGGTTGTGATTTCTGCACTCAGTCTCACAAACCTCAAGAATTTGATGGATCTGAGGACCACAGTCTCTTTTGAGTCTTGCCCACTGCTCAGGCTAGCTGGGCAAACTTGCACTTCCAACACTTGCTGTGTGAATATGTGAGCAAAAGATTTCAATCTTCAAGGCTTTCACACACACCCAATTCAATTATGGAATGCAAAACAATGTTTAACAGTAATTTTTAGGACGCAGCCAGCCTTATCTGAGCCAAATAAATTCTTCACAAGTCATTGTACTTTTAGAAGCCCAAGACAAAAGTTCAAAGAAGACTTTGCTCTGCCTGAATATGAAAAAATACTTGGAATAATAGTTCTGGTTGCCTTTGAGGGGTAACAGTGGAAGGTCTCCTTGAATCCGAGAGCACCAGCAGTGAGACTGTACGTAGCTGGAAAGAAAAGAAGGAAGAAGGGAGCATTTTTATCTCTAGTTTCTAAATAAACAGAAATGAAAACCAGTATTTCCTCTATTGACTCACTGGTGTAATTTGGCCAGTGAGTCAATAGAGGAAAAGGGGAACCTCACTTTATCTGAAACTGCAATAGGTATAGAGTTAATAATCATTTAATCTCATTTAAAAAAAAATCCAGCAAAAGAGAAAATCTTTGACTGTAGCTTGAATGTTTATCCAACGTGGAGTATGCACACCCTTATTTCACTGGCAACATAGGCAAATTGGACTTAGATCTTCAGATGGTTCTGCTGGGCTCCTAAGTTCTAGGCACTGCTCAGATGTCTGCTTGGCTGCATCCTGTGCCAGCTTCCTGCCTGCTCACCAGTGAGTGCTTTGAGTTTCACAGCACCTTTCTAACAGACAGTTTCAGTGAGGGGATTTCCCAGCTGCTCATTGCAAGGTGCTTTGCAGATTAGATTTCTGTTTGCAAGCACACTCCTTTCTGTTTTGGTGTGTGCAAATGCTGCTTAATTTGATTTCTTTCCCTAATTACTGTGTAGATAATTTTTGGGTAGTAAGCTAACATTGCAGGTTTGAACTTAGCCAGAGCATTGTAATACTGACAGCTTTTTTTTTTTAGCTTTTTTTTTGCTTTTTTTTTGTCGTCATAAACAATAAATCTTACAACAAATTTCCTTAGATAAAAAGTTTCTTTGTGAGATGTTGTATGCAAAACACTTAATTCTGCTACAGATCTTTAATGCTTCCATACTTTAGTTTCATTACAGCAGGAAATTTCTTTTGAATTCTGCTCTTTAGAAAAAG
This sequence comes from Lichenostomus cassidix, assembly GCF_008360975.1. NCBI lineage: Eukaryota > Metazoa > Chordata > Aves > Passeriformes > Meliphagidae > Lichenostomus > Lichenostomus cassidix. The sequence goes on along the minus strand of NC_139479.1, from coordinate 47,605,619 downwards.
GAAGTTTTAGCCCCTTGAAGACCCAATAAATTACTAAAACAGGGCAATTTATGATCTTCATGCATCTCTGCAAAGAAAATTCTCCCTCCAGGTAGACTCAGTCTGTCTAAGATTCAAAGATATTAGAGGCAATTTTATGAAAGGGATCATTAATTATAAGACATGAAATTTTAATAGGAGGCTTCTTTTTCCTGATATCTTGCATGAGCCAAGATCAAAGTAACTCCCGTATGTTGACCTAGTAAGCATGATAACTGAGCAGATCAGCTTCTCTGCCTGTCCTTTTTAACCTCAGAAAAATCACAGAAGTGATGTGTTGTAGGACAAAGTGCATTTCAGTGTCATATATGTAATCATAGGAGATGGAAAAATGCTGCTACTTGTTCCTGACAGGAGAGAATTGTGTCCCCCAGTGATGTTCAGGCACACTCACCATGACCAGGAGTGCTCTGGGTGCCTCATGAAAGATGACCAAGGCTGGCATGTTGCATGGTCAGCTTGACAAGATGCTCAGCTGTACCTACTCCTTTATAACATGGGCATGTGAACTGTTTTCCTTCCATACAACACCAGATAAAAACCATGCTCCAGTCATCAATTAACCCTATTGTGATGATCCAAACTTAGCTGCTTTTTCTGCATGCTTGTGCTCAAACACACACAGCTTGTTTGCATTAAGGGTGAGACCAGAAGGGATTCATATCACTCTGCATCAATGATCTTTTCTCTTCATTATTGGCTGCTCTCTCCATCTTTTTGTCTTCTGAAAACTTTATTAGTGATGATTTAATATTTTATTCCAGGTCATTGATAAAAATGTTGAGTAGAAATAAACCCACTGGAATTTAGCTAAAAATGCACCTGGTCAACAATGATTAGTCATTTACAATTACATCTGGAGAGCTATCAATTAGCCTGGTTTTAATCTATTTAATTGGTGCCATATAACATATTGTTCTAATTTCTTAATCAAAATGTCACAAGTCACCAAGTCAAATGTCTCACAGGAGTTTTAGTGTATTATATTCACACAATTACCTTTAGTAGCTAAACTTCTAATCACATTACAAATCAAGACCAAATTTCCAAGAGCCCATATTGATTTGCATTAATCATATTATTGTGCTTTAATTCTTTGTCAATGAAGTTGAATATAATCTGTTATTTTGCACAGAACAATAAGGCTTCTATTATCTAAGCCCTTTAGTTTTTTTCTATGAATTTTGGTCTTCAAACCAAAATAGTTTAAGAACTATTGAAAAGACAGCACCTATGGCTCAGGGAGATGCTCTTTTAGAAATATTCTGTTTCTTGCATGCCAGTCACCTGTTGATTTGTTATTGATTAATTCTGATATCTGTGTTTTAACTGAGTTGCTTTAGCACTCGAAGGTGTTTCATAATCCTCTAAAGAGATTATTGTCTGGCTTTTTCTCATCTATAAAAAAAATAGTTTGTTGAATGTTTCTGCCTTTTCTGTGTTACTACTCACATTGTATAGCACTAATCAAGGACTTTTGTTAGGATTTCTTTTGTTGGTTCACTTCAAAAATGGCTTTCTGTTATCTTTCATTTTACTTGTGACAGTTTCTCATTGTGTCCTTTTACTTTCCTTACCAAGTTCCTTCAGTTTCCAAATTTTCATCTGCATTCAGCTCATATCAAATTCCTTTTACTTGTGTTATACAGAGATAATCTGTACTTTGAAGTTAGTATATCTCACAAGCACCTAAGCCTTTGATGCTAGTAAGCAAACATATGTTCATGGAGAAACACTAACTTATCCATATTTAAAATTGCAATTTGTTTCCAGCATGACTGTGTGATTTTGGTCCTCATCTTCAAATGTAAAATAAATATATATTATATATATATATATACATATGCTTCATCGTGCCATATGCAGTCTGCATCTGAGGTAGAATTTCCTATCAGAATTTAAGAAAAATAAACATATGGTTAATAAATTATGAGATCTTAAATATCTATGCCTTCTTCAGAATAATAATAAAAAAGCTAAGATTTGGTTTTGCTGAGCAAAAAAAAATTGGAAAAGAGATACAATGTAAGATTCATGCGTAGGATATCACGTCTGGTACTCCTCTGAGGAAATGTTGACTTTCCTCACTATACATTGCCAATTCCCCAGGACACAGAAGTCCTCACTTGGTGAGGTCTGCACAAGGTGAAGGAAATTAAAGCACTAAAGGCAGCACTTCAGGAATCTATTTATTTTGGAATGAGTATCTGGATTGGTACTCTGGAGATGGGAGTGGGCAGGCTGAGATGCAGCTCAGGGAGGGCTTGCAGGGATGAAGGAGCCTAGCACTGGAGACTGAAGAACACTTTGCTTCTGCATCACAATCCAGCTGTACTCCACTGTAGGTCAGGACAGCTGCTGTCATTCATGGGATACCTTATTCCAGGAGGCAACAGGGGGCAAGACAAAGGCAACGACCTTTAGATCTACTTTATTTATTTACCGCTGAAAGTGATTAATTTCTTCAACAACAGTGATCTCTCAAATACAAATATTTAATAAGAACATCAAGATAAACCCAGAAACAGGCTCATAGACAAGAAGTTACTTATGTCAGAACTGCCTCAGTTTGCCCAGCCCGATAACGGTCTCTTGCTTAGCCTAATTGTGATAAAAGGATTAGGAGTGATATCTCCTAGGTGATGCATCCTCCAGGAGGATGAAATAATGCTAGGAAGAGTGCTCAGGCAATAGCATCATGCTCTCACACTTTGGTTTCTTTCTCTTCTCCCTTTATTGCTTTTCTACAATACACTGAATACTTTCCTGCAGAGCACTAAAGGTTCCACAGTGCATCAGAAGAAGGCCAGTGGTGTCTCTTCCCATGTAGGTCTCACACATACAGGGTGTGAGGTTGCACATCATAAAGCCAAACAGGTTAAATCATTATCTCCCAGTTTCTGAACTAGTACTGTAAGGATTAATTGAAGGGATAAATGTCCCTTTCATGAAAGACAGTGGTTGTGACTCTGGATTTCTGCAACAGATCAGATCTGGTCCAGCATCTAACATGTCAGGGTTATCATGGGACTTAAGCAGAGGAAGCTCAGCTGGTGAAGCTTCAATGGCTTTCTGATGCCTGGAGGCACAGCCACGTCCAGGGGACAGACTTTAGTCACTCAAATAAATTTTATAGCCAAACCAGAAGATACTTAGTACCTCAGGTATTTCTGTGGTGTCTGCAGGCTTCTGTACATCACGTTCCACTTCTGGGAGCAGGCACCCAAGCCTTTTACTGAATTTGTCTTCCGGTGCTGATAATACTGTATCCAGTATATCCCCAGCCACACTCAGCACAGGTTCCAAGGGAAAAGCTGCCAGCATTTGCTCAGCAGATGATTTTGCTGAATTTGCTGTAACTGGGTCCTCCAGAGTATTGTACAGCTTTTTCCAAGAGTAATAATTAGGAATCTTTGGACCAGTAGGACAAGCTGATTGCCATTAGCAGTGCCTTTTTCTCCCTATTACCACATGTGCACTAGTGTTTGTTTTCGTTATTGTAAAAGTAAAGTATGACTGCATTTTCCTCTTTTGCTTTTGATCCTAATGCTCAGTTTGCCCCTGAACTTGTCATATCCCCCCTCCATTTCACAGTGTTTGATCTAGCTATCTAAAATCAGGGAACAGATAGGATCTCAGCATCCAGAGCTCCATGTTAAGAAATTAAATTGGAGAGCAAAGACTTCCCCTTTGCTTCAGTTTTATCATTTCAGCAGAAAGACAAGTGAGTTCATAGCGAAGGATGTGATTCAAGCTGTAGCACATCTTAGCTCCCATAAATCCCTTATGGTCCCTTTCTGTGTGCTGACCCAGCCTTGTGTTCAATTTCCATCCCTTGGAAACAAAGGTGCAATCGAGGATGCTGTAGATCCTTAGGCTGCCTCTCGATGTACAGCAGTGTTACACAGCCAGGTGTAAAGCAAGAATCCCGGGGAACCAATTCCTACAGCCTTTACCATAGATGTGACCTCGCCTGAGCTTTAGATACCCCGTACTTTCATGAGATCTATATTCATGCATAAATCACATAGGAACTAGAACAGAAGGTTACTCTGTAATCTTTTCATCTAACTGGCAGTGTGGTGTACAATTCATCAGCACAGCATCCTCCTCCTGTTGCCCCATTCTGTGTTTAGAAAGTGCTTGAAGGACTTTCCTGTCAGGGTGACTTAATATGATATTGATTTCTGATTTTTCATAGAGTTTACTAAACTTTATGTTTTTTTCCTTTGTCGGTGTTATTGGCACCAACAAGGGAATGTGTTACCTGCTGGTTACCATCAATCAGAGCAAATAAGCTATTCACACTTACTTCTTGTCAAGCATGACATTTTGTAATACTTTTCAATAGTTTCTTATATTTCTGGTTTTGTTTCTGTTCTCTATTTCCCAGAACATCCATCCTTCTCCCTTCCCTATCCTTTATGTTATTGTATCTTTCTCATGCTTATTTTTTTACAGGAAATGAATTTCTTTATAATCAGAAGAATTTGCATCAAATTAAAGGTAAACTGCTATAAACTTTCCATTCAAATAAAACCTCTGAAATCAACACTACACTAATCAAAAGTGTAGGTAAATATCCAATTTTGTTACGTGGTCAAAAAGATATTTATTTGTAAGTACTAGGGAAAGAACAATTAGAGATCTCTCCAGACATCTTTGAAGAGAGCTAAATGAAGATCTTTCCTTCACATATTGAAAATAATTTTTAAAAAAAGGATGGATTGAAAAAGATGCTAGTGAGTACAAGTATGAATAACTTCATATAAACTGTAAATGATGACAAAGCCAATTACCTCATTACCAAAGACATGGTCGTCACTACACTGATACTTTTCTTATATGAATATGTCTCAAAGAGCAACAAGATTAACATTGAAGAATTTTTGTCTTGTGGGTATTGAATTTAAGGGTGATTCCTCAGTTCATCCCCAGCGATGAACTAGGCAAAAGGTTTAAATACAATGTAAGAGTCAGGGCCTTTCTTCTGACTTTGAGCAGAAAATGGACTGGGGCAGCCTAAACACAGTTTACAGCAAATTCACATAACCTGAACTGTTGCAGATACATACCTACACTGTTGTCTGACCTCCTTTTCTGTTCCTGGAAAGGAAGAGGTTGTTTCTAGGGAGAGAATGATTCATACCATCACAAAGTAGGCCATGGAGATAAGTGTGAGAAATCACATCCCAAAACAAGTCTGTTTCCATTAACTGCAAGAGCCCGCCATGACTAAACTGGATATAGATGTTCCTGCTGCAGACTTACAGAGCCAGCAGACCTTCATACCCCTCTTGTTTAGGGGAAGGTGACACTGATCAATTCTGAAGGAGAAAATGTGGAAGCCCATGTGTGTTCCTTTGACTGTATATCTCTGACTCATAGGTAACTTCTGACACCATTTCTGTGCTTCCACACTTCCACGTTTTCTGTTCTGACCAATTTCCATGCTCATCCATTGCTCTGATTCTCATTTGGATATTTCTCTGACCTTTCTGAAGACATCCACACCTCTGATTTTCCACATTTCATATTACAGAATTCATCCCACAAAATTTCACAGGTGTCTATTTTACTCACTATTTAAAAAAAAAAAACCTGGTTTTCCCCTTAACTCTTGATATTTTATGTAGATGAGTAGCAACATGAAGGAAAACTGAATGGTGAAGTAAACAGAAAAATGAGGAGACACGTATTAATATTTTTAAACTACATAAAGATGTTTAAAGAGGTCAGGATTCATGGGCTTAAATTAATGAGATTCCAGTTAGACATCTGGGAAACATTTCTAGCAGTGAAGTGGTAGATTAAGTTGCTTAGGGAGGCCACAAGAACTCCATCAATGGAAGTTTTTAAGAACAGGTTGAGCAAACCTCCGCTGAGATTGGTGCTCTTATAACTGAACCTGCCCTGAGGGGTCTATTAAATTTGCATGAATTATGGTCACCACTCACAAGAGTTACATTAATACCACAAGAGTGTCATGATGCAAAAGACACACAGCAGAAGGCAACTGAGGCTTATCACGAGGTGATACTACTGCACTACTGAAGTTATGCTTTGCTTTCTCCTCCTTGCCTTCCACCTTCCTTCTCTTTTTTCCCAACAAAATATGGGAATGCAGTGCAAGCCCTGAGAGTGTGGGATTGGAGAGGAGGGATGTGTGCTGCCCACAGAGAATAGGGGACAATACTCCTTGGTGTGTTACACATTGCTGACTTCTTTCTTCCCATTGTTCAGTCTGGCCATATTCCAGTCATGAGCCTTGGAAAAACTACTTGTTTCCAGATACTGGTGCATGCTCCTGCCAAATCCTTTATTCACTGCCAGGATGAGAACTTTCCCATCTCTGCCCCACGAAACCTGAGTTTAAGGTTTACAAGAAAGACTGTCTCTCTCAGAGCACAAATGGTACTAGGATCTCAGTACCCTTCAGTGGATTCCTTACTCTTGTTCCCTCCTCCTTCCCATCTGATTTTCACTCCTTCAGGTGTTTTCTTGATTCACTTCTTCTCCCTCTCCTTCTTCTTGCTTACCTCCTCATTTGCCAGTTATACTTTTTCTTGACCCATTTTCCCTCTCTTTGAATATTTCTTCTTACATCCAAAGCCAGTTTTTTTCTAGTTATATGTTTCCTCTTTCAGAATTAAATTCTCTCATTCCAAATTAGACTGGTCCAGGATAATTGAGTTAAAGTAAGATCTGTGTAAATATAGAGAACTGTATAGGTTTATGTCACTGTTGGACCGCTAGCGGAGTGAAGAGGAGAGACTTTGAGCGCTAGAAAAGGCTGACTTTATTAATTAATTAACAATTTATATAGACATCAGAGGTCCATTCGGATTGGACCAATAATCATCTGCCCCCAGGAATTGATTGGCCCAGGCATTTGACCACCTCTATCCAAAAGGCCGTTTCAATAATGTGAAACTTTTATCTTTATTTATAAAACACAGAAGAAGGAGAGAGAAATTCCCGTGGGAAAGGATCTGTGCTGCCACAGGTTTACTGCTATTTATAAAATAATTAGGGGGAAAAAAGGGGTCTTTGGATGAATTAAATAGATTTCACTGCCTGGATCCTCCTTCTCCTCTACCATATTACCCTGTGACAAAAATTAACAGATTTTATGGTTGCTTATGCTAATTTTGAGGCCCAAAAACTGTCCTAGCTTTTTCCTAGGAAAAATTTTTCACTCAAAGTATGCAAAATACTTAGTCCAATATCTGCCACCTCTTATATGGAAAAGTTATTTTATAATCAGAACATGCATATCTAAGCCAAAATCTTAATTCTGTAAATATATTCCTTGTTAGAAAATATCTAGCCCTATTGCACTGTAAATTATTTTACAGAATAGGAAAGCAATGACACACAGGTAAACAAATACCTACACATACATTTGAATAATCTTTTTAATAACTGTATCTGTATCTTGATGACTAATTAGAAGAGACAGAAAAAATAAAGGTAAACACATATTAAGAGCAAATACTGCAAAGTGGTCAGCTATCACTGGAACTGTAAAATTGAGAGAAGGGGTAAATTAAATAGTGTGGAACCTGGGGATACTTATTAGGCCATCAGCAGGGAGCAAGATGATGATGTCACACCTAGCAGAAGGAGGAAGACTCATGTAAAGTTGGATGAGATCCAGTTTGTGCTGTAGATTTATGCAGTTAATTTTGTCCCTTGGCTGCATTCTGATGAGCATTTCTCCTCGATATACACCAAGAAAATTGCTTGATTATAGCTGTGTTAATGGTAATCAGCATGCTAATGAGCACCAGAAGGTCGTTACAGAAAAGAGAGGTTCAAAGATGTATAACCTAGAGGAGAAGATGAAGTAAATCTTCAGGGAATGCAAGTGTCTTGTTTGTAGGTCATAGATTATTTGTTTTGGTCATTGTAGAGCACAGGGAGTTTAATTTAAGGACAGAAAAAGATTAAGCTTTTTGAATTTTAGGAGAAGCATAGCTTAATTAAATATATGCCTATGAAGTAGACAGCAAACAGTGCTGGATTGTTTTTGTTCTATTCTAATGTGTTCCTTGACAGATTACACAAGTGTAGTTTATGTCTTTTATGACGTAAATCTAACATTTATTCATGCTTAATATAAAAATTGGAATAGCACTTACAGCATTTTGTATTTTGCTAATGACACAGAGTAAAAGAGGAAAGGTTTTGCAGAAAGAAATTCAGAGCAAGCACGTCAAAATATAAAGTGAACATTAAAAGGTAGTGAAATCAGAGGAAAATGAAAATCTATCAATGTGTAAGAGATGCCAGTGAGATAAAAGAAACCATGCAAAATAATAGTTATAAAATTAGTAAAAAAGGTTGAATATCAGTTACATAAATATCATAGAGAGCACATAAAATGCTAAGCTGGTAAATATCTTCCTATTTAATTCAAGTTTCTAGTTCTGTTTCAAAAGGTTAATGTGCTCCCTGTTAGAAAAGAACATGTATATGCATTTGGATTGTTCTCCCAGAGACAAAATGACACTGAATTAGGATTACACATGTTTTAGGGGAAGCTTTGAGGAAGAGGGACGTCTTACAGAAATACACTGAAAGAACAGGTTTAGGATGTTTAACACCTCCTAAACTCTATACAGGTCATATTTAGATGGAGATATTAAAAAAAAAAAAAAAAAAACAACCAAAAAAACAGCTACCCCCCCATATTAGCAAGTAGTTGAAGTTCAAAGGAGAACTGTGCTTCTCAACTCCAGCAGGAAAAATAGGAACAAAGGTTTTGGAAATAAATTTCCATGTAGGTGGCTGTACAGGACACACTAAGCTTTTCTGGATCTCTAGAAGCTAGGAAATTAGAGAACATTAGGGAAGAAAACACCAACCCAAGTAAGCACTCCCACCCCACCCTTTCTTGTTTTGATTTGTGTTTGAGGGTTTTTGTGTGTCCCTTTTTTTATGGGTCTCAGAGGGGAAAAATTAGTTATATGTTGAATCACAAACCAATCCTGTCTTGATCTGTGGAGAAAAATTCACTTGATTACCAGAGGAATTGGTAAGCTGTATTGGACAGCTAAAAACGGACCTCTTCAGAGAATCTGCCTCTCTAACACCCACTGCTTAAAGCTCAGATGCTACAACAAAAATGCTTTAATCCCTTCCAAGAGTCACGCGTGGTTTAAAGGCCCTAAAATAATCTAACCCTTATTCTAAAAAGTATATCTGCCTTGAAATCTGATGCTTGTCTGTGCCACTAGTTAAAAGCTTATATCAGCCCTACTAGATTTTCAAAGACTTGATGTGATTATTTAGCCCTCCTTATAATAAATAGAGAGGAATGAGTACTTCCAGGGGGTGGACTCATCCTAAACTAGACACAGATGACACAACAATTTTACCAACACACATGATCTGTGACTGAAATGCTCTCCAGCACTGAGTCACCTGCACCAGGTTATTAAAATAGGAGTTAAGTGAAGCACCAGTCCTTTTGAAGTGCTACCTGGATGCCTGGTAAGCACCCCTGGGCATCTGATTTTCACATGGGCAACTGAACTGAGGTGCAGCTGCCCAAGACAGGCTGTCTTCTAGGAGTACCTATCTCCAACTTTCAGTTGTAGGAGGTGTCTTGTCTTGCAATAGCTGCTTACCTCTTAGGCTGTTTAAAATAAAAGGGAAAATACTTGAAGTGCATGTTGTTTTAAAAAATTATTCTCCAGAGTACTTTGGGCTCTGCTTCTGCAAGTACTTCTGAAAACTGTGAGAATGTTGAGCTTCCTATGTATTTTCTTAAGATGCTATGCAGTAGTCACTTTCTGTTCCCTTCTGCTCAGACCAGAACAAAAATGGTGCAATGAGCAATTGCTCAAAAAACCCTGAGCAACAGGGTTTGACTGTGCCACTTCTATGATTCAATATTGACTGTGCCACTTCTATGACCAGGCAGATGAAAAAGCAAAGCCATTGACAGCAAAATCTTCAAAGAATCAATTGTAATGGCAAAATAATGCAAGAAACTATGGAAGCAAAGCCACAGAACAGACATCAGGTGGGGGTGATGGATGTGGTATGTGGTGTGATCCCAACACTGTTCTCAAAGAAAGGGACAAACAAAAAATGGGAATAAATATAGTGTGCCAAACAAGCAGAAAGCTGCATAGAGTCAGGATGACCGCAGTAATTGTTGGAGAATGCTCACATTACCTTGGGGGAAATGCTTTGTGTCAAAGAGCTTACTAAGGATGGGTACAGACCCAACACAGAGGTCAATTCAGGTGCATAAACTTGATCTGCTGTTGGTATTTTAGTTCCCTTAGGGTATTTATGCCACTGCACCTACGTAGCAGACAGATATGGCGTGAAACCTGTGGCAAAGCTAAATCTGACTGAGGTTGAAGTGGTGATGCATGACTGTATTTCAGTTATTGTACCTTACCTTATAGAATAAAGAATACGCTTGAGAAGATGGAAGTCTGACACAGCAAACAGCTAAGGCCTAGGAGGAGCTAAAACCAAACAGCATCTTATGAAGTTGAATCACAAATGTAAAAAAGTGGATTAGTTAAATTAGTTGCACAGGTTGCATATATCCAGACTGCACAGAAAAACCCAGGTATCAGCATTCCCAACATAGGTGTTTCAGTGAAGTTTCTACATTTATATATTTTTTAAAATTATTCTGAACATAGCCAAGTCAAAAAAGAGAAAAAATTAAGGGATTGAATTATTTCTTTAACAATTTTCTTAGAAATATTTGCTTTTTTACCTGCAGTGTTGCCCCAAAGGAAAACATTTAGTTGAAATGAAGTTTGAAGTTGAAATGTTGCAGCTTCCCTGTGAAGAGGGAAAAATGACTGAGTTGTAGTTGTTAAGGTTTACGTTCTTTGGGAAATTGGACATGCTGGTAGGATCTGGCAATTTTCCACAGACATAGGAAATACTAATGCTACCTTTTTACAGATGCTTTTTGGAATATAAGCTAATCAGCGCCTGAAATATTCCATCATACACTGAAAGCCTTATTAAGGAGTCTTCCAGAAGGGAAAATAGTCAAAGGTAGAGAATTTGCAACAGGCAAAGTACTATTCTCTGATTGATCATGGTGAATACCACACAGTGACATTAGTTTGAAAACAAACTAGTGGGAGATTGCAAGTCAGGATTATAATTTAATAGAAAAATTAAAAATAAGTGCAAGAATACAAGAAAAAACACTGACAGAGTTAGATACAACCTGACACTCTATTAGTCAGGGTGGTGGCAGCAGTCCAAATGAAGTAGTTCAGTTCAAGCAGTGATCCTGTGGAAGGTCTGGTCTCCAGCTGAAGGTCCAGAGGTAGCTCTTGTCCTCTGGGATTTCAGTAGACAGGGCTGCCTTGGGTAGTTCCAAGGCCAGGTTATATTCAGGTGGGAATGCTTGGCTCCTCCCTCCTGGGTGGAGCATCTCACAAAAGGATGAGATAAATCCATGAGTCATGTGGTGGGTCCTTGATGGCCCATTGTCTGTTATCAGGGGTGAGTCATAGCAGGTGATAACAACCAGTGCCCTACAGCTTGTGGTAATACAATAATCAATACATCTATATTGCAACCTAGTACAACACTATATATAAGAGTTTGAGAGAAAATAAAGTGAAAAATTAAAGAAAGCTTTTTATAGGACTCTCTAATTCAGAATGGATAACAAATTAAAAATGTTAATACAAATTTCAGAATTCAGGTTTTATTCTCATTAATCCTTAAAGAATAAGATAATAACTTTGAGGTAACAACCAAATATCATTATTATTATTTAAACTGAAATGATATATCTAAAAGAGGCAGTCTACAAAAAAATCCCAAACTTGCCAAATTTAAAGTTCAGGTCCAGTCAAAACACCTGAAGGATACACTGCATTTTGAAAGACAAGAATATTGAATCACTAAGAAGTTATGAATCTAAATGGACTGTTAAAATATTTCCCAGAAGAAATATTTCCTTCCAGATTAGGCATATCAAAGCCATAATTATTTCTTACAATAAATAAGGATAAAAATAGAAACCAAAACCTTCAAGGCTAAGCTGCCACTAGCCACTGAAATAACATTAATAATAGAATGAAATACCTGTGAACAAATGTGTGTACAAATTCTTCACCTAGACAGCACAAGCTGAGTATTATGACCCATTGTTTAAAGTAATGATTCAGGCACTCCATGTTTTCTACAAAAACACACTGACATTACCCACTGTGATCTTCACTATATTTTGATCAATATCTCATAAAGATTGTATGGTCACAATTTCTTGAATTTATATTCATGAAGAGAAGGAAGCAGAACATTAATATTTTTGATGACAAAAAATTAGCAGAATGCTATGCTGAGGAGAAAAGCACATTGGAAGGAAATTAAATTCAATTAAATTGAAAGGCTCAGAATTTACCTGATTTTAAATTAGGGTATAGGATTCTGGGCTCAATTTAGTTGTCAATACACTGACATTCAATGATGTTTGAGAGGCTCAGTGTTTTCCATGTCACCTCAAGCTGCTGCTCCAGAGGAGGACTCATCTACTGCACAGATTATGTCACATCTGCCAGCACTATGCAGAGGTGTGAGATGTTTTTATGTCATCCAAAATATAGATTGGTAGGTTCCTATGTGATGACAACTGCTTTTAACCTCTCTATTTCAGGTTCAGTAGTTCAAACAAGGACATTTTTTGTCATTTGAGATGCCTCTATGTAACCTATCCAACCTCCCAGTTCCTGCATGGGTGTTCCACATATCCTTGGTCAAATCTGTCAGTCCTGCATAGACAGGAAGCTTCTGGCAGCAGCACAAGGTAGGAACTTAGAAAACATTTGGAAAAGCACCTTTTAATGATAAAAACTTGGGGGAGAAAAGGTGTATATAGGTAAATTATTGTTTAGAAAAATTGAGATTATGTATTAAAAGCGAATAAAGTAAGGAAGGTGGAGAGAAAAAATGTGCTACATATTTATTTGCCCAATGTCATAAGGCAAGTGACAGAGGATGGTCAAAGGCACTAATGGGGACACCCCAACACCTGACAGGAGGAGGTGGACATTCAGAAACACTGCCCAGAAAAGAACACTGCTCAGAAGGGTGCTGGATATCAAAAATATCTGGACTGTGCACAGTAAAAATAGAAAAACACCCTCAACATGATGCGAATTCTGGACATTCAGATGTTGTCCTCCACTAGTCAAATATGAGTTTGTAAATTTATTTATTATTTTTCTTCTCCTTCAGATGTACTGCCGATGCTCCTTCACAGGATTGCCAAATGGCAGTCTAAAGTCAGTAGTTACCTCTTTTATCACATTCTTCAGGGAGGGTCATCTGGTATCTTTTAAATTGTCACTTTAGATTAAGTAAATCCCTTGCTAGGTTTTTGTTCATTAGTTTTAAAGGCATCCTAAAACATCTAACTCATATGTAGACCTCTTCTGAGCAAATAAATCTTGAGGGCCCATCACATGCTGCTGTTTGTGCCTTAAACCTACAGTAAGATAAAGACAATTTTACAACTAGTAATCGTGAGAGTGGGAGTTTATATTAGAAGTAGCTTAATCTGCATTTGGCACACAGCCACTCACATTTCTTCCTTTATTGGGTGTTCTTACAGGCATTAAGTATGGGAATAGGTGAACATTTAGCCTCATAGAGTGTAGAACTGACTGTAGTAAGCTGTTTGTCTTTGATATACTGTTTAGAAGTATTATGTTTTTGTCATTATAAACCACTATATATTGGTGTGTTATTAAGTGTACTAAATGCCATATAAATATACTACATTGCCTAGTAATAATGTTATAATTGACCAAGTATCTAACTTCAGCTGAAATGTTGGTCTGTGCTGCAGGTTGTGCAGTGAAACATTTGTTTGCCTGCTCTTGGGCATCAATAAGTTTCCATGTGAGTTTAACAGTCTTTTGTTAGCAAGCCCCAAGTGTTGCATGTACAGTGTTACCGAATTCCATTTCCAAGTTTCCTAGAAACTTAGCAGCAAACACATTCTCTGGTAGGATTTATGTGTGGCATGGGAAAAACTGCCCTTTCTTCCAGTACATACGACCTTTAATTTTACTTTTGTGGACTACTTTTACACATTGTGGAAGTATGAACTTAAAGAAGAAAAGAAAATTTGACCCAGCTTCTGAAATTTTAACCTCCATTTGCTACTTGTTTTCCATCTTTCAATGAAAACAATTCACTTCATCAGTGAGTCCCAATTCAGAAAAACACATGCAAGCCCTTTCCTGCTTCTGGTAAATACCTAACCTAAGAATTGAGAAGTCACTATGAAATGCGGCTCATTGGAATTGGAATATAAGCTTTCACCATCTAGCAAGTGGTGCCAGGTTTTCTCTCTTGTTTTTATTCCAGCCTTTCACTTTAAAAATACAATTTACCTTTTTTTTTTTTTTTAATCAAACCTCCCCAAGAATTCCAGGGACATCACAGACTTTATTTCTACATGACTACAAAAAGCATAAGGTTCTAGTTTACTGCAAACTCAAGAAAATAAAGTATAACCAGGAGCACTTTTCTCCATTTTTATTCTTTCATTGTGTGCAATGCCCTTAGGTTTTTTATCACTATATATGTAGATGTGGAAAGAAAATCAGCTACTTTTGCATAGGTTCAGAGACTAGTTAAATTAAAATGGTTAAAGGTAATTTGTTGATCTTTTTTACATAGTGTTTATATACTAGAAGCATCACCTCAGATCAGCTATTTTAACATAATGTAATTCTACAAAATATTGGTTTAGTCACAAAAAATCCTATAGAAGGAAGCATATTGGATAAAGTATTGCTCACGGTGTAATTTTAATTCTGAAATACTTTGCTAAGAGGGCTTATTTAAATAGGTTCTCTCTGAGATGAATATTTAGAAAAAATTCTTACAGGATGATTTATAGAAAAATTATATGAACAGAATGAAGGACAGAAGAATTTTATTAGAAAAGAGACTCATTTCCACAAAATATAAATTATACCTTTTAGAAACTATATTGAATTTTTATTAATATTCTGCAGACAGCCTGCAGTGTTAATCTCCACCCCTACCTGTAAGAATTTCATTATGAGGTACAAGGTGTATTTACCCTTTAACCAAATAATTTTTGAGTACTTCAATGCAGCCTTCACTGCAGTTTACATATCTTACAAAATATTTTCCTTTTGGAGGCACAGCTTATTTTATGGCATTATTCTACATAAAATCTTTGGTGAAACATTTACATGTATATGAATATATATATATGTACTGTTGCACATGTGCATATGCATCTTTGTCAATATATGGTTTATACATGTTGGTATTCAATTTACACATATCTCATATTTCCACCAGAGGTATAAACTTTAGTGTTTTTACATTGTACATGGAATCTCTAGTGCATGTGTATACATTTTCTGACCCCAATTATTTAACCAGGCTGCCTGACACTTAATTCCTTTCTGCATGTTTGGGACTCAATATATAAAGAAACATACTAACAAATCATTAAGTAGAGAGATTTTGATAATCAATAATTTGTTTGCAATTATTAACTCATTTTTTTCCCACAGAACTCCTCCTTCCTTTGAAGCTCAAGAAATTAATTATAATTGGGTTTTTTGGTGAATGAGGCTAACCTCTGCATCCATCATTCCAGAAATGTGAAGATGTGTTGTTTGCAAGTAAAAAAAAAAAAAAATTGATAGGGAGTTCAAATTATATGTTCTGGGAGATTTCTAGAAACAGTGATCTACAACAGTAAACATGTGAAAGAAGAAGACAGTGCCAACTCCACAAAAGCCTTAAACTTTACATTTTTGTACAGGTAATACATCTTCTCTGTTAAAACTAAATACTTAGAACTCATTCACAAATATCTGAATTCAATCGGAACTAAGTTTTCAAAACTCCTGAGCAAAACAAAACAAAACATAATTAATGGTGTGTGAAAATTGACTCAAACACTAAATGAATTAGAAATTATTTTGTCTATGTAATAAATTTGTCTGTTACTAATAAAATCTCTCTCTGGAAAAATATAACATAAATATAGCTGCTAGATAGATCTCCTCAATGAAATACATAAATTATTTTCCTTCCCTCTTCAATATATACATTTCATTATAACATACATAATCAGCCCATTATATCAACACATATACATTGATTTTCTGTACATTATAACTGGCTTCTAGCTCTGCTTTATCCTATTATGTTGAAGGAATTTGTTCAGTTTTGTATGCTGTGAGTCATAAATGTATGACTAACAGTATTAATCCTAAAAAGAGAATCCTTGCAATAAACCATGAATCATTTAATAGCCCTGTTTGCTGTACAATGGGGATCTGATTCTGGCCTCAATGCCAAGCTTGAGTAAATCAGATTTGCTCAAGGGAGTTCTGCAGACAGCAGAGCACTACAGAATTGTCCTCTCCTGGACCATGACCTCCTTGGAGGTCTCAATTAGTCCTTAGAACAAAAAGAGTTTCTGTGGTTGTTGACCTACATGCTTCACGTGGCTCGTTTTGATGTTCATCCTCTCCAAACAGCCAGCAATGTCAAACACAGTGTGAGGGATTTTATGCCAGTCCCTCTGGAAGTTAGCTCTGCAATACATAAAAGCACAATTTCCCCTTTGCCATGTTGTCCCTGTATTGCAGTCCCATGGCCGCTGAGACTGTTCACAGCTAGTAGTGTTTTTCTGCAGTAAAATCAACCAGATTATATTGTCCTCATATTTTCTTGTTCTCCTTGAGATCTCAGTCCAACAGTTCCTCCAACAAATCCAATTGCAGTTGAAAAAAATGATTGCTCTAAGTCCCTTTCAGACCAATATTTCTATTCTAAACTATTGTATATTCCCACTCTAAACTCACAGGCTTTGTTTTTCCAGTTTTTAATCCCTAAGCTGGGGTGTCTAACAGTGATTGTAGTAAGGGACCATCTACCCTAAAATGGGAAAGTTGCTCCATGTTTCTTGCAAAGGTTCATTAATTTTTAGCATAAAATTTGCCAGTGTTTCGCTGTTCACTCACTGTTTAGCCTAATGTGTTGGTAAGGAGTGAATGTATTTAGACTGAGCCCAGAGCTGTGTTGGTTTTTGGCTGGCTGGTTGCTATTTTCTGCTGAAGGCTTTAAGATTTTTAAAAGCACAGCTAGGAAAGTTACATTTTTTTTAGGCAATGTTAATGAACTTTTGGTTGTCTTTGTGAGCATCTATTCCCATCTGGGCATTTCATAAACTTTTGGAAAGCTGCAGTAAAAATTCCCAGCTCAGACCTTTTCAGAGTTTGTTTGAGGATCTCCTACCAGTGCAGCAAGCTCTGCTAACATACACCAAACAAAGGAAGCAGAAGATATAAGGAGTTGCTTTACAAATTTACCCATTAGCTGGATGACTGGAGCTGAGGCTGTTCAGGCAAAACATCTAGAATATTTACAGGAAACCAAAATGTCAAAACACAGGGAGGTGGGTAACCAGGTTGGCTGAGAGCTGGAGGCAGGATGACGAGGCTGAGAGCTGAAGGCAGGTGAAAGCTGATAAAATGGGGAGAATGAATGGAACAAATGGAGTGTGGGAGTGCATCTGAGAAGGAGCCAGCCAGACTCGACCAGGGAAAGTCACAGGGCAAAGAAACTCAGGAAAGGGAGAACAGGATGCAAAGTTTGGGTGAAAATCTGAAGAGAGCAATAAAGATTCTGGAGTAAGGAAAGAAGAAAATTGATATGTACAATATCTGATTATTCACAGATACACAGATATGTGCTTTTAAAGACAAGAAAAAATAAGATATGTGCTTATAAAATACGGCAAGGTAAAAGGCTAAATGTTTAAAACATCAGATCCAATGCATCTCAGATTACCAGAAAATTTATTAGGTCTCTTTTGGTAAAACATCTCTCGATTTTGATAAATATTGAAAATACAAATTAAAAAAAATTAAAAGTGTACTACCATGTGTCAATAAGTGACATAAAAAAGCCCACAAGAAAATTTGAAATTTTTTCTTCTGAGCTGTGGATGTGGCAAAAGGAGGAGGAAAAGTACTAGCCAGATGGTCCTTAATGGACTATGGTTGCACTATGAACAGGATGAGTCTAGGCTTCTTGGAAAACACAGTAACTGATCACATCCTTAAGACTGACTTCTTTAAAAGTATGCACAATCAAATTAAATGACATTTTGTAGGCCAATAACTCTCAGGTGTTTACTAACTCTATCAAGCTTTATATTGTGATCCTCATAATAAGAAAAATTTTCCACATAATCACACTTTATTTTTACTTGTGGTAACCTGAAAGAGCCCTACTCTTGACTTCCAAATCCCAACATACCAGACAGGGGGTATGTGGAAGATAGAAAGAGATTTTTCATTCCCCAACAAATTTATTTTATGCTTAGCACAGCAAAAAATCAGATTCGTATACAAAGGGAAAACACATAACTTACCTGTCATAAATTAAAAGCATGAATTTCACCCTACATCACATTTGGATCTGAATGTACCAAAGAGGTGTTACCAGCCAAAAAGGAGATGAAGAATGAGACAGAAAGTAAAACTGAAAAAATAGAACAAATACTGATTCATGAAAGAAAGCAATAGAATTGTTTTGGAAATTTGAATGCTCAAGATAGACAAGCCCCCAGGCAGAGCTGACTTGCATAATGGAATCTTACTGATTTGGCAGATACAGAAAATAAGTGTGACAGTCCTACACGACAGAGTTTTACCAGTTTGAATCATTCTTCAGCAGTCACTCTGGTATACTGCACTAGGCACAAACAATTGTTCCACCAGCCTCCAGTGAGCATGTTTCTCTTATTAGGCAGCATTTCTGTCTCTCAGGCATGGAAATGAATGTTACTGATTTTGGCAAGTGAGGATGGTCCTCTGTGGGTTTCTTTCACATACTCTCAAAAGTATGTGTTGGCATTATCAGAAGATCAAAGGAAGACAAGATTTATCTTGTCAAAGACAGTCATTTAGTGCAATCTAATTTGAAGAATTTCTTTACTTTAGAACTGACAGTTTTTCATCATGTCATGAATATTTTTATTCTGTGATTGAAAGCAGTTGAGTGCATCTTCATTAATTGTGTCCATGTGGTCTAAATTACTTTTGAGCTCTTTCCCTCTTTTATTATTGTATTTAATAGCATTTTTATTTAGCTACTTTTTGCAAAGGAATTTAAGACCTCAGTGATGATTTTATTCTATTAATTTCTTAAACAAAGGGAGTTATTAGCTCAAAAGTGGATTGTAATTTTAAATCATATGATCTGTAGCTTGTTAGATTAAGCTTGTTAGATTTGTGATAAAGATAGGCCAATTAGACTGATACTTGTTCTTCAATTAGCTGATCTCAAAGTCTCCTGATAATTGTCAAAGTTCTCAGAATTTTTGTGACACTGCATCTAAGAAAGAAAAAGCTATACCATGCATTAATGCTGATTATTGAGTAAACTTTCTGAAGGCTTGGCATGTCCCATACTGATAGCAGATTCTTTATCTGGGAACAAACTACACAGAGGAGGTCAGGGAGCTCGTCTGAAGAAATAAGCTGACCTTCTCACTAAATAAATTTTCCCGTCAGCTATGCAATTTTCACATGCATTTGCAAATTAAATCCCTTGATGGAGAACTTCAGAATAGCCTTAGTATACCTCTATTTTGATTATCATTATGGCATTAAGGGAATCATGACACTGTCAAGGCCTAACCTGACAAATATCTTGGAAATTTCAGAGTGGCTTCACTAACTTTAGAGCAGTTTATACGACACATGGTTCTGCTATCTAGGTTGTGAACATTTCAAGCCTATTTATAATACATAGTTTATGCCTCTTACTGCCCTATTAACAGTAGTGTTTTGGGTTTTTTAAATTCTAATGAGTTTTGACATGTTGATTTTGTTCTTATGCCCAAGTTCCAGATACTCTTATACACATAACACATGCAATCAAAACTTTCAGTAAACCTCTGCCAAACTTCTGTTTGTATATGGCATTGCAAAATGCCACAGTATAAATAACAAATATCCCAATATAATCAGCAACCCTATTTTTCCTACTTCTCCCTGGTGTTTCTCACATTTAACAAACAACTGGAGCTGTCAAATGCTAATCCTGACATTTTGCTTTTCCCTTTTCACCCTGGTGGATTTTAAAGCTCAATAGTGATGTTCTGAACTCTGGCCCCAGGGCACCATCCACTACTACATGCAGAAAGCCCAAAGCATTAAGTTCTGGCAGAGACTCTTTGTGCTAAGCCGTTTATAAGGTGGGATAAAAGCAGCAGAGCAGATTTTGTGCCTACTATGGAGATTCGACCAGTTACTTATCTTTTGTACTACATGAGTACATGAATGGCATAATGAAGCACCTTTTTGAAAGAAGCAATTTAAAGCTCTTTAGAGAAGATGATGGATTTTGTTTTGTTTTTTATTTTGTTTTGTTTGCTTTGTTTTATAGACAAAACACAAAGCCTGAAGTGTTTTCTGACATTGTGTATCATTTAAGCCATGAGCTATAAAGAAAACATTCAACATTGACATCTCTCAGAAACGTTTCATTTTAATGGCAATGATGTAAAAAAACCAAACCAAAGTAGAATATTGAAAATATTTGAAAATTTTATGAGTCCTTATTTTTATTGTTTCGTCTGACATTCAGGTTAAACTCTCTTCAGAGTTTTTTTCACCCTTTCCTCTCAAATACATACCAAGAAACACTTAGGGATTGGCTTAATTGTCCAAATACGGAAACTTTTTGACACTTTGCAGAAACTCTTTGCCAGTTTCCACATCCTGAGATACGAAACTTTGAGTCACTTGCAGTGAGGTAGTAAACCTGATACAGAACATGTTGCAGACCTTGGAACTTGCCATGTGGAATTTGGAGACCAAATAGATTATCCCAGGGCAACTTGTATAATTGAGGAGACAGGATACCTAGCAGGTCTGAATGATGTTCCCATTGCAGAAACCACTACTCAGAACTCACACAAGGGCTGGGAGTTACTATTGCTCTCAGTCTGCAGAGGAAAGAAGAATGAGTGTTTGCTCTGCTTCAAAAAAATTGTCTACAACAAGGTTTCAGGGTCAAACTCATCTTTTTCTCCTTTCCCATTGCTATTTTATACACAAAAAAAAAAATAGAATCGCAGAATATCCTGTATTGGGAGTGACCTCACAAAGGATCATCAAAGTCCAACGTCTGTCCCTGTACGGGACAATCTATTTTCAGTAATGTAGTATTGAAAATACATGTAATGCAAATAATTAAAGTTATTTCAAAATATGTAAACCACAAAACTCAGCTACAGTTAACCTTTTTATTAGATGGAAACAGTTGAGGAGAAGGGACTTGCTGAAGAAGAGCTTATGTCTGGAGAACTGTCCTCGAACAAGTAAGTATAAAATCTTCAAATAAAGTACAAAAAATTCAACCAACTCTTTTTTAAATTTCTTTTTTCATTTTTAAAAAAATATTTACCAATCAAAGCTATCATAAAATTAAATTGTATATTTTTTTTAATAGTGGTGATTTTCTTTAATCCCAGATACTGACAACAACCTTGTCTGGCTCAATGTCTCACTCATTTTAAGTGATGCTTAAAAATATGTATATATAGAAGAGTCTATTTTAAAACAAATACTGAAGAAATAGATCTGGATGAGGACTCTTAGATCAATGAGTCCCATTACTAGGTGTCCAGGACATCAAAAAATTATTTTTTACAGCTTCTATCCAGTATTCTTTTTCAGCTAATTTTGTTTCTTCATGCATGTGGTGGGGTTTTTTTTCTATCTCTATAAAATGTTTTAGGAATACAAATTCAGTACAAGCTATTTGACATAATGGTGATAATGTGGATGAGCTCTGGAAGACAAGAGTGGGAGTTCAGCATAGGAGAGGTTAGGATTCCCTGGCTGGGAGGTAATATGATTTGTGAAGCAAGGAGTGTTACTCTTATCATAGGAGGCGACCAGAGTGACAGCTGGACCTGGCAGCAAGGTGAAAGAATTGGCTTTACCTCCATTCAAGCAGGGGATGTTCCTCCCCAGCCATGGCTAACATTTTAGCTTCCTTCTCATCCAC
The DNA here is from genome assembly GCF_008360975.1 of Lichenostomus cassidix. Classification (NCBI taxonomy): domain Eukaryota; kingdom Metazoa; phylum Chordata; class Aves; order Passeriformes; family Meliphagidae; genus Lichenostomus; species Lichenostomus cassidix. The sequence goes on along the minus strand of NC_139479.1, from coordinate 47,583,482 downwards.
TTTTTCTTTGCTGAAATTAGGGTGATGATGTTTTTGGGGAAATGTTATGCTTCCATTTAAGAAGTGTTTTCTAACCTCTGATGAACATCAGAATTAATGCAAAGTAGATTCCCCATCCATCTGCCATAGTTGCCCTTTGTTGCACCTCTTCTAGTTTGAACTTTCTCTTTCCAGAAAATCAATAATGAAAGCAGCCCAAGCTACTGCAGAGAAAATTTTACTTACGTTTTGTGCAAAGGCATTGATTCCTTTTATCTGCATTGAGAAATACCACAGCAGACATACCTGAAGACTGCACTTTTCCATGACCACCTCACCTTTGCAGCTCGTAGTTCCCTCAGACAAAATTAATTTCATGCAGATATATTTAAGTAGGCAACATAGGGTTCCTTTATGGTCAATTTACAGAAAAAGGCACTAAGGGGTCACTAATCTTGCCAAATTTCTATTTTAGGGTGAAAGGGACTATGCCATAAAAGTCCTGCCTATTTCTCTCAGTTGATTGTAATGGCACACATCTGTCTGTGATCAAATGAGTTTCTTTTCTTGCAGTCAGTGATTAGGTCTTTCCTATCTCTGTCATACCTAGTGAATAAGCTCTAGGAGAAATTCTCCTTATGTATCTTGAGTCTGTGTGATTAAATTTAATCTGATTTTTTTCCCTTCAGTTCTCAATGTCACCTCATTCTCCCTTTATGATATCCCAGTTCAAACTCTTTGAACTAAATCTTTCCTCTGTGTGTTTGTTCATTTTTGTCAGGTTACTGTCCACTAATAAAGGTGGAAGTCAGTATTCCCCAACAGAAATTTAGGCCGATGTCCTGGCCTAAATTTCCAACATATCTGTGGGTCAACCTTTGAAAATTCAAAGCTGTATTCAAGTCAAATGCCTAAACAAATTTGAACATCCTCAGCTGAAGCCTTTCAGTCAGGGTCAAAAATTATTCTGACATTGACTGAAAATTCTCTTTCAAAATGTGTAACTTTTTAACAAAATTACTTGTTGCACCTTTTTTTTTGGAAAATGATGTTTTGGATCATTTTTCCCCTCCATCTCCTCTGATGTACTTCTTCAGTTTTCAAAACTGCTAATGTACTGCGCATCATTGATTACACAATCAGGCACCACAGCCCCCAAACAATTAAAAAAGAAATGTAACATAACCAAAGAATAATTCTTATTTTTATGAGAGTTGTTTCTATCTTGGCAGCGTTCTTAGAAATAAATGTTGCACTTACCAAAAATGATATTTCAGGACTTTGCATGACAATATTTTAGGAAATTTAAACTTTTATGGAGAAGAAAATTCTACTGAAAAGATCATCCATATAGGAATAAAAGTAAATAAATAAAGTAAGTCAACTGGAAAATCCAGTTTTGCACCAAATTTTTTTCCTATGTATAAAATAGTATAAATCCTAACGCTTGGGATATTATATTATATACTTCCCAGGTATCTTTGGGAAGTATAGTTGTAGGTTATATCCTTACACATCTGCTGACAATAAACTAAGAAATTGTTTGTTTATGCCAGGTTTAATGAAGTGTCCCTTAATCAGTAAAACACCTAAATTTGTACTCACCTTTTAAGATGAGATTATTTCCAAAATCTTGAATACATGTATTAGTTTCTTGCTGTGTCAGGAACAGCATGCTCAGTGTTTTGCAAAACTGAACACTGAATGGATTATAAAATCTTTCTATGACAATTCTTTTTATTTCTTGAATTTATTTTACAAATAAAACCCAGGATAAATATTACTTAACCTAAGTTGTTTTTTTTTTTTTACAACACCCAAAAATCATAGGAAGAAGTTACACAGTTAATATGTAGCAAACCTTTTCATTATATACTGAAAAGTAGATGAAGTTGTGAGACCTGTTCTCATTTTACATTAGTTGTATTTCTTACATCTGAAAATTATAAAGGTTAGCCATAAACTAGAATGCATTTCAAAACCAAAATTTAAACTTTTCTTGCTGCCTTTTTTTATAATAGAAGAAGTACTCCATAGAAAAAATGGGCAAATATCTCAAAAATAAAAAGTCTAAATATCCTTGCTATATAAGTCCAAAGGCACAGACTGAGATCAGCCATTTCAACTGGTCTGAATCACGTTCATGAGTTCCACTGATTTATCCTTCCATTGGCCCTTCTAGGAAAGTATCTTTTTTCCTTTTACCCCTGTCTTCTATATTTCATTTCATGTGTCTATCGAGGCTATGAAAGATAAAGCTATCTGCTTTCTCCTGTACTAAAGAACTATATGGAATCAGTTCACCTGTCTGTCACTCCTCATTAAATTCTTACCCTCTTCATTCACATTCTGATCTTTGCAAATGAACATTTGCTTAATAAATGTTCCCAAGACTAACAGTGCAGAGTGAAAATCCCACACAGCAGTAAATTATTAACTCAGTCACAGGGGGAGTGCCATATATGACTTTTCAGAATGAGTTATTATGTGGATCATCATGTAATTATGAATTTTTCAAGCCATGATAGAGGAAAATTGAATATTTAATATTTTATGGACATATTCTGCACTGAGGACATCTTTCAAAATTTTATGATAATTTTTGGAGTGAGCAAAGAGCAGAACAAAAGTTACAAAATAATTACAAAGTGGAATATTTAATCACTGTGGACATTGTTGGTGATTTTTCAAATTGCATAATATAATCAAGGTCATGAACTTTTAATCACAATGTATTCAAATGGAAAAAATATATGCATTAAATTTGATCTACAAGTATGTTTTGATTGTTTAAGAAATGAGAATATGAGGCGTCGTGCTTTATTGTGCGATAGGTAGGATGATGTAAATATTCATGACTATTCAAATGCTCCTGAACATTGATGGCTTGCCCCTACATGGGGCATTTAGAAATACAGAAATATGAATAAAAACCTGTGCTGGTTGCTCCAGGAATGTTTGCAGAGAGCAGGGAGCACGAGGAGAAGTTGCACAGGTGCCCCGGCACTGTCATTCCTTACAGTTTGAAAAATCCTGGGTGTTCATAGCATCCACCCAAGCCTGACACAGAAAACACAAGATGTGTGGGAGACCAGAGTCCTCCTGAAGCTGCAGCTGGATGTCAGGCAGGATAACTTAAGGCATCTAAATGGTATTAGGCACCTATGTTTAGGCTTTTGAATCACTCCCTAGGAAGTTGAAACCAAGTGTGTTTTTAGTGGCACTAAATACCCACATATGTGCAGCGGACTCGAGCTGTGAATTGGGAGTGCAGGAATAACTGAGAGGAAAATATTTACTTTGTGTTCTGATAAGTAAGAATTTGAACAAAAAAGACATGTTTCTAAGGCAATGTCTCCACAGGAAGAATAAAAGTTTATCAAGATTTGATAACAAGCCAAATCAGATAGTGTTTTGAGACTTTGATAACCATTCAACTTAGTGCAAATCTACCTCAAAAACCACAAATAAATCATGCTCTTTTCCTTAAGAGTCATTCACCTTCCCAGAAAACCTGATGAAAACCAAGGCAAGGGAAGTTTAAAGGACTGAGGAACCACAGACCAAAACAAAGTATATACAGTAAGTACACATTAATCTGGAACTCTGATATGATATTACAAATATCTTCATAGATACAAATTTCTTAATTCTATTTAATTTATTAATTTAAATAGGTTACTGTATATCCATTACTGAAAAGTATCTTTATGCCTCACGTAAAATAATTCAGAGTTAAAATATAATTTCTGTCCACCACTCCAGATGCCAAGGCATCAGCCTGATGTCATTTTCCCAGGGGAGCAAATGATGGAAATTAAATGGTTTGGACCAGAATGACCCTTAATAGCTCAAGTCTTAGTCACAAAAGGCGTATAAAACATCAGAGAAGGGGCCAGTGGGCACCGTCCACATACAGAGAGGGTCCAAACCACCCAATACTGAGAAGAAATATTCTGCTTCCTTTTACAGAGGAATGCCAAGCTGCTTTTATTCTGACTGCCTGCTTCAAGACAAATCTGCTTCATGTCCTTGCAAAGTGGATGAAGGCAGGTCTTGCAAAGTGGTGAGCTGAGAAAAGCTACTCAAATAATTTAGTGTAACATATCTTACTTTAATAACATTGTACATATCTCTTTTGGGTTGTATGTGGACCTGTAATACATTTATATACACTGTAAAATATAATTTTCAATATGATATACTACTGAACTTCTGCCTGGCCATTGCTGTGTTCCTTACTCCAAGGACATCTTGCAATGGCCTTCAGAATCAGACATTTATAAAATTTGAATAATTTGATTTTGGAAACAAAATTAAGTGTATGCATGTTTAGATGAAAAGAAAACATTTTTCTGTTAAGGTACTAATAAATCTAAACTTTATAAAATGCTACGACCCAAGTACTGAATGTCACGTGTATGATTACACTATACAATAAAAATAATTTCTTCTTTTGTATGCAGGAACATCATTGATAAATGACCTGGCTCAAATCCTATGACGATATCAATAATGAATAACAATTTCTGTCCAGGTAATTATAGTTTTTCTACATGTGGTTACACTGGCAGTTTCAAATATGGGTGATCCCTTTTGTTGTTTCCAGTTTCAATTACGTGTTTGGGTTGCTACATGAAGTAATTGCTCTGCCCAAAAATGACAGACCATCAGACACAAGCTAAATGCATGAAGGACTTGGGAAGGAATGATGTGTAGAAATGTGATTTCTATTAACATTTTGAAATAATGTGTATTTGCTTAATGTTTACCAAAGAAACTTTTTCATATCTTGGCTCACAAAATAAAGTAACCAGTATTAGGGTCAGAAAAACATGTTTTTTATCTACTAGCCAGAGCAGGATTTTTGTGCCTGTTCTAGTGATATTACTTGGACATTTCTATCTTCATGTTGATCTACAGCATAAGTGTCTTGGCATTCATCTCTGCAATTTCTCTTCAGAAGTTCAAATTTTTCTCACTGTCAGTAATTTTTCACCCTGACAGTCCAGGTGTGGACATTTGATAGGCCACATTGACACCCTGCCCTACCATGCATGAATGTCACAGAACCATCTCTGTCACTTCAGTAGCACTTCAGGGACTTATATATGTTACTGAGAATTTCTAACTATAATAGCAGAACAGCAATCACTGACAAATGCCCAGGTGGATTTCCTTGCTTGCCTGGGCATCTCCCTTCACGATTTTATGTAGCAAAACATGATGTACTTTTCAGGATGCCTCTGGTGATAAATCTTCTGCAGTCTGCTCAGGAATGAAGATTCCATGAGCCTACAAAGTGTGAAGCAGCTCCTACTGAGATCAAAGCAAAAGCATTTACTGGAGATGTAAAACACCAGCACTGGTTCCCAAGCCAGCCTCAGATCACCAAAGAAAATGGTCTGTACTAAATTAAAGAGCATTGTAGAGTACCACATAAAATACTATAGAAAAAGGATAACCTGAATAAGTGGCATCTGACTGGGAGTCACATACTAACAAAGAAAAATAGATGTCCTAATTTTGCAAATGCACAAACCCCAAAAGCATTATTTTTAGTGTTAAAACCCACTGCTCCCAATCACAGTGTATGTAACAAAGTTCTGACTGACAAGGGACATCCACAATACCCCTCACTACATCAGTGTTTTCTATGAATAGTAAACAAAAGCCATATTTAGCACTTCCATAGCACTTTATATACTCAAAGGACTTCACTAACCATTACTGGCATATCTAGATGCTTCTTATATGCAAATGAATGCAAATATGAGAGTAGGCATTAGGAGGCAGGATATTAGAATACGTTAGGAAACGGACAATAGAAAACAGCTGGTTTGACTGACTGTGGAGATGTGAGTAGGGAATAGCAGATAGCTCAATTCACTGCTCAGAATTAAGGAAAGAATTGTGCTGATTGCCGTCATGGCTTAGAAACTCATCACTTAATTAACAATATAAATATTTTAAAAATTAACATTTCATAAAACCACAATAAGAGGTTCCATTGTGAGAATGGGGAAGGATTAATTCACAGTTGGCTGGACCGATGGCACCCAGCCTTCGCTCTCTTGGCTTACGACAACACACTCGGCGAGAATTAATACAACACAATTCATGCCCTGTCATGTCTTATTACTTAATTATGAAATGTCTGCAGTACTTTGGACATTACTGAGCCTGTTTGATTGGCTGTGACTGATGTCATACCCACTTTAATACTAGCCAGTGCATGCATGGATAGGCCTGTCCCCCTCCTCACCACTTTCCTTCTTTCTATTCATGAATTCTATTTCATAACAGTAATAATATACTCCAGGCAGTGCATTTCCAGGGAATTATTGCATTTCTCAAGTGGGTAAAGTCATTTGGCCTTTCAGCCTTATGCCTTGCAACCCCTTCCTAGGCATGTTATAATTGCCCAGAAATACTCTACACCTTGTGTACTAAAATACTTACATGCCACTCTTGCTTTTTCACTTGACTAGCCCAAATAGAATCCAATAGGAAAAGAGTTGTCAGGTGTATTTTTTTTCAAATGAGTCTCTCAGATATGTTTGCAAGGCTTTGAGTGTCTCATGCACATATAATTTAAATGCATTAATTTACAAATATTAATCATTTAGCATCCTGTATAAAATATAATGGCCACATTCTTGTGTCCCTTGACAATTCCAGAGCACTGCCTCCTGTGTCTCTAAGGTGGCAGGAGCACAAGATGACACACTTGATTTAATAAGAGCACAGAGCTGCATGCAGTGATATAATAGAATGCTTAGATATTTTTAAGTGAGATGCTACAGTAAATGTTTATGAAAGCTTAAAAGGAATCATTCTTGTAGGGCAATCTTTGAGTCTAATGATTGAAGAAAGTACAAGGCGTTCTTCTCAGTTTATGGTAAACTACTGAAGTAAAAACTTACTTTAAGTAGGAAGGGAAGATAATTTAGACATCAAAAAAATCCTCAGATTTAAACAGGAAAAATGCAAGACATTTCTAGTCCCTCCAACACAGAAGCCTGACACATACACTTATCGATCAGTAGAACTGGGCTGAAATCTGAGTCAACTTTATCTCCTCTGAGGTACTAAGGCTCACTTCTGAAGTTGTGATTCAGCCTGCCATGAATGCTTTTTAGTCCTGAAGTAATTTTCAACCAAATATCTCTAATAACTCAATGATCTTTAATGAATCAAGCCTTCTGGCAAAGTCCAAAAGGAAGGTCAATTTAGTAGAAACTAAATTATGGCAGTTTGCAGTGTTAGCACTTTTTATAACTGTAATTATATAATGGGAAACCTCATTCCTACCAGAGTCAAATATTCTTCCAGTAGTTCCATCCTTACCTTACTTTTTGCTTCCTTTGGAGATGACACCTCCCTTTGCCTGAGCTAGGGTTGCCCTAGACTTAACCATAGCAGATGTGAAGGTGGTGAGGCACAGGAACAAGTTGCCCAGAAAAGCTGTGGGTGCCCCATCCCTGGCAGTGTTCAAGACCAGGTTGGGTGGGGCACAGACCAACCTGGTCTAGTGGCAGCTGTCCTTGCCCATGGCAGGAGGTTGGAACTGTATGATAAAGCTTTGAAGTCCCTTCCAAACAAAAACTTTCTATGATTTTGTACATGTAGGATTGGAGGATGACTGAGCAGTTGTGTCCCATCCTGGCCTGGACTTCCCACGTCTGTTACAGCCACACTTCAGATGTGAAACAGTCCTGCACACTGTGCCTTCCCTGAAACTCAGCCAACTAGAGGTGGTGACTTTCTCCTTACTAGAATGAGGTGATAAATTAAATGAAGGCCAAAAATGAACGTATTTCAGCAGCTGGAAAGTGCACACATTTGTGCCATCTATGGCAAAGGGCTGTTAAAACTCTGAAGACTGTTCTCAAAATAACTGGGGCAAGAACAAGTTGGAGATTTTAATTTTGCATGATGTGTAATGTCAAGTTTATAATTAAATAACAAATGGGAGTTTCCCATGGTTCCCCTCTTCAGTTTTGGTGTACCTGTTGTAGACCAACATGGTCATGGAGAAAAAAGGTCAAAGGCTAACCAAGTTTACAGCCCTGTTTTTGTGGGAAATAAAGCAAGGGGAAGTAACCTAGAACAGATAACTGGGATGTATTATACAAGAATTTTCCTTCAGTCTGTATATTTAAGGCCTATTAAGAAGGGCAATGAGTTGAAGGTAGGGATGAAGATGGGTCCAAACCACATTGTCATATCCAATGTGCCTCTTAAAAGAGGACAAATAGAAAAAGGTCAGCATTAAATTCCAGAATAATTGTGGACTTAGGAAGACCGACTTTTCCATCACCCATGATATCTAACCTAGCAGCTTCTTCCGTAGGTAATGATTTCAACACCATTTTTCTGAAAAACAGAAAGTCTTAGTCCATGGTGGTGCCTTTTCTCCTCTTATAGGTATTATATTTGGCTCAGATACTTGAAAGACTTGATATCCTTTGAGACCAGCTCGTGAGTGATTGGAACATTAACAGTGCTGCATTAAGATCCCTCACTCTCTGCCTGAGGGACAGTAATCCATGCCTCCCACCTACATGAAGAATGCCTTCATCAGCAAACAACAGTATTCTGGAGCTGGAAGCTCTCAGTCTTCTTGTTAAGCTGTTTCCTTTTGTATAAAACAAGCACTCCTTCAACAGAGAGAAGGAACGAATACTGCCTTCTACCTGAGTTTCCTAACCACTTGTCTCTACATCCATCTTCATCTGCTTTCTGAAAAAACAGAATTCTCTGCAACAGGACAGCCTGCATCCTACAAGATTGTGGTGAAGCTAGGAGAGAAAAATGTAGAAGAAATTCTTTCTCCTGTGTGTGGATGTGGCAGGGGCAGAGGCTTAGGTGGCTATTCAAGCACTTCATGCAAGCAAACTCTTCTTTTATGTCTCCCAGAAGGGCCAAATTAAGAGGGTGAAAAAAGGGGACCAATACAGCATATATATCCACAGACAGAATATTCAGTTTTCTTTGGTATTAGGATGAGACCTGAGCGTCATTGTTGCCAGTGTTTCTGCACATTGGATTTAAACTCTTGAAATGGCATGTGAGTGCCTCATTTTACCTCAAGAATCTGAACTTTAATGCACAGCATATTAAACTGTAAAGCAGCTTGGAAAGTATGGGGATTGATTCCAGGTAGGTAACAAATACTAGCTCACCATCTGAGTGGCACAGATCCCTGGACTTCAACAGGTGTTTGGCACCACTCATGCTCAGTCACTACAAGCGTGCAGTCCTGGCCATTTTACCATTTTCCTTAGATATAAAAAACAGGCTTTGAAAAAGATGATGAACATCTGGTTTCAAATAGAGAGATTGTCTAACAATTGCTATCAATTAAACCCTGGAAACATGTAAAGTGTCAATAATTCAGAAAATAAAAAATCAGGAATCAGGTCATAGCAGATTATTTTGTTGGTAGTGAAGAAACCTCTGATAAGTTAAGGTAACTATTTTAAATATCTAAAAACATCTGTAACCTTGCTATCCTTCCTTTATGATAAAAATTCCTTCTCTTTCTTCAGAAGAATTATATTTACCACTTTTTGCTCTCGTTTATTATCTAAGTCTCTCACCTGAGGAAAAAACAGTGTGTTATCAGTGACTGTTCTCACAGCAGTATGAATAAATAAGGAGTGACAAAATCATAGGTGAATGTATTTTGTGAAATACCAATGAAATAAGAGCTGGTTTAGAGAAATGGTTAAAGATTCATTACTAGTGACAAATACTTTTGTAAAATTACAAACTGCTTTAAACCCTGTTGTGTGAAAAGGCAATTTCCAACATAATTTATCAAATTAATTTTACTACAAAGAATGTGTCAATAATTATAAAAATTCATAAGAACCTGGAACTCAAGGACTGACAAAGTGCATTGAAATGCTCTTGGTGCTACTAAAGGCAAGGGAAAAAGTTAACAGGCTAATAGAATAAGAATGCAACATATATTTTATTTTGTATCACATATCATATTTTAAATTATGGATTATCTCCATAATTTATTTTTCAGGATGAGCTCATTCCATTTTTTCAGCAAGGAGGAAAAGTTTCAATAGTTTGTGAGTTTGAAGATATTGTCATCTTAATCGTGACATCACTTTTTGAAAAGACTGGAGCAACATTAAACAATTACACGAATAAGAAATACTGCCATGTAAGTATTAAAATGTGATACGTATTTTTTCCCTGTGATGATAACAGGGCCACGAGCGATACGGATTTATAGAGGATACAATCTATTTCTAATGAAGACACCTACTTTCACTGTTGGCACATACATTTGCAGTAGCAACATCGTTTATGTTTACCAGAAGAGCTGTCATTTAACTGACAGATGGCTCCAGTGGCTGGATGTAAAGCAACTCACTGAAATTGTTCAGTGATTCCCAAACTACTTTAACAGTGTATTCCAAATTCCCATCATTTTATGCGAAAGTATAATTTATTTATTGGTGTCACTTCTTATACAGCCCCTATCACTCCAGCCTGAGTACCTCCCAGTATTATAAAACATATATAGAAGATATATTATTTCTCCCTCTCCCTCTTCTTTCCAGCCAGCTAACATTTCAGAAGTATTTTATTTTACCATATATCTCTATCTCTGTCTATTTGTGAAGGAAGAACAAATCTCACTTCTCCATCATGACTTTTACCATATGTGTGCACACATACACATATATAAAAAATATAAATATACCTATTATATATACATAGATCATGTTTATACCACATACACACATAAATGGTAGAAGTTGTGATGGAAAAGTGGGATTTGTTCTTTCTTCACAAATAAATAGATTTCATTTCCTGGGAATGCTTAATTTGCTTTTCTAGCCCCATTTCTGTCAATGTTTTCTTCCAGAGAAACCACTCTGGGAGAGAGGTTTTGGGGTGCCTGTCTGTCCTCTGTGCCTACATGCTTTTTATGTTTCACTGTCAATCAGCTTGTCTGATCATACACAGAGAAGAGAAGAAAAAACAAAGAAATCCTTGCTCAGATGGCACCGCTCCATGCAAAGAAATGTCACCTTCCAGCCTGGGAATGGACTTTCCCAGCTTAGCAGTTGAGCTGTATGAGTTTGTGCCAGTTTTCTACCAAAATATGTCAGTAATCAATGGCTGACAGAGCCAGGAGATGAATAAATTATGTTCATATTTTGGGACACGCACTATTCTTACAGGACAACTGACAGTCCTGAGGTAATCCACAAGTGTCCATGTAGTGTTTCTTTCATGTTCACAAATCAGAACTAATCAGAGTTCTGAAGCCACTGGCAGATATCATGGCAGGACCCCTCTCAATCATCTACCAGAGCTCTTTGGAGCCTGGGGAGGTCCCTAGTGACTGGAAACTGGCCAGCATAGTTCCCATCCACCAAAGGGTCTGAGGAATGACAGATCTGTAGTCTAACCTCAGTTTCTGGAAAAATTATGTATAAAATTATACTGAATACTACTGAAAAACATTTTAAAAATAGTGTAATCATCAGGGACAATCAGCATGGGCTTACAAAGGGAAAGTCCTGTTTAAGTAATTGGATATCCTTCTATCAGAGAAGGAATCTTGATATATTGGAGCACCAGGCTATGATTAAAAGGATTAAATTGCACAAGTCCAGATACTGGATTCTGCACCTGGGATGGAGTAAGAATAATGGGACCAAGCACAAGAATAATTTGGGAGAGTGGCTGGAGAGCAAGCTGCAGAAAAGGGTCTGGGGAGGCTGTTGATAGCAGCCTCAATGGGAGCCAGCTGTGTGCCCTGGCAGCCAAGACACTGCATCCTGGGGTGCCTCAAATTGCATCACCAGCCAGTCAAAACAGGTGATTACCCCAGTGTATTCATCATTGGTGCAGCCTCACCTGAGTTCTGTGTGCCATTCTGGGACCCACAATTTAAGAAGGCTATGGAGGTCCTGGAATCCATCCAGAGAAGGCCAACAAGTAGGTGAGCAGGCCACAAGGAATGTCTTATGAGGAACAGCTAAGGATTTTGGGCTAGTCTTAACTGGAAAAAATCAGATTGAGGGATGAACCTCGTTGCCCTCTGCACCTTCCTGAGGAGGGGAAGAGAGAGGTGCTCATATTTTCTCCCTGGTATCCAACAGCAGGATGCATGGGAATAGTTCAAAGTTGTGCCAGGGGAGATTTGGAGTGGATATTAGGAAGAATTCCTTTACCAGGAGGGTGGTCTGAAACAGATTTCCTAGAGAGGTGGTTAATGCCCTAAGCCTGTCAGTGTTTGAGAGGCATTTGGACAACGAATTTAACAACAGGCTTTATCTTTTGGTCAGCACTGCACTGGTCAGTCAGTTGTATTTGATGATCCTTTTATGTCCCTTCCAACTGAAATTCTCCTTTTTTATTCTGGGTTATGTAGAATGACACATCAATATAACCACTCAATAAAAGAAGTATTATTTTATGCTATTTGGAGCACATGCTAACCAAGCAAGAATTATGTTTCTGCCAGTCACCAGACACATGACTTTGGGTAAGCTTCCGTGGCTTCCCTACACCCACAGAGGCTATGATTTATGACAGAGGCTCTTCTTAGATCAAAATAGTGTCATGAAAATAAATCACTATTTCAAAGTCCTATGGGACAATGAAACAAGAGATATTATATAACTGAAATGAAAGCATTAATTTTTTTTTTCTTAATTAGGAAACCTACCCTCTTATCAAGCTGATTGGGATTATTTTCACATTAATTTAAGTTTATGTAGGTAGAAGTGAGGGAATATTGCTGGACTGCTTCCATACTACAAAGAGGAATTGATTCTCCCTGCACCCTATATTTACATTAGAGACAAAACTGCTAAACATCTGCAATCCATTTTTCTTTTATTCTCGGATCAACACAAATGGCAACAAATTTGGTTTCCACTGACCATTTGTTTAAGAGAGATGCTTTTACTGATCTTGTAAGCGCTAACATTCATGGCAATTCTTGAATTATTCAAGCCCACTTTGCTTAAAAACAATTTATGAAGCTCCATAAATGTATGGAGTCATTAGCAACATATTATAATACAGCTTGTCTGACTTTAAGACCTAACCCCATTAGATGAGATAATTAATGGCAAAATCAAGTATATAAATATGGCCTTAATTTTTTCCGACATGTAAACTTACTTTTATGCTTTCTGAATACGGGTATTTTCCCAAAAAAGGAATTCTCTCAGCAGCAGACTTGGTGGGAAGATTTTTCTCTTCACAAAAATTCTAGAACAGGGGATGGGACCAAACACTAAAATGTATTAATTTTTTGACAAGAAAATTAACTCATAAAAAAATAAAAAAACCTTCTTGGTTGGACAATTTCTTCAATTTTATGCAGTCTGTAAAACTGTTTTAAAGATTCCTATGTGAGTATGTATTTGTATTGCAACCACAAACCTTTTAAGTTACTGAAAAACTGTTTTATAGCAAGAAAGAAATAATCAACACTTTATCTCATGGACATTGAGACGTACACAGAAGTTTGTTACTGGATGAGTGAGTATGAGGAACATCTAACAATGGTACCTTTACTCTTTCCTGTAGAAGCAAGTGGAAAGTCAAAAAACATGTTACCAGGGAAGAGTTTGGAGAAATAAAAAAGCTGTGAAGAATGTAGAGCCATATCTAGTGAAGATAGGGAGGCACTGCTTAAAGTTAGCATAAAACCATTGCCTTTTGCAGTTGTAAAGATAAGGTGAATCTTTTTGTCTTTTACATTGCATCCTAAATAATTCTTCTGCTTTTCCACCTTAATTATCTAACTTTATTTTCCACAAGGTTTCTCACTTGGTCTGTGTGCAAACCTTTGTCTTTGGGGCACACTTGTAAAGCACAGATCTTCTTCTCTCTGTTTAACAAGAACTACAGGAACAGGTTTGTAGGGTGAATCACTGAAACCTTGGTATCCACACTACACATTTCAGGGGTTACCTCAGACACCAGGCAAAACTTCAGCTTGTTTCATCCAAAAAGAACCCAGTTCATGTGCTCCAACATTTTCCTGTGCAGTGAACCAAAGCATGGTATGTAGAAATGACTGGAAAATTTGCTTCAGTTCGTTTGTAATCCAGCCAAAAACTATAATACAAACATATTTTTCAGAGGTCAGAGGATGGGTAGCCAATTCCTCACCTTTGTTTTGAACAGCATTGTTTGTAAAGAGGAGTCCTTAACTAATAAGAAAATAAGCCACGTGATTTCTCATATGGATCACAGACAGGAAGGAAAAAGGAAATTCTGGAAATGAACTTTTGTTAGCTAAAAGTAATCAGCTATTTGCAAACCTTGTTATTCCACAGTACCTCAAAAATTACTTAATATAGAATAGTAATGTAAACATTTTTAGCACCAAAAGAAAGGTAAAACTTCTTTCTCAATTAATTTTCTGGTCTCCAAGTATAGTTTAGTCCCTGCTGCTTACAGGATTCTTTGATTTGGTGACATAACAGCATCTTTGAAAACAAAGAATCATTCAGGAATTAATATGTGACTAGTGGGGGCATGAGAATGCCCATCACTGGGAGAACATTAACTCTAAGGCATATTTTGAAGTTCTGAAAAAAACAAGGTCAGTGTTTGCAAAAGAACACTTACAAATTTTTTACAACTGTACATTGATGTCACCAAATTAAACCCTGAAAGACCAACCAACTGCCATATATAAATGCTGGCCCCCATCACATCCCCAAGTAGGACTAAGTTCACAGGGTGGTAGTGAAAAGAGAGTTGAGCAGTCAGAATGGAGAAGTAGGAATTGAAAACTTTTTGTTCCTGCTTCTCTAATGACAGGAGTTTCTCACTGATGAGAGCTGAAATAGGAACTGCAGAATTGGTCTTCACCTTAAAATCACCCTTATCAGAAAACTAAACAGCCTGTCTTCTATCTTTTTAGGGAATTTTATTCATAGTCATTGACAGAACTGAAAGCCAGAAGCTTTATTAGACCTACAGACTGAAAAATTGGCTTATTTTAATTTGTCTTTGAGCCCAGAGCTGTCAGCAAGTAACCTTACTGTCTGAAGAGGTAGCCTTAGGACATCTTTTGTCTGGGCAGTTAGTAGGATGTGCATGTATCAGGAAGAAGGTGTGTGTACCTAAGGAGTGCACAGTACACTCCTTATCTTCGATTATATAAATCTTGTTTAAGATGATATGAGAACTACATGAAATCTGAATCCCTCCAGGAGGCAAATTTTCCCTTTCATAAACTTGCAATAGAAATGTGGGAAGACAATAAAATTACTAGGCTTTATGAGGAGAAAAAACAAATAAGTATAATTTAAAGAAAGTTTCTACCAGGCTCTTTAAATTATAATTTATTGGGGGGGGGGGCATGTGTTCCAGATAACATTTAGAGATTGCTAGTTCACTGCTATCTCTAAACCTCTTGAGCTTTTTTTCAGATTGCAAAGCACAGCCATTCCCTGAATTTTCTTTTTTTTTCAGTTTTCAAGTTATCTGACACAAAGTTCTCTACAATTTTCCTTTTCTGACAGCCTTTGTTTAGAAGAGAGATGGGAGTGATAGATTTCTTTCAACTCAGTTTTGAAAGATTTATAGTCAGGATGGTCCTCATTCTGCTGAAACTTAAAGGTTGAAGAACCATCTGACTTTTGTCATATTTGAAGCTCATTCTATACTGATAAGGAATAAATCCGGTCAGAATAACTAGCAATGAGCAGACATGAATCTCCACCAATTTCAGAAATCTTGGTTTTGTGACAGGATGCACACTGACTAATAGAAACATCTAATGTAGCTTACACACAGCCTGGAAATTCAGACCACCTAAGCAAAGTGCCTCCATTCCTGGGAAGTTGAATACACTGGGAGACGTGTTTGTGGAAATTGTCCAAAAGACATTCCTTTTTGTTTCTTTTTGTCTCATTCTACATATAGTTCTGCACTCTGATACAGTTTGGAGTGTATTCAAACTCCTGTTCCCCTCCAGAAATAGAACAGTTAATTCTGGCTCTTTCATTTGCACAATACTCAGCAAACTGAACCATACTCAGAGTGCTGCTTCTTTCTCCATGATGGAAGATGATGACAGAACTTACTCAGGAGAAGGTTCAAAGCTGCAGATCACATCTTGGTGTGGGGCCCGAGTGACACAAACAGCTCAAGGACAGGACAGGTCACTTGTGGGATCTGCTGGGACCTCTACCCATGGAAGCTGAGATCTTGTGCAAATAGGTGTGTATAGAAGAGACAAACATCTGGAGGAAGTCCAACTCTATCATTTGCTTCCTCAGATGTGTCTGAAGATCATATTTACTCTCTCTCAGTGCTGCTTATGTATTTTCCCTGCTAATTCTGCAATGCAAGAAGGAGGATTTAGCCTCTAGCAGTGAAGTACTGTTGTCATAAGACCACAGAATTTCGAGATGTTCACTTCTGACACAGTTTTTTTCTGTATTCATACCCTTCTGCTGGGTAGTTTCATTGGTACCCTATGTAGTATGACTTACTGTAAAATCTAGGCATTCAATTTTCCCCACATGTATTTTAATACTAATCCATCACAGAAAGCGAGGCATTTGCAAAAATATTTTGCAATGTATAATGAAGAGATTGGACAGACATATGTATAGACAGAGACTTGAAAAAGCATTTAGAGTTTTATGTTCTTCATCTTGGAAAAAATGTGTTTTACCCAAAACTAATTAAAAATCTCCACTGCATGAAGTGACATATTTCATCACCACTCAACTGCAACTTTAGCCTTTGCTTTTAAACTTACACTGGCAGCTGCTTCCTAGAGAATTTTTATGAAAATTCTGTGGTATCCTCCAAATTTTCAAAGGACCTAACATCCACTACAACTTCATAGAAATAATAATAAAAGTCTATGCAATAGTTCCTTTCCCCCTTCTTTTTTTTTTTTTTTGGTGCAGGATATATTCAGATATACCCATTAATATCCTGAAAATACAAGCTGATTCATGCTTTCAAAATATTTAGGACAGCTAACTACATTCAAAGTGCTAGTCCATTGTAAAATGGTGTATCTTTCCTGCAAACAGCATATCTTAGGTAAATTATAGCTCTGAAATAACGTTAATTCACATTGCAGAAGGAATCACATCATACCTGAGACTGCCAACATGGAAAAACTCTAATAGTTGTAGAGTTGAGGCTCAGGAGAGAGAGTTCTTTCTTAGTTTCTAATATGATCTCACATCCCTTGACTCTGACAGATTTCAAAACAGAGTCATCCTTCAGCAGCATTAAGTGGTAGGAAATATACCCTAGACAACAACTGAAATCCTGTTTCCTTACATTCCAGTCACACTTCTACTCAGCTAGTAACTCAATTTCAAGACGATTTAACAGAAACAGCTACCTTGATTTTGTGTCTGTGTGTCTGTGCGTGTACATCAATATGTACTATAAAAAGAAACTAATTTAAAATTAATTATTGCCATCAATTGTGATATTTCCCATGCATGTATTTCTTTCAACAATGCAAAACTTTCTAGCACCTCAACCTCCAGGGAAAAAGATTATCTCACTTTTAAAAAAGCTGAGACCAGCAGACTTTATCCAACACATCTCAACAACCCTTCTTGAGAGATTTCTTGATGACATAATTTTTCATCCATTGCTTTATATCCATTTTTCTGTAGAGCAAAACTCGGTTTTACTTTCTTGGCTCTCCATTACACCATTGAGGAGAATAATACCAGATACATGATGAGTACCCAGGATACAAAGACATTGTAGGTAAAATCACAGGTTATTTCACTTCTGTTTACCTGTAGTTCTTGAAGTATCCTCCCATTTTTGAGGAATTTCTTGCATTTCTTCATCCAGCCCTTGTTTGTTTGGGTTTTTTTTTCCCAATCAAAAGAAAATAGCAGAATATTACAGGGTTCTCCTATCAAAATATGCACCTTTGATAAGACTCATGTATTTGTCTCAACAGGATAGCATATATGGGACATGGAGAAAAGTTAATTTGAATAGGGGACTTTGAGATTTTTATTGGAGTGAAATTCAGATGCAAGACAAAATTAAACCCCTAGTAGAAGCTGCTTCAGGAGAGAAAAAATAATCTGATTAGACAGGAATAGAAAAACAGACCACTGTTGTCAATCTGTTCCTATTTGGAAATACCCAAATGTTTGTGGGGAGACTGAATATTTCTCGTGTCTTTGACCAAAGTCCATACAGTGTATTTAGATATGGAGAAATTATTTCCTTCATGTAATGATCTCTCTAATCTGTCTATTTATCTATATTCCATGGTATCCTGAAAATATCATACAAAATGAAAATGTTTTATAAAGCAGAGACCATCAGCAGGTTTTGTTCACACAGTCTGTAGGATGCAGGAGAGACTGACTGTATGAATCTATAAAAGGCTGTAGTCTGAGAATGGACAGATTAAGAAGAGAGGATTTCTCCTTCTGAGCTGGGTCCATGCAAATGTGATTTTCCTTTCCAACAACTCTGTGTCTAGAGTTTGGAGGCTGAGGCTGAAGCCTGCAACAAACTTGAAACATTACAAAGTGAAATAAATGGATCTCTTCCAAATGAATCCCAGATGATGCCAAGTGGAGGAAGATTTATGCATATGTTGTATAAATATTTAATGATATGGCCAAAAACCTACTGCCACTTAGCAAAAAGACATTTATCATTCCTGTGAAATATGACTTTTTAGCCAATGAGACTAAAGTATGTTAATGACCTCAAGTGAATTGTGTTGTTATTCATTAAACATTTTCTGACTTCTGATTTGCTGAGTTACCTCTGAGATCATAGTCCCATCATCAGCCATAAGTTATTCTGTAACAGCCAAGAAATAGGTCTGAAATAATTTTTTGATGTATAAAATTTACTATAGGGATGAAACAGAGTAAAGGTCTATCTTGCATGTGAATATCAGAAGAGCTATTTTCTTGAAGTTTTTGATGACAGCAAAAGAGTGTTTCATCTAGCTGTGTGGGAACTTAACAGAAAACTTCACAAACACTCTGAAACTAAAGTTTGAAGAAAATTCCAGTTTACTTTCAGTTTAAAAAGTCAGCTTTTTCTGAACTGACCATAGCCTTATAACATGTTAAGCTGTTGATAAATGTTCTTTCTATAAAATGTTTGGTTTCAATGCCTTCCCAGGTCCACTGAAATCTGTGAATAATGGATAAGCCTCTAAATGAGAAAAAAATACAACCATTCAGTTAAATCCATGCAGTTAGACTGGACAGACTGTATACTCTAAATTGCAACTTAGAGCTCAAATTATTTCTAGTAATTCAGCTGGTTCCTCAAATGCTAAATTATGCACAGTCCCATACCTGCACTGACTTTGTTTTATTGGGGTGTGTGTTCAAGATGTGGTAAAGCAGAGGAAAGGAGTCTCTCATTTCCCATTCTCTGAAAGAGCAGTGCAGACACATCAACCTCAGCATGGCAATGCCCCAGTGGACAGATCCTGGTGATTACATGCATTTCTCACATGCTGTGTGCTGCTGAGTCCATCAGAGCTGCTGACCCAGCTTGCTGCACTCGGGGCAGATCCCCTCACCTTGTTCAGGATGCTGCATTCTCCTCCCGGCCCGTTTCCACATCCTACATGACAGGCAACAGCAGAAAATTTGTCCCAGGGACAACCTAGTAATTACTAGAGTACTACTTGAATTTCTCAGGCTTGAGTCTTCTCAGTCCTGAGCAGCACCATTTGCTAATTTATTTCTAAAATAGAGACATTTGTCAAAAGAGGTATTAATTGTAAGGGACACCTTAATATGCCATGTGATTTTGTGGTCTGTCCTTCAGAAAGGTCTACTTTCTGCTGTTAACTTTCCAGCTCATTGCCATTCAGACAATAGATTGGCTTGTAAGTTGTCTCAAACACTCGGGACATTAACAAATTCTAATTGGCTATGTAATAGGAGCAGACAGCATGTACAACGTTAAACCACTTCTGAACCACCTATTTTCTGTATGCAAATCAGACAGAAACAAATGTTTGGCCCCAGCTGGGTGAAATGTCCCATTTAGAATTCTTTTCCTCTTCTTTGTTCTTTGATGTTCTGCAAATGAGCTTTAGAACTCCGCTCTTCACACAATTCAATTTTACAGGCCCATTATCTGAGATATAATGTGGAGGTTAAATATATCAGGGCAGCCATTATGTGAAAATAATTAACAGTAATGAATAATGCACTAATTCCACTGATGAGAGATGGTTATATGTGTAATGAAGTGTTGGGGCAGCCCTGACAAATGAAATTAAAATATTTAAACACTGTTTTATGATATTACTTTGCTCATATAATTTCCTTTACCTACAATGAGCCACTTCGATTATCGTCATTATCTTGACAGCTCTGAAGGATGAAATAGTGCAGGTTAATGTGACAGCGATTAGTCAGAGAGAAAATCCATCACATAAAGCAGAGCAGAGTGAGGGAGAAAGGTCTCTATACTTTCCCGTTTCAAACATGAGAAGAATGATACTATCAACATCACTTCAATATTAAATGGATAGAATTATCTTGTCATTCATTTACAGCCTCTGAAGAACTACCTATTTGTACCTGCAAAGGAAAGGTCAGCCTTTCTTAATCATCCATAAAAATATGTTGATGGATTCCTTATATCAATAATAGTGACAGAACCAGAGGCAGGAAACAAGCTAGGAAATTTAAAAGGAAAGCACTCTAGGTTCTGCATTAAAATCTTTTAATGATTCTGTATTTTTAAGTTTTGCTTCCCACACTGGTTTGATCTTCAAAAAAAGCATAGTATGAAATAAAATGAGACCACTGCCATAGATTTTTACAAGTAGATTCAAATGTTGTTTAATAGGCCCGCCTATTGCACAGCTACTCCTCATAGTTCTGGTTTTTTTTTTCTTTTAATGAATGCAAAGCCTAAAAATATTCATATCTAGATGCCAAAAGTTTGGCTAAAGTCAGATTCAATGTTATAGTCACCTTATTTACAAAATTACTGAGCACACATTTCCTCCAGATACATTGACAGAGTAACAGACAAGTCAGTCAGAAATAAGTTTACTTTTATGCACCATCCAGCCAGGTGGGCAGTTAGGGACTCAAGGATCCTCAGAAAAAATATAAGCAGAAAGATCTCCAATCCATCCTGGAAGAAGTGCAAAGTAGAATGTGGAGATCAGTAACTTCATCAGTGACTGACAGATCAGAGGCATGTATGTCCAGAGCACCAAAACACCAGAACAAACATCTGGTTTTCCTTTCCCATATCAGTAAGAGGTTTGTGACTCCAATGGTTAACACACTCAGTTGGGATGATGTTTCACAGTCCTTGTTCAAATTGAAAATATCAGAGATTTGAATCCCTTATTCTCAAATGAAACCTGAGACTTAATTTTTCATATGATCCTTTGTAGCAGTGCAGAGAAGCAACCAGCTGTCACTAGTACTGGCATTTCCCTCAGGTGCAACCTGCTCAGATTCAATTTCTATCTGTAAAACACTTGGGCATCAATTTTCTGTTTGAGGGGAATTACACTGACTTGGGAGCCAGGTGAATGAAGAAGATGTAGCAAGGTACTCAGAGGACCCCCACTTTTGAAGTGCCACACAAAGGTCTCAGACACCAGACCAAAAAACCATTTAAACTGTTAAAGGCATCCGTGACCACTGCAAAGAGTGAGTAGCTATAGTGTCTGAATAACTGGTAATGTGAATGTTGACATGATATTTTTATTTGGGTGTCTAAATACAGCTTTTACAAGACTAACTTTTGCCATCTGCCTTGAGAATTGTAAAATCAACTTACAAATAAAGAAAAATGTGCGAATTTAGAAAAGGGATGCCTTTCTTATTCATGCAAATCATTATAATTGCTGCTATCCTTACCATGATATTATTGTTTTTTGTTATTATTAATAATAATATTATATCATGGTAGTGCACACACAAAGAATTGAAAGATGTACCTTCACTTTTTATGTCCAGCATTTTAAACACTGCACAGATTAGCAGATAACCCACATGTTAAAGAGCTTGCAATTTAAATAAACAAGGAAGATAAAAGCTGTGTGTACACCAATTTTGTGTACACCAATTTTACTATGTGACATGAGTGATATGGTGGCAGCAAATGTCATATATTAGTCCCACAATGCAATCACGGCAGTGGGAGGGAGGTGATCCCATTGTCCATCCTGCAGGGCTACAATCACCTCTTGAAGGCAGAGCTCTTCACTGAGACAGCACAGAGAGGCAGTGCCTCAGAAGAAACTCTCAAAAATGTACTTTGCTTGGTATAGCATAGTGTGGCCTCACTTTCTGCGCACAAAAAAGGCCTGAAAATTGAAGTGCAGACAACATAACTAATCCTTTTGTTTTAATCTAAATGCAGTGGAAACTTATGTTACATTCAGCTAAAAATCTGACTGTAAACTGCACTGAGAGGCAGAGGTGATAATTTGTAATTTACTGTTCTCTAGGATGGTTTGCAGCATCTTTACACCGAGCAATTGAACCACTGCAGAAAGCAGATCTAAAAGGTGAGCAAGTCACAAATCCTGCTCCCAGCTGCAGCTGGTTAAAACAGAGTAAGCAAGAGGTTTGAAAACTGAGGGAGACACCCAATAAAAGGAGAAATAAATCAACAAATTAAAAGGCTGATTTTCAACATCTTTCTTTGTACTGAGTGTCAGTCCCATTGAACTGGATGAATTCACACAGTACAAGCTGGAGTGAGCAGGGAGGGCATGATCCCTCACTGGGTCACCACAGCACCCAGGTCTGCTTCTGTGTGGGTCAGGCTTATGCTTTTGGGAGCCACAAAAAGCCAGAATAAAATCTCTTGTGTGCAAACTGGGCTCTATATGAGAGAGGCATAAGGGACCTTTTGAACTAATACGCTTATAAAAAACTCATTCAAATTTCAGTGGTGCTTTAATTTTGCTACTTTTAAAATACAATTTACTTCATTTATTGGACAATGAAGTGCCTCTGTAATAAATCTAACATTAAAAAATCATTTCCAGCAAATTACTCCAATAAAATCAATGACAGTCAGGCTCAGCTGTAAAAACAAATAAATTACCTGCTATTGATAGGGTAGGCAGAGTTAATTGTCATTTAGAAAGGCTAAAAGGGATAAAGAAATCTAATAGAAGGAACACATTTATACAGCAAAAATGAGAAAACTGTAAAAGTTTTACCCTGACAGCTCCCATCCATAGGATTGACTTGGTCCCCGAGCAGCACAGGCAGTTGTTTTAAGTCTCAGTAGGACACTGGTATGTGCTTTGGATCTGTCAATATTTACCTGCTTCAGTGTCGCCTCGTGAT